>NC_069507.1:78054976-78367476 GCF_027579735.1 Bombina bombina | reverse complement strand
TAACTGACAAATAGACAATAAAAAGACAATGTAATTGCAGTTACTTTGAACTTTAAATTAACTTTAAAATATTTTCTTGCAAATTTCATAGTTAATCCAATTTTTCCTCCTCCTGTATGATGTGACAGCCATCAGCTAATCACAAAATACATATATGTATATATACTGTGCACTTTTTCTATGCTCACTGCTCAGCACAAACTGGAGCCTCAGAAAGTGTGCATATAAGTAAGTGCACATTTTGATAATGGAAGTATATTGGAAAATGTTATTTAAATGTTCTATCTGAATCATGCAATTTAAATTTTTACTTTAGTGGCCCTTTAGAAACACAATTTATAAAGTGCCTTTTATTTTTAAATAATCACATCAGGATAGCCAATCACAAGAGACAAATGTATGGAGGTGCCAATCAGCAGCTACCTGATAGTGTAGGATATATGCATATTCTTTTTCAACCAAGAAATTGAAGCACATTTGAAAACTGAAGTGATTTTAAAAGTGTCTTAGAATTACATATTACTCTCTCTGAGTCATGCAAGTTTAATTTTTGACTTTCCTGTCACTTCAAACTTTTTTTGTTTTATAAAAAATATTCTAACATATTTAAAGGAACACTAAAATCAAAATTCTAATTTCATGATTTTGATAGACCCCATACTTTAAAAAAAAAAAACTTTCTAATTCACTATTATCTAAATATGTACAGTCTTTTTATATGCACACTTTCAGAGGCACCAGCTCCTACTGAGCATGTGCAAAATTCACTGGATATACATATATGCATTTTGTGATTGCCTGATGGGCCAGTGGGAAGAAAAATTTAACTAACATTAAAATTTGTCAGAAAAAAAACTAATTTGAAATTTCAACTAAGGGTAGATTAGGAGTGGCACGCTAACAGTTGTGCACAAGTAAAAAGGGATTTCATGTGGCTCTTTGCGTGAGTCGGAAGTAGTGCAATATTACAAATTGAAAGTAAAAGCATTTGCTTGAGGGCAATTGAATTTAACGCACGTCGGGATTATATATATATATATATATATATATATATATATATAAAACAGAAAGATATATGAAGAAGGAAATCCAACCCTCCTCTTAGTAGCAAGGGAATACAGCACTCTTTTAAATTTCAATAACACTATTTATTCATACAAGTAAGTATTTCCAGAGGATAATCCAAAATCTGTGTGACACATAAATATTCCCTCCCCCTAACCTAGATATAAGCACATCAGGCTATCACTGCTAATAATGCAATCATACACCAGCTCTAGTTAAGCAACATATCTTACCCCAGCAAAAACATTGTATTCACCATGAGTGAACAATGATACAATTTTACAAATATACAAAGTATCAAGTAAGCATATTCTCACCATAAACAAGGGTGGATGTGGGTGCACCTTAAACCGGTTAATCATACCAGTTTGAAAGTTCAGAGGTACCTCCGTTTAAGTTTTGCCAGCATAAGCAACTGTAATCCAAGCTGGAAAGGAAAGTTGAAAGCTTAAAGGGATAGGAAAGTCAAAATTAAATTTGCATGGTTCATATAGGGCATGTAATTTTAAGACACTTTTAAATTCACTTCTATTTTCAAATGTGCTTCGTTCTCTTAGTATCCCTTGTTAAAAAATGAATATGTTAGTTTCTTGTGATTGGCTAAATAGATATTTTCAGCTTCCTGTCAGTAGTGCAATGCCGTCTTTTCAGTAATGGATAACAAGAGAATGAAGACAATTTGATAATAGAATTTAATTGGAAAGTTGTTCAAAATTGTATGTTCTATCTGAATCATAAAAGAAAATTTTGGGGTTTACTTCCCTTTAACCACGGTTCTACAAACCACACTGACAGATTTGCTGGAATCCGCCTGTAAAAGGCATTGTGACCAGGGACGGGAGATCTTTACTTGCGTGTGTGGAACCACCTTATGACGTTACTACCGGCTAAGCTTGCACCTCCGGGGCATCTCATTACCAAGAGCTCGTATTCCCAATGAGTGAAAGTAAAAGAGCTTGCTATGATTTCATATGTCACGCCTCCACCTTCACGCTATTACCGTTCTTTGGTTACTAGCAAACTTTCTCCTCCTTTCAAAACAGCACAAATAGTCCGAATAAAAGTTTTCACCAAAACCCAGTATAGAGATTTCAACAGACTTGAAGTCCTGGATATTAGCAGTATCCGCTTGCAAAAAATAATCTTAGTCCATAGTTCATTAAAGAGCCTGTGAATTTATTTCAGTAGTTAGAGTAGGACATAAAAAGGAATCATCACCCCTTTCATAGGTTATTCCTTTAAGCTTTGTTTCTTCTCAGTTTAGATCTTTAGGGCCTCATTTAACAAAAGGCAGGTGGAGAAGGTTTCCTGTCATGAATCTTGTCTGCCCAGCCTCACATAGAGCACTTTTAAAATTGCACAATCCACTGATTGTGCAATGCTGCTTGTGGTGTCATAAAACTAGAGAAGTTATGCCTAGAATATTTACATGGCTAATTCTTAAACTATACTGTGTAAAACTTTGAGTATTGTACAAACATAGGTAAAAACTATAGAATGGGATTTGGCCTAATCGTTGTCTAAGAAGGATACTTCCATGTAGCATTCGATTGGTATATGGTAGGACACACCTTAAAGGGACAGTCTACACCAAAAATGGTCTTATTTAAAAAGATAGATAATCCCTTTATTACCCATTCCCCAGTTTTGCATAACCAACACAGTTATATTAATATACTTTTTACCTCTGTGATTACCTTGTACCTAAACCTCTGCAGACAGCCTCCTTATCTAAGTGCTTTTGGCAGACATGCAGTGTAGTCAATCAGTGAAGACTCCTAAATAACTTCTGTCTAACTGTGCAAAACTTTCAAAATGCTCTGAACTAAGAGGCGGTTTTCAACAGTTTAGAAATCAGTTTGAGCCTAGCTAGGTTTAGCTTTTCAAAAATACCACCAATGGAACAAAGCAAATTTGATGATAAAAGTAAATTGGAAAGTTATTTAAAATTGCATGTCCTATCTGAATCATGAAAGTTTAGTTTGGACTTTACTGTCCCTTTAAGTAAATTAAGCATACAATGGTGGTCAACCGTTACTATACACATTTTTTGCCTTCCTCACCTCCTGGAAGCAACTGATCTTATAGAGAGTGCACACTGGAGGACTAAACTGGTTGAGTACATTATCATTATTGTGCATTCTTCTTGGGATAGATTCTCTGGTTTACTATGTTTAGTTAGTAGTATTGCTTAACCTGGGTTTATTTAAGCTATAGTTGCAATTTAGACTGGGTGTTGTAATCTCTGGTATGTTCTTGAGGCTTGTTCATTACTTTTGTAATGTGTAGGTAATTGTTAATTTCTCATATTATTTGTCTTTTGGACGTCCCTTTTTTTGTTTTAATATTTTGGTACAAATTACCACCACGGGCTGTCATTCATCTTGATCCAGTCTGATTGAGATGATTGCAATCTGCCACCTAAGGTGTCGCAAACAGGTTAAGCAGCAATAGTATCAAACTATCACAATTTGCTAAAAGAAGCCCTTAGTATCCTTGTTCTCAGTATACATTTCAGTGATTCTGTAATCTTTGAGTGACATCACACACAGACTCCAAACAACCACTCAGTAAGGTAATTGTAGTGCACAAGGAAATGTTGCTACCATAATGTCAAGAATTATAAATCTAATCAGCAGTTGAATGCAATCCTAGACCACAGGTAGAAACCTCTTTAAATTATTTACAAACTGCCTTGCCATATGCATTGATACTATATTTATTTGCACATAATACACTATACACAATAAAAGAAGTATAAGCAAAATAGTATGGGAAATTGCATTTTGTGTCTGTTCATCTGTTTTCTGTTTTATCTTTTTTGTCTACATTTTAGATGAGGAGCCTGCATAAGTTAATAAAAACAATACAATTATTGATCCAGAATTGCAGCCTTAGGGAGTTGTTGAGAAGATATTCTAAGCTTATTTTTATACCACACAACATATTCAGTATTTTCATGTGATTTATATTTATTGCATACACCTTGTATATATTCCTTAGAAATATGAGATATTGATTTGTATTAAATATTGGGTAGTTTCCAAGCAACCAGTGTTTTTTTTCTATTAATCTTCAGGATGTTTCGGGACAAGCATGAAAGACTACAGGCTGAGAATTAGAGTAGATAAAAATACATTTGTGTTATAGATTCACACTCACTCCTAAACAGATGAAAATAACAATACTGTGTCTGAGATTAAGTAGTAATACTTAAGTAAGTATTTAGTATCCGATAAGAAGGGATATGTAAATGAGGCTGGATTTCATAAAAGACTAACTAGCTATATGGATGGACTTGAGAACAGTTGACACAAAGATAGAAGTGACTAGGGATGGGCAAATGTGTTTATATCCGAATTCTAATGTTAGAACGAATGTTATTGTAGAAATTCGATTTACATAATAGAATGTTGATAAGAATTAATATTCTTAAAAATTCGATTTTCGAATGTTATTTACAGTTTTTCGAATGTCACATTCAAATTCGAATGTCACATTCAAATTCGAATGTCACATTCAAATTTGAATGCCACATTTGAATTCGAATGTTACATTCGAATATCAAATTCGAATTCGAATATTACATTTATAAAACACAATTGTAGACTAGGAACACTATTTCGAATGTCACATTCAAATCGAATATCACATTCGAATCGAATGTCACATTTGAATTTGAATATTACATTTATAAAACACAGTATTAGACTAGAAATACTATTTTGAAGTTGAATGTCACATTTGAATCGAATATCACATTCAAATCGAATATCACATTTAAAACACAGTATTAGACTAGAAATACTATTTCAAATTCGAATGTGACATTTGAATTCGAATGTAGCATTCAAATTCGAATATTACATTCATTAAACACAGTTGTAGACTAGAAATACTATTTCAAATTTGAATGTCACATTCGAATTCGAATGTCACATTCAAATTCGAATATTACATTTAAAAATTGAATGAATAACTAGCTAAACATTCTATTATTCGAACTAATATTTTCGAATTTTATTGAAAAATTTGAAAATGGAAATTCGAAAATAGAATGTTAGAATGTTATATAAACATTTGAAATTCGATTCGAACGAACGAATGTATCAAAATTCGTTTTAAATTTCAAATTTTTAGAAATATTCGCCCATCCCTAGAAGTGACACAAAGATAGACACAAAGATAGACTAAAATAATATGAAGGAAAAGACAGAGAAAGATGCATTGAGGGAAGACAGAGAGCAGTGGCAGCTGTAGGATGTTCTGGGGATACTCTACATCTCCAATAATTTTTGAAGCACCCCCAATTGTACATCCTTTTTCTTTACACGTTCTTTGAAGTGCAAAGAGAGAGGAAAACACAATTAAATAGGAAAAGCAAGAATAAATAGTAAAAATTTATGCTCATCCATCTTTGACAGAAATCTTCTCCTCCAAAAAGTCTAGAATTAAAGGTCAACAAAATATTTTGTATAGAGGACCAGAAGTTTTTGGGAACCAATACCATAAAAGTTTATTATACTCACACTAAAGATAACTTCTCATAAGAAAATGTAATTATAAGCAATTGTTTAATTGATCATTACACAGGGAAATAGTATTCTTTGTTGAAAGCTAAACCTAAGTAGGCTAATAAACTGATTTCTAAGTCATTGAAGGTCACCTTTTATCTCAGTGTATTTTGATAGTTTTTCACAGTTAGACATTGCTAGTTCATGTGTGCCATATAGATAACAACATTGTGCTCATTCCCATGGAGTTATTTATGAGTCAGAACTAATTGGCTAAAATGCAAGTTTGTAAAAAAGAACTGAGATAAGGGGGCAGTCTGCAGAGGCTTAGATACAAGGTAATCACAAAAGTAAAAAGTATATTAAAGGAATAGGAAAGTCAAAATTAAACTTGCAAGAATCAGATAGAGCAAGCAATTTGAAGACACTTTTAAAATAACTTCTATTTTAAAATGTGTTTTGGTCTCTTGATATCAGTTGTTTAAAATGAATATGCACATATCTTACGCTTGTGGGAGCTAGTTGGTGATTCGTGCCTGTATACATTTGTCTCTTGTGTGATTGGCTAACTAGATGTGTACAGCTAGCTGCTAGTAGTGCAATGCTTTAACTTCAGCAAAGGATAACAGGAGACGTAAGCATATTTGATAATAAAATTTAATTTGAAAGTTGTTTAAAATTGTATGTTCTATCTTAATCATGAATTCAATTTTTGGGGTTTTCTGTCCCTTTAATATAGCATTGTTGGTTATGCAAAGCTGGGGAATGAGTAATAAAGGAATAATCTATCTTTTTAAACAATAAACATTTTCAAGTAGGCTGTCCATTTAAGAATTTGTGAGTTATGCATAAGGTGTATTCAGAAGGAATTATTAGGTTAAGTCACGCAATCCTAACAATCTCATCTCTATTAACACACAGCGCTTATCCCCTCTCTTTTCTTGTGCTCTCTGGAATGCATGCTCTGTCAGTAACAAACTCACAACTGTTCATGACCTTTTTATTTCTAATGCTTTCAATCTTCTAGCAATTACTGAAACCTGGTTATCATCTTCTGACACTGCTTCCATTGCTGCTCTCACGCACAGTGGTTTCCACTTTAGCCACACACCTAGGCCAGGTGATAGACATGGTGGTGGTGTTGGAATCTTACTCTCCCCCTCCTGCTCCTTTCAGCACCTGCAGCCTCATCCATCTCTCTCCTTTTCCTCCTTTGAAGTTCACTGCATCCGACTATTCTCCCCCCTCTCCCTCAGGGTGGCAGTTATCTATCGCCCCCCTGGACCAACCTCCCAATTCCTTAATAACTTCGCTGCCTGGCTTTTTCACTTTCTCTCTACAAATACACCTGCTTTAATCCTGGGGGACTTCAACATCCCCATTGATAACCCATCTGCCCCTGCTGCCTCTAAACTTATCTCACTTACAAACTCCTTTGGTCTCTCACAATCCACCATATTCCCTACTCACCGCGACGGACACTCTATTGATCTAGTATTCTCCTACCTCTGCTCTCCCTCTGATGCCACCTGTCTCCCATTTCCCATCTCAGACCACCATCTGCTCACCTTTAAGCTTAATATACAGGCTAAACCTACTTCTCCCCCTCACCCCCGCACCTGTAGAAATCTGCACACTGTGGATTCTCTACAACTCTCCAACCTTATTCAAAAACACCTCCCCCACACTTCCACAATATCCTGCCCTGACCTTGCTACAACCCACTATAACAATACTCTCTCCTCAGCACAGGACACTTTTGCTCCTCCCCAAATACGCAAAACCCCACGTTGTCAGCTCCAACCCTGGCACTCCAACCAAACACGCTACCTGCAAAAATGCTCCCGTGCTGCTAAACGTGCCTGGAGGAAATCCCGCTCTGAATCAGATTTCCTTCACTATAAGTTCATTCTTTATTCTTACTCCTCTGCCCTTCACTTAGCCAAGCAAACCTACTTCTCTTCTCTTATATCTACTCACTCCACAAACCCTAAACGTCTCTTCTCCATTTTCAACTCTCTCCTTTACCCACCTTCACCACCCCCTTCATCTGCCTTTAGTGCTCAAGACCTGGCAGACTACTTTTTCAACAAAACAATTACTATCCGAAGTAATATCTCAACACAAGTCTGCAACCTTCCATCTCTGCCCCCGGCAACCCCCTCCACCACTCTCAGCACCTTCCCCCCTACCTCTGAGAATGAAGTGAGTTCCCTATTGTCTTCCTCACACCTCACTACCTGCCCACTTGACCCTATCCCTTCACATCTAATACCGTCTCTGTCTTCTACCCTCACTCCAGCTCTTACTCACATATTTAACCTATCCCTTACTACCGGTTCATTCCCATCTTCCTTCAAACATGCAAAGGTCACTCCCATCCTCAAAAAACCCTCCCTCGACCCCAATTCTCCTGCAAACTACCGCCCCATATCACTGCTTCCGCTAGCTTCAAAAGTCCTGGAAAAACTAGTCTTCGATCGCTTAACCCACTTCTTGTCCTCCAACTCACTGCTTGACCCCTTACAATCTGGCTTCCGTTCCCAACACTCAACTGAGACTGCCCTCACCAAAGTTACTAATGATCTTCTTTCTGCTAAAAAAAATGGCCACTACTCAATACTTATCTTGCTTGATCTGTCTGCTGCCTTTGACACAGTTGACATACCCTTCTCCTACGGACTCTCAGCTCCTTTGGGCTCTCTAACACAGCCCTTTCCTGGATCCACTCTTATCTCTCTAATAGGTCCTTTTCTGTCTCCTTTGCTGGTGGCGACTCCTCTCCATTGCCTCTGTCTGTTGGAGTACCTCAAGGCTCTGTTCTGGGTCCCCTACTCTTCTATATTTATACATCCTCACTGGGAAAACTTATCAGTAGCTATGGCTTCAACTACCACCTCTATGCTGATGATACCCAGATCTACCTATCCGCCCCTTCACTCTCTCCTTCTGTCCTTGCTCACATCAGTGTCTGCTTATCTGGCATTTCTTCTTGGATTGCCTCTCACCACCTAAAAATCAATATGTCCAAGACTGAGCTCCTTCTAATTCCTCCCTCTAATTCTACCCCGGTTCCTAACATTTTAATCACTGTTGGTGATACCACTATCTCCCCATCATCCCAAGTCCGTGTCCTAGGAGTTACACTTGACTCCAATCTGTCCTTCATTCCCCACATCCAATTGCTCTCTTCCTCCTGTCGCAACTATCTACGAAATATCTCCAAAATCCATCCATTTCTGAGTGCTGAAACTACTAAACAGCTAATCCACTCCCTGGTAATCTCCCGACTTGACTACTGTAATAACCTACTAACTGGCCTCCCTCTCTCCCGCCTCTCCCCTCTTCAATCCATCCTAAATGCCTCTGCTAGGCTAATCCACCTCTCCCGACGCTCTGTATCTGCTGCACCTCTCTGCGAGTCCCTTCACTGGCTACCCATCCACAGCAGAATTAAATTCAAAATTCTCATCCTGACCTACAAAGCCCTTACCAACGTAGCCCCCCCCCTACCTGTCCTCACTCATCAAGAAATATACCCCAGCCCGCCCCCTAAGATCCAACAATGACCTGCTCCTTGCATCTTCTACCATCACCTCCTCCCATGCCAGGCTACAGGACTTCTCTTGTGCAGCACCAACCATCTGGAATGCACTTCCCAGAGCTGTTAGACTTTCCCCTAACCTTTCCTCCTTTAAATGCTCCCTAAAGACCTTTCTGTTCATGGAAGTCTATCTCTAAATCAGTAAAAAATGAATTCTACCTGCCTAACTGCTGCCCCATCTAACTCCACACTAACATCATTCTTACCTTTGCAGTCCCCACCTCCTGTTTCTCACCCTCCTACCATCTAGATTGTAAATTCCCACGGGAACAGGGCCCTCAATTCCCCCTGTATTTGTTTTGTTAAACTTTGGTGTCTTGTATATTGTATTGTACTGTACTTTTACCCATGGACAGCGCTGCAGAATCTGTTGGCGCTTTATAAATAAAGAATAATAATAATAATAATAATAATAGACAAATTACTGTCATTAAAATCTATTTCTTGTATGGCTGGTGTTTATGTTGTGTGTGCCTGAGGTCAGTGTATGGTTGATTTTGTTAGGTTTGTGAGCTGTTTGCCTATATAACTTTCTCTAAAGCATGTGTCTTTAAATATCTAAGGAGGAGTTAATAATAAAACAAAACAAGTTTTGTCGTATTTATAAAAACTTTCAAGGTTACCTACAGTTACTTCGCATAAGAACGTACTAAAAAAAAAATCAATCACTTGTTCGGAGATTGCAAAAACATTGTGGCATTCATTTTTTCTCTGCATGAGTATAGAACTAACTGACAGCAAAATGAAATCTTCTTTACACTACATTTCCAAAGCATGGGTCACAATATCATTACATTTTTTTCTCCACTGCATCTATAGCGCATATCATAAACATCTTACACAGTCCCAATAACAGGAGCCAAGTTTCATCCAATATATTGTAGAAATAAACATCATAAACTTCGTATTGAATAGCCTTCATGGAAGAGAGGTAGGCCAGCACTTTACATGCTTTGTGACCCATAATCTCCTTGTAGTAATGCAGGAAGCAATCTGCAGTTTTTTCACAACTCCTAGTTTACAAGAATGGAAAAATCTTTATCTCTTCACCTGCAATCAAAATGGTAATATGCGTATAGGTAAAGTATGACCTTTGCTTACATACTAGCTCATTTTTCCAACTCCAGTAAATTAAGTTCAGAATTCTGATTACTTTATATGTTATGTTTGGAATATCATTTTATGGAAACCTTTTATGGAAATTTGCTTAAAAATAACTTAAATGCACATACACAAAAAATTAAAAAAAAGGAAAAAGAAAAGGGATCATGTGCAGATCAAACAATATTTTATATTAGAAATGAAAAATGGATTTATAAACATTCTAAGTATGTCCCTTTGTTAAGTGCTATAGTCAAAACACAATTCAAAGTATGCTGGTTGACCATATTAAACATAGAATATAGGCTCAAGAAAAAGGAACATTTTTAAAGTAACATTTAAAGGACTGTCCAGTGCAAACATGACAAGCTCTTTCATATTGAAGCTCCAACTCAGCTAATTAGTTAAACACATAGTTCAAGTCCCTCATGGAGCTGCAAGTGCTTCAGTTGTTGAGCTGAAAATGGAATGTATACATCTTTAATTATGTATGAATAGTACAATATTTTTTATCCAATAGGAATACATGGTTTTATTATTAATTATAATAATGTATTTCCAAGCTACACTATATTTATTACATTATAGTAGAGTTCCAGCTTAGATAGTAGACTTACAATGACAACCTTTTAATGTCCCTTTAAGAATATCTAAACTAGAGCACAATTGACATAATTAGCCACTCAGTAACCATGATTCCAATATTTTGTTTGAATATGTAATGACGTTCTTGGTGGAAAATTAAAAAAAAAACTCATACTTTATATATAGAAATTATTTATTTTTCAAGAAACCCGATTATGCTTTTAAAGATAGATAGATAAATATTAAATAGATGGATGTATATAAGATGGATAGATGGATAGATAGATAAACAGATGGATGAGAGATAGATATAAAATAGATGGCTGATATAAGATTGTATATATATATATATATATATATATATATATATATATATATATATATATATATATATATATATATATATATATGATCCACAAAGAGAACCAAAGTAAGCGCTTCATAGCCCAAAGTTGATAAATAAAAAGATATATTTATTAGGACATCTAAAAACAAAGAGTGTGACCTGGATAACCATTTGTCCTTTTTGGACACTCTTTGTTTTTAGATGTCCTAATAAATTTATCTTTTTATTTATCAACTTTGGGCTATGAAGCGCTTACTTTGGTTCTCTTTGTGGATCATGGATTTTGCTTTTTGGCGTGTGAAACAGACACGCTGAACCAACAGCTGCCATAGCCTGTGAGTAAGGGATTCAAATATCCCGCCCTCCCCCCTCATAGAGCCTTTACCTACTGTGAACAGAGGATTATTTGTGCGCTCCGCTGTGCAGGTTATCGTTGGACTTTTATATATATATATAATAGATAGATAGATTGATAAAAAGACAGATGACAGATAGATAAATGGATAGATAGATGATAGATAGATAGATAAATAGATAAACAGACAGATGACAGATAGATATAAAATAGATGGCTGGATATAAGATTTATATATATATATATATATATATATATATTGACAGATGACAGATAAATAGATAGATAGATAGATAGATAGATAGATAGATAGATAGATAGATAGATAAATGGATAGATAGATGATATATTGACAGATGACAGAAAATAGATAGATAGGTGATAGATAAATAGATACATAGATAGATGGATGATAGATAAATGGATAGATAGATATAAAATAGATGGATTGATATAAGATAGATAGATAAATATAAAACAGATGGATAGATAGATTTGTATTATCATGGTCATTCAGTTGTGTTATATGTTTCCAAAAAAATGGAATTATAATTGAGAATAGACATTTAAATATTAGAAATGCTTTTATGTGAATAATGACTGGGTTGGAGACTGTCTGCTATGAGTACTTTTTCTCATCATAGGGCAGCTTTTGTCATTATTGCATAAACGTATTTGTTATTACAACAGTAGCGTGACTTCTACATTTAATTAAATGCAATGACCAGTGTGGTTTAATAAAGTGTTAACATATTGATGGGAAGATGTCAACGTGAGATGCAGGGACAATAAAATACTTTGGCTTTAAACAATGCTATTTTCCTGTGCACATGCTTAGTAACAAAGGTGTTAACTTCACATACTGGCACAGTACCACAGAAATGTAGAAAGGAAAGTGCCACACTCGAGGGCATTTAATATGTTTCTGATTACTTGTTATAGTAGCTGCAGTGTATATCACGTATGGGAAATGGCTTCTTTAGGTTTATTTTTGTCTATAAAATATGTTTTTGCTAATTGAAACCACAACCTATTAAAGGGTCTGAGTTTCCAAGGAGAGCAGGTGTCCTTTGTTTGTTTTTCCTATAGCCACAATAGCCTCCTTTTTTATCTCACAAATGCAATTGCAATGGAAAATAATAATTTTAATAAAAAATATCTAACACCCCAGTCCACTGGAAATTATTTTGCAGCTCTAGGTTTACTTAGATTTAATATTACCAATATTAAAGGCACATAATACTCATGTGCTAAATCACTTGAAAGTGATGCAGCATAATTGTACAAAGCTGATGAGAAAATATCACCTGAGCATCTATATGTAAAAAGGGAAGAAACTTTACCTCACAATTTCTTTAGCTCCCCAGAGTAAGTGCTCTGTGAACATTTATACTTTAGCTGCTGACTAGCTGCAAGTTGAAAAAAAAAACAAAATAGCCAATCAGCATCAACAGTGCTGAGGTCATGAATTGCTTTGATGTGTTCTTTTAAGATTTCACTGAAATTGTGTGAGATTTCATAGTAAACTTCCTTGAACTGAATAGGCAAATAACATGGCTGTGCCTGGACATGCCAGATGCACACTCCCTATCAAGTCCTGGGACTAGCATTCTGATTGGCTGCTTAAAGTCTCTTTACAGTGGGATGTGAATACTTAGGACACTTTGAGGTAAGTATCTTTCTTTGTTACTTAGAGATGTTCAGGTTAGCTTTTTACAGCTATGCTGCATCACTTTGAAGAGCTTCAACGTTTGGGTATCTTATCCCCTAAAAGTACTGTTTTAACAATTTAATACATTCCAGCAGGTAAAATGAACCATTGAAACACATTAAAGCAGAGACAATTGCACAGTACATTGGGGTAAATTTATCAAATGTCGAGCGGACATCGATAAATGCCGAAAGCATTTCTGATTGCACAAGCATTTCTGATGAAATGCTTGTGCAATACCCCCCCCTGCACAGCAGCAGGGGGTGTCAATCATCTAGATCATATCTGATCGGGATGAATGCTGTCCACCACCTCAAAAGTGGTGGATGAGTTAAGGAGCAGCGGTCTTACGACCAGGCGGACCTGAAACTTCGGGGGTAGATTGCATCATCCGCTGCTTGATAAATCTACCCCATTGTCTCAGAAGTGGTGGATGAGTTAAGGAGCAGCGGTCTTACGACCAGGCGGACCTAAAACTTTGGGGGTAGATTGCATCATCCGCTGCTTGATAAATCTACCCCATTGTCTCAGAAGTGGTGGATGAGTTAAGGAGCAGCTGTCTTACGACCAGGCGGACCTAAAACTTCGGGGTTAGATTGCAGCATCCGCTGCTTGATAAATCTACCCCATTGTCTCATTAAGGGCAGAAATTGTCATAACTTCATAACTTTGTGTAAGATTTTCTTTTAACAAATTTACATGGGGTCCTACAACAATATTTTTTTTCTCTTTATACTGGAATTTCAGACAAAGTAAAACCTGGTTAAAATAATTTTGCATTGTATTAATCATTAAAATATTTGTGTAATATTTAAGGTGTACTTCTACTTAAACATGATAAATGGTCTCAGAAGATTGTCAGTGTTACCTACTTTCTGTAATACCTTCTTAAACTGCTGTGTATCGCATAACTACTAGATATTATAAACTGATTCACAGTAAACTGATTTAATGAAAGGTAGCTATAGGTAGCAGAAAGGTAGCAGAAAGAAATATTTTTCCCAGCTATTTATTTATAATGCCTCTTAACCCTTTCCCGGCCTTAGGATGTTAGTGCTCTGTCTTAGGATGGCATAGAACTTCCTAGTCGTTTGGCTGTACTGTCATAGGCGCTTCCTGAATGGGATCGTGGGCTGGAGGGGTTCCTAGCATGATAGGCACTCCCCCTGACACGATCCCATCATTGAATTCTGATGTAAACAAATAAGTCCGGACAGGAAGGGGTTAAACAAACAAAAATACAAGACAATTTATCTTAAAGTTCTCTGTTGATTTCTTCTGTTAAGTGTGATCAGTCCACGGGTCATCATTACTTGTGGGATATTAACTGCTCCCCTACAGGAAGTGCAAGAGGATTCACCCAGCAGAGTTGCTATATAGCTCCTCCCCTCTACGTCACCTCCAGTCATTCTCTTGCACCCAACGACTAGATAGGATGTGTGAGAGGACTATGGTGATATATTTAGTTTTTATATCTTCAATCAAAAGTTTGTTATTTTATAATAGCACCGGAGTGTGTTATTCCTTCTCTGGTAGAATTTGAAGAAGAATCTACCTGAGTTTTTCTATGATTTTAGCCGGAGTAGTTAAGATCATATTGCTGTTTCTCGGCCATCTGAGGAGTGAGGTAAACTTCAGATCAGGGGACAGCAGGCAGATTAATCTGCAAAGAGGTATGTAGCAGTTTATTATTTTCTGACATGGAATTGATGAGAAAATCCTGCCATACCGTTATAATGTAAACTCAGCCTTGAATGCAGTAGATGTAGCTGATATCAGGCTGTCATGTATGTATATTTTACACTTCAGTTTTCTGGGAAATGGTACTTCTCTGGCTTTTAAACTGTATACATAGACTTAACCTATTTTGCAGGGACTTGCAATAGGTTTTAAATGACAATTAATTATTGAGGTAAAATGTTTTTTTGCTGGCATGTAAAAACGTTTTTTTCTCTGAGGTACTGGGTGAAAAAATGTTTTGGGCACTTTTTTTCCACTTGGCAATAGTTTTGATTTAAATTAGAGCAGTTCACTGATCCCTCTCACTGTTATGTGTGTGGGGGAGGGGCCATTTTGGTGCTTTCACTATGCATCAGAAAAACTCAGTCAGAGGTTCATTTTCTTCCTGCATGATCCGGTTCATCTCTACAGAGTTCAGGGATCTCAAGAGTCTTTTTTGAGGGAAGTAATCATACAGCAGAGCTGTGCTGATTGTATTGACTGTGATATAAAAAACGTTTATTTGTGTATTTTTTTTTTTTCTGCTGCCTGGGTTAGTTATCATTTGCTGAGGGGAACAATCCTTTGCTAAAACTGTATATTCTGACAAAGATTGATGCTATAACTTAATTATTTTATCTGTTATAATATTTTTCTGTGCTTCTTAAAGGCACAGTTCGTTTTCATATTATTTGTAAATTACTTTGAAAAGTATTTCCAAGTTGCTGTTTATTTGCTAGTGTGTTAAACATGTCTGATTCAGAGGAAGATATCTGTGCTATATGTGTTAATGCCAAAGTGGAGCCCAATAGAAATTTATGTACTAAATGTATTGATGCTACTTTAAAAAATAGTCAATCTGTACAAATTGAACATATTTCACCAAACAACGAGGGGAGAGTTATGCCGACTAACTCGCCTCACGTGTCAGTACCTGCATCTCCCGCTCAGGAGGTGCGTGATATTGTAGCGCCGAGTGCATCTGGGCGGCCATTACAAATCACATTACAAGATATGGCTACTGTTATGACTGAAGTTTTGGCTAAACTACCAGAACTAAGAGGTAAACGTGATCACTCTGGGATGAGAACAGAGTGCGCTGATAATGCAAGGGCCATGTCTGATACTGCGTCACAGTTTGCAGAACATGAAGACGGAGAGCTTCATTCTGTGGGTGACGGTTCTGATCCAAATAAACTGGACTCAGACATTTCAAATTTTAAATTTAAGCTTGAGAACCTCCGTGTGTTACTAGGGGAGGTATTAGCGGCTCTGAATGATTGTAACACAGTTGCAATCCCAGAAAAAATGTGTAGGTTGGATAAATATTTTGCGGTACCGACGAGTACTGACGTTTTTCCTATACCTAAGAGACTTACTGACATTGTTACTAAGGAGTGGGATAGACCCGGTGTGCCTTTCTCACCCCCTCCTATATTCAGAAAAATGTTTCCAATAGACGCCTCCACACGGGACTTATGGCAAATGGTCCCTAAGGTGGAGGGAGCAGTTTCTACTTTAGCTAAGCGTACCACTATCCCAGTGGAGGATAGCTGTGCTTTTTCAGATCCAATGGATAAAAAATTAGAGGGTTACCTTAAGAAAATGTTTGTTCAACAAGGGTTTATATTGCAACCTCTTGCATGTATTGCGCCTGTCACGGCTGCAGCAGCATTTTGGTTTGAGTCTCTGGAAGAGACACTTCAATCATCCACACTAGATGACATCACACACAAACTTAAATTCCTTAAGTTAGCTAATTCATTTATTTCAGATGCCGTAGTACATTTAACTAAACTTGCGGCTAAAAATTCAGGATTCGCCATTCAGGCACGCAGAGCTCTGTGGCTAAAATCCTGGTCAGCTGATGTTACGTCTAAATCTAAATTGCTTAATATTCCTTTCAAAGGGCAGACCTTATTCGGGCCCGGCTTGAAAGAGATTATTGATGACATTACAGGAGGTAAAGGTCATGCCCTGCCTCAGGACAAGGCCAAAGCCAAGGCTAGACAGTCCAATTTTCGTTCCTTTCGTAATTTCAAAGCAGGAGCAGCATCAACTTCCTCTGCACCAAAACAGGAAGGAGCTGTTGCTCGCTACAGACAAGGCTGGAAACCTAACCAGTCCTGGAACAGGGGCAAACAGGCCAGAAAACCTGCTGCTGCCCCTAAGACAGCATGAATTGAGGGCCCCCGATCCGGGACCGGATCTAGTGGGGGGCAGACTTTCCCTCTTCGCCCAGGCTTGGGCAAGAGATGTTCAGGATCCCTGGGCGTTAGAGATCATATCTCAGGGATACCTTCTGGACTTCAAATCCTCTCCCCCAAGAGGGAGATTTCATCTGTCAAGGTTGTCAACAAACCTAACAAAGAAGGAAGCGTTTCTACGCTGCGTACAAGATCTTTTATTAATGGGAGTGATCCATCCAGTTCCGCGGTTGGAACAAGGACAAGGGTTTTACTCAAATCTGTTTGTAGTTCCCAAAAAAGAGGGAACCTTCAGGCCAATCTTGGATTTAAAGATCCTAAACAAATTCCTAAGAGTTCCATCGTTCAAGATGGAAACTATTCGAACAATTTTGCCCATGATCCAAGAGGGTCAGTACTTGACCACAGTGGATTTAAAGGATGCTTACCTTCACATACCGATTCACAGAAGTCATTACCGGTATCTAAGGTTTGCCTTTTTAGACAGGCATTACCAGTTTGTAGCTCTTCCATTCGGACTGGCTACGGCTCCAAGAATCTTCACAAAGGTTCTGGGCACTCTTCTGGCGGTACTAAGACCGCGAGGAATTTCAGTAGCTCCGTACTTAGACGACATACTGATACAAGCTTCAAGCTTTCAAACTGCCAAATCTCATACAGAGATAGTACTGGCATTTCTAAGGTCGCATGGATGGAAAGTGAACGAAGAGAAAAGTTCTCTCTTTCCACTCACAAGAGTTCCCTTCCTGGGGACTCTGATAGATTCTGTAGAAATGAAGATTTACCTGACAGAGGACAGGTTAACAAAACTTCAAAGTGCATGCCATTTCCTTCATTCCATTCAAGAGACCAGAAATTCTCTTCTATGGTGGCTTTATCGGCCACATCTGTCCAGGGGAATGCCATTCAGCAGGCCAGACTGGTCAATTGTAACAACAGACGCCAGCCTACTAGGTTGGGGCGCTGTCTGGAATTCTCTGAAGGCGCAGGGACTATGGAATCAGGAGGAGAGTCTTCTTCCAATAAACATTCTGGAATTGAGAGCAGTCCTCAATGCTCTTCTGGCTTGGCCCCAGTTAGCAACTCGGGGGTTCATCAGGTTCCAGTCGGACAACATCACGACTGTAGCTTATATCAACCATCAGGGAGGGACAAGAAGCTCCCTAGCAATGATGGAAGTATCGAAGATAATTCGCTGGGCAGAGTCTCACTCTTGCCACCTGTCTGCAATCCACATCCCGGGAGTGGAGAACTGGGAGGCGGATTTCTTAAGTCGTCAGACTTTTCATCCGGGGGAGTGGGAACTTCATCCAGAGGTCTTTGCCCAAATACTTCGACGTTGGGGCAAACCAGAGATAGATCTCATGGCGTCTCGACAGAACGCCAAGCTTCCGCGCTACGGGTCCAGATCCAGGGATCCGGGAGCGGTCCTGATAGATGCCTTGACAGCACCATGGACCTTCAGGATGGCTCATGTGTTTCCACCTTTCCCGATGCTTCCTCGATTGATTGCCAGAATCAAACAGGAGAAAGCATCAGTGATTCTAATAGCGCCTGCATGGCCACGCAGGACTTGGTATACAGATCTGGTGGACATGTCATTCTGTCCACCTTGGTCGTTACCTCTGAAACAGGACCTTCTGATTCAGGGTCCTTTCAAACATCAAAATCTAACTTCTCTGAAGCTGACTGCTTGGAAATTGAACGCTTGATCTTATCAAAGCGTGGTTTTTCTGAGTCAGTTATTGATACCTTAATACAGGCTAGGAAGCCTGTTACCAGAAAGATTTACCATAAAATATGGCGTAAATACCTATATTGGTGCGAATCCAAAGGTTACTCTTGGAGTAAGGTTAGGATTCCTAGGATATTGTCTTTTCTACAAGAAGGTTTAGAAAAGGGGTTATCCGCTAGTTCCTTAAAGGGACAGATCTCAGCTCTGTCCATTCTGTTACACAAGCGTCTGTCAGAAGTTCCAGACGTTCAGGCTTTTTGTCAGGCTTTGGCCAGGATTAAACCTGTGTTTAAAGCTGTGGCTCCACCATGGAGTTTAAACCTTGTTCTTAACGTTTTACAGGGTGTTCCGTTTGAACCCCTTCATTCCATTGATATAAAGTTGTTATCTTGGAAAGTTCTATTTTTAATGGCTATTTCCTCGGCTCGAAGAGTCTCTGAGTTATCAGCCTTACATTGTGATTCTCCTTATTTGATTTTTCACTCGGATAAGGTAGTTCTGCGTACTAAGCCTGGGTTCTTACCTAAGGTAGTCACTAACAGGAATATCAATCAGGAGATTGTTGTTCCATCCTTGTGCCCAAATCCTTCTTCGAGGAAGGAACGTCTTTTGCACAATCTGGATGTAGTTCGTGCCCTTAAATTTTATTTACAGGCAACTAAAGATTTTCGACAAACGTCTTCCCTGTTTGTCGTTTACTCTGGTCAGAGGAGAGGTCAAAAAGCTTCTGCTACCTCTCTCTCTTTTTGGCTTCGTAGCATAATTCGTTTAGCTTATGAGACTGCTGGACAGCAGCCTCCTGAAAGAATTACAGCTCATTCCACTAGAGCTGTGGCTTCCACTTGGGCCTTTAAGAATGAGGCCTCTGTTGAACAGATTTGCAAGGCTGCAACTTGGTCTTCGCTTCATACTTTTTCCAAATTTTACAAATTTGACACTTTTGCTTCCTCGGAGGCTATTTTTGGGAGAAAGGTTCTTCAGGCAGTGGTTCCTTCTGTATAAAGAGCCTGCCTATCCCTCCCGTCATCCGTGTACTTTTGCTTTGGTATTGGTATCCCACAAGTAATGATGACCCGTGGACTGATCACACTTAACAGAAGAAAACATAATTTATGCTTACCTGATAAATTCCTTTCTTCTGTAGTGTGATCAGTCCACGGCCCGCCCTGTTTTTTAAGGCAGGTAAATATTTTTTAAATTATACTCCAGTCACCACTACACCCTTGGCTTCTCCTTTCTCGTTGGTCCTTGGTCGAATGACTGGAGGTGACGTAGAGGGGAGGAGCTATATAGCAACTCTGCTGGGTGAATCCTCTTGCACTTCCTGTAGGGGAGCAGTTAATATCCCACAAGTAATGATGACCCGTGGACTGATCACACTACAGAAGAAAGGAATTTATCAGGTAAGCATAAATTATGTTTTTATAGTTTAAGAAAATGTATTTTTAAAATGAGTATATTTTCCGTAGCTATTTCTCAGTTTCATTTTTAACTGTCATGTTAAAAAAAATATATATTGTTTCCCCAAAAATGTTGAATTTATGTAATTATTTTTTGTATTATTTATGATAAACACTAACTATTAGCATTCCAAAATATTTTTGCTTTTAAACAGGTGGCAACTAGTTTAATTTCATCATGGAAAAAAATTCAATTTAGCTGTATTTTTCCCCCTAGGCAGAGCAAGACAATGGTCACCCACTTCCAGCGTTTGCAAGTTTACATATTGACATCATGGATGAGAATAACCAGTCACCATACTTCACAGTTTCCACATACCAAGGATATATATTAGAATCCTCACCTGTGGGAGCTACAATCTCTGGTAACCAGAACTTGACATCCCCATTACCAATTATAGCCCTGGATAACGATGTTGAAGAGGTGAGTTTTGTTTTCTTCATTATCTGTCAATTTACAATGAAGGTACTTTTAAACTTAAAGGGACACTGAACCCACATTTTTTTCTTTTGTGATTAAGATAGAGCATGCAATTTTAAGCAACTTTCTAATTTACTCCTATTATCAAATTCTCTTCATTCTCTTGGTATCTTTATTTGAAATGCAAGAATGTAAGTTTAGATGCCGGCCCATTTTTGGTGAACACACTGTGTTGTTCTTGCTGATTGGTGGATAAATTCACCCACCAATAAACAAGTGCTTTCCGTGGTTCTGAACCAAAACATAGCTTAGATGCCTTCTTTTTCAAATAAAAAAAAGAAAAATTGATAATAGGAGTAAATTAGAAAGTTGCTTAAATTTGCATGCTCTATCTGAATCATGAAAGAATAAATTTGGGTTCAGTGTCCCTTTAACCCTCACTTAAAAAAGGGACTCATATGAAATATGTATTAATGTGCAGGAGGAAAAAAACTTTATACTTATAGAAAAACAAAATAAGACACAAACTCTTTTGAGTACAGTGCCTAACAATATGGTAAATATAAATTAAAGAACCACATTCTTCCCGCAGTTTCTCCCTAACTGATTCCGAAATGTGTGTGTACGGATGAAGGCGTTGGTTCACAAAGGATGCAGAGGGTAACTTGATAGAGGTCTAACGTTGCCAAGGATAAATGTATCTTCAAAACTCTGTAGAGGAATATATTTAATACAAATGCTCACAAGATAATGATCAGTTGTCCAGCTTCTTTATTAAAATGAGGAATACAACGTAATATACATATACAAGTTGTTTAATTACGCTCACCGCGTTTCGACTGATAATACTGTCTTTTTTAAGAGCTTTTAAAATCAAACTTATAGGCATGGGCAGCAGTGAAAAATTCAGTCTGTACGAAAGTTAATTAGTCTGCTGCACTATTCAGTAATGAAACTAATACTGAATATTTGAGGAATATTTACATTCATTTTTGTTGACCGAATTTAAATGTACCTTTGCTACAGGTGTAGCTTTATACTTACCTCTTGCGGGCTTGAAAGCCACATTAATCCTGACCCTTTTTCATAGAGCAGCCGTGCTAATAAGAGGCATAGCATGGCCGAGCTTAGGGCTTGGGCTAAAGGACTTTTTTCTTTAATGTAGACCCTGGGATCCGCCTCTTTAAGCCTCCATCCTATTATAGTGACCCATTTCACTAGAAGTGCTTGTGCAATGTTAAATGCCTACAGCATATGCTGTCTGCATTTAGCGAGGTTGAGGGGACAGGCTTTGGATCTGGCTCATTTTTGGTTTAGAACCTAGGTAGCACTTGATGATTGGTGTAGCCAATGTAGCCACAAATCAGCTAGCTCTAACCAGGGTGCTGAACCAAATATGGGCTGGCTCCTAAGCATACATTATTGCTTTTTCAAATAAAGATACCAAGAGAAAAAAGAAAAATTGATAGTAGAAGTAAGTTAGAAAGTTGCTTAAAATTGCATGCTCTATCCGAATCATGAAAAAAAGGGTTTAATATCCCTTTAATGTTTTCATTTTTATAACATATTTTTTAGTTTTACTTTGCATGGCAAAATTGAAAGTGAACAGTAGTACACAATTAAACAAAACATTTTGCTGTGTCTGAGAATGTAGCTGAAAGTGGTTTTGAGTGTGTTTATTCATAAACAAAATTAGCAAAACCTTTTTTCATTGTTAAAGAGACACTAAATCCAAAACTTGTCTTGATTGATTCAGATAGAGCAGGCAATTTTAAGCAACTTTCTAATTTACTCCTATTATATTTTTTCTTTGTTCTCTTGCTATCTTTATTTAAAAAGCAGGAATGTAAAGCATAGGAGAAAGCCCATTTTTAGTTAAGAACCTGTGTTACCCTTGCTTATTGGTTGGCTGAATGTAGTCACCAATAAGCAAGCGCTATCCATGGTGCTGAACCTAAAATGGGCTGGCTACTAAGTTTTAAATTCCTGCTTTTTAAATAAAGATAGCAAGAGAATAAAGAAAAATTGATAATAGGAGTAAATTAGAAAAGTTTCATAAAATTGAATGCGCTATCTGAATCATGAAAGAAAAAATAAATGGGTTTAGTATCCCTTTAAGAAAAGAACAATGTACTTTAAAATACAAAACACAAACAATATTTTATTTTACAAAATACTTGTATCTGTTTTTATCTTTTTCTTTATTGAGTCTATTTTCAAAGCTTCAATTTTTGTTGCTGGCTTTTCAAAAAAGTTGAATAAACAGTTGGTTCGTGCATTTGTTTTGTTACTAATGTCAATATGTAATGAAAACACGGATATTCATTTTGTTTTCATGAAACGATTATCCAAACAAATGCACTTATTTAATGAAAATGAAGAAATACTGATGAAAGTACAGTTTGCATTTGTTTCCTGTACATTAGCTGTAAAGGGTTAAATACCTCTAACGTGCTGGAGAGCCACTCTAATCCCAACCCTTTTTCATAGAGCCCCAGGCCGTGCTAATAGGAGCCTTAGCGCAGCAGATCCCAGGGCCTGCGTTAAAGGAGAAGGTCGTTTAGAAAAAGATCCACCATGCTAAGCCTCCTATTAGCGCGACTTGTGGCTCTATAAAGAAGGGTCAGGATTAGTTCAGCTCTGCTGCATGCTAGAGAGAAATATAAGGCTACAGGTGAACTTTTATATTCATTTAACAAAAAATAAATGTAAATATCCTACAATATTCAGTATTTATTTTGTTTTATACTAAATGAAAACTGAATAGTGCAGCAGACAAATATTCTGAATTATTTTTTTTCTGAATATTGTTCCGAAAGATTCATATGAACCAATATTTCTCTTTTGCACGTGTCTAATAAATAGTCGGAAATCAACCAAAAATTCTTGAACTTGGATTAAAGTTGGAATAACCACACAAGTCGACATCTGAAAAATTAAAGGGACAGGAAACCTCAAAATTTTCTTACATGATTTGGATAGAACATACAATTTTAAACAACTTTCCTCTTTACTTATATTATCAATTTTGCTTCATTCTCTTGTTATTATTTGCTGAAGGAACAGCACTGCATTACTAGCAGCTAGCTGAAGAAATCTAGTCAGCCAATCAAAAGAGACAAATGTTTGCAGGCACCAATCAGCAGCTAGCTCCCACTAGTGTAGGATATGTGTGTATTATTTTTCAACAAGGGATACCAAGAGAGCAAAGCATATTTGAAAATAGAAGTGAATTCAAAAGTGTCTTAAAATAACCTGCTCTATCTGAAGCATGTGAATTTTATTTTTTCCTTTCCTATCCCTTTAAGCGACCTTTGATTGGCTTATTAACACTTGTTAGCAAACTTGTGTTACCTTTTTTTTATTGGCTGTAAATTTGGCCTACAGCCAGCTACAACCATATTTAAAGTGAAGGTCAATTTTCATGTGAAAGTGCCCGGTTTTTAAAAAAACTATTAAAAACAAGGGCACTTTCATTCATGAAAATTGACATAGCAACGTATTTTAAAAATACTTACTTGTTCTTCTGAAACACTGGATCGCCATTCTGAAATGATGCCCCGCCTGCTTCTTCCTGGTTTACTTACCCAGTAATGACGAAACCAGCTTCCTCCAATCACGCCGTTGCCTCAGGCAATGATTACCCCGGGGGGGGAAGCCGTGATTGGAGGATGCCGGAATCATTATTGCTGACATATGAAGAGGCTTGCAATGGGCTAGTGAAGCACTGGAGTGGCTTCAAGAAGAAAAGGTAAGTATATTTTAACCCTTTGAGTGCTAATGACGGCTCTGAGCCGTCACAGAGTTTCTCACTCTGGTGCTGATGACGGCTCAGAGCCGTCATGAGCACTCTCCCACCTTGAGGGAGATCTGGGGGCTCCTTAATGCTGCTACCCTGGCGATCGTGCCTGTAGAGTGACAGGCATCGCCGGGGCTTCACGTGATGTGCGGTGACATCATGCGCAATTACGTGATGACGTCACCACGCAACTTTATTTATACTTAACAATGTTAAGTATAGGAGCAGGGGGCATGCTGCTTAGAAGCCCGTATCTCAGGCATCTAAGCAGCTACAGACCCCCAAGACCCACTGTTGGAAAGGTAATCGCCTAACCTTTCCAACAGTGTAAGTATTGAGAGTCTGTAAAAAAATATAAAAAAGTTAAAAAAAAAATCAAAAATAAAAAAAGAAAAAGAAAATATTAGCACCCAGGTGGGAAATGGCTTAGCAGCCAAAGGATTAAAAAAAAACGTCTGAAATGTCAATTTTCATAAATGAAAGTGCCCTGTTTTTTAATATTTTTTTAAAAAAACTGGGCACTTTCACATGAAAATTGACCTTCCTTTAAACTTTATAAATCCATTTGAAACCATCTCAACCGCCAGTTTAAAGATACTTCTACTAGTCTAATATTTCACCCAGCTTTAAATACATTGTTTGGGCTCTTTTATAAGACATATTTGTATTAGTGAAACCCACATCTGAGTTGTGGAACTAGCACTGCTGATTGGATCAGCGTGAGCTTCCTCTTGCAGGTCCCAAATGGTAGTTCTACCATGTGTTTAATTCCTTGGAGGGGGTTAAACACACAGAAGTAAAGGGGCAATTGGTATGCAGGTCTTTTGCAAAACAGTGTTTTATTATTGTACTATGATGATGCATGTATAAAATCTATTTTAATATTCTTTTTTAAAAAGTAGGTAAAATAGTAAAAAAAAAAAAAGGATGAAAACTGCCTACTGTTTTCTTGGAAAGGAAAGTGTTTTCATTTATTTAATCACACTCTTTTAATTGCTTGCTTGATAATGATGAAAATATGAGAAAGAAGCCAAATTGTATCATAACAACTAGCCGTGTTAAGCAAAAATATCTCTCAAAATAACACATAACTGATAAAAATTCACATAAAATATGGTCCCGTTGGCAAACCCTTTTTTTGCAGTTTACTTATAGGTGCAACAAAGTGCTTTCAGCTCTGCATATATTAATGAATAAATGTGTTCAGAATAGAAGTGAGAAAGCGGCTAATGATTTACATCTTCAAGCTTGAGGTTGATTTGCAGCAATATGAAATATGTCTCATAGATCCAAAGCGCTGAACACATTGCCCTGGGAACTATAAAGGGGAAAATCTGATGAAAAACCACACTCAGGCTTTACTGCCGCCAATTTACATTTTATATAATTCAGCAATGCAGACAAAATTACAAATATATAACAGCCCAATAACTTTGTAGAGCAAAGCTGTTGTTTGTTTCCTACATAAGTAGTAGATTATCTCATTCTGTGACAGAAAGAGAAATTTATCAAATCCAAAAAACACTAAGAAAAGAAAAATTGAAGCATGGACATTACAGGCTATGGTGTAGATTACAAGTGAAGCGCAAAAATATTAACACTATTGTGAGTTAACATCGCTTGAGCACAATAAGTAGCTCTTCTATTTTTATTGCTCAAGAGATTGTCTAGAGTGAGCTAACATCTGCATCTTAAATAGTGCATGTGCACTAGATCCCTCACGTAATAGAGTTCTATGGTGGAGTGCAGTAAAACTCATTATGGATATTGCTTGAGTCAAGGCTGCGCCACTGGTACAATAAGCCAACGGTGCACTATGCCAAGGATACGCTAAGTCAATGGTACAATACACCAACAATGTGCTAAGCAGAGAAAATCTATAGAAAGGCTATATAAACATAACCAGCAGAAGAAATTATACCGTTAATTGTTCTCTCTAAGATTTGGGCTTTGGTATGCAGACAGAAATAAGATAAGGAAGAATTTGTGTATATAGAAAGTGATAAAATATCTGAAAGCTCGCCCATTTTAATGGGTTGTGATGTAAAAAAAACCCCAGCTATTTTATAATATACCTAAAGGAGCAATTTCTCATATATTTTATGTATGTGTATATAAGTATCTCTGTGTGTGTCAATCAACCCGATCGTACTCGATCGGGTTGAATTCTGGTGATGTCTGTCCGCCTGCTCAGAGCAGGCGTACAGGGTTATGGAGTAACAGTCTTTAGACCGCTGCTTCATAACTTCTGTTTCTGGCGAGCCTGCAGGTCTGTTTTTTTGTAGAAAAGCAATCTCACTGGATAGAACAAGATTAGAAACCTCACAGACACAATGAGGGTTTGATTGGGGGTCTTTTGGAATTATTCACCTTAACATTGACCAATTCATAAAACTCTATAACCCTTGTGAAGCATCATATCTTGTGATCATTTCTTGCTATTTAAAACCTGACAAAGTTGTATCATTATTTTTCTTTTGTTTCTTTTTTTCTGGATTACCTTTAGGTGAGAGCAGGGTAATAACCATGGCTACTGAATCTGATCAGCTGATTATTTCAACTTTGCTTTAGTTCAGATATCCAGAACATCTGGCTTGTTAGTGTGCCCTAAGGAATGAAATTCAGAATTAGTGATCTAGAACAGCGTTCTTCAAACATTTTTTTTCCCAAGACACAGTGCATGATACCACATACCTTTGCAACCCTATTTTTGCATTGGGGACGATTTATTAATCCACTGTAGCGAATCCTGTCCGACGCACATCAATAAATGCCAACAGCATACTCTGTCGGAATTTATCATTGCACAAGCATTCCTTGTGAAATGCTTGTGCAATGCTGCCCCCTGCAGATTTGCGGCCAATCGACCTCTCTAGCATGGGGTGTTAATAAACCCGATCATATCCTATCAGGTTGATTGCTGTCTGCCGACTCAGAGGTGGCGGACAAGTTAAGGCTCGTACGGAAACAGGAGCATTCAGGGCCATTTGGGCCTTGATAAATCGGCCCCTTAGTCTGAAAATGTTTGAAGTAATATACAACAAGATAGCTGCAATTTTTGTCAAAGTAACTAAAATGTGTACATACTTTATTCCTGATTGTAGTTAAATTTGAAAGTGTTGTAAAAGGTAAGAACACACACCACACACACTCTCATACAACACAGACCACACACACTCTCATACAACACACACACACCACACACATACACTCTTATTCAACAACCATCCTCACCACACACACTTTCATACAACACACACACCACACACACTCTCATAGAACACAGACCACACAGACCACACACACTCTCATACAACACACACATACACTCTTATTCAACAACCATCCTCACCACACACATTTTCATACAACACACACACCACACACTCATATAACACATATAAAGTAACATACAGCACAAACACCTCCACACACACACACTCTCATATATCACACACACACTCTCCTACAACACACACACAAGTTGTGACCCAGTAATGGGTCCCAACCCCTGGTTTGAACAACCCTGATCTAGAGAACACTGAAGTAGTTTATACAAATTCATGTTGGACAAACTATTCATTTGGAATTCCTTTGAGAACAAAGATCCATTAGTTTGATAGTTCTTGTGGGAAACATCTTTTAGGGCAGCTGGACTGCAACTTAAATAATGTTAAAGTATTAGCTAGTGCTACCGCTACAAGCCAGCAACAGCACACAACTTTTTTTTTTAATGGCATCAGGACTGGCCAAGAATCTGGAATCAATCAACTAACACAGACATTGCTAAAACATTGTTGAACAATGTAAATTTTAACTTTCAAAGCCTTTCCCACCTAAGTAGTGTAAATTTGAACTTTTTTGAAGCCTTTCCCAACTGCAGAAAATTCAGAGTAAGGATTTTAGCTACATTAAAACATCAACTATATTTTTTCCCACATGCTTTCACTTTGTTTGCTTAAAGGGACAGTCATTGATTGTTTTTGAATGGGTGCATCAAATATAGAAACACATGTCTTTTTTTATTTGTCCAAAAACAAAATGCATATTTCTGTAATATTAATAAAGAGAATTTAGCTAGTGAAGAGATTAAAGTTCTATAAAATGTATCTCTAAAATGATATAAATTAAAAAAAAAAATCAGATTATTCAAAAATTAGATAACAACAAAATCAACATAAATAAGTGAAAATCATATAGGTCCATTGTCAAAAAAACACCTTGCTGTTGCATTTATATTAGAAAAATAAGGACATCATTTTTTTTTCCTCCTTTTATATTGTGGAAATTGACAAGTTTCTAGTTCCACTTACCACAAACAATTGGCTTATAACAGCTCCTCTCCTCACAAAGGGACACTGTCACATTTCATTAACAGAGTTAGTTGAGGGGAGAACTTCCTTTGTCAGTCAAGATGCGCTACATTAATGGGAATTACTTTTCCTTTGATCGACATGGTGCTCTAGTTGTGACACCTTCTAAAAATGTAGGTTGCTTATACCATTCTACAAGTGCTTGTGACATAAACTACAATTATTATACCATTTTTTTGTTGTTAGGTCAATGAAAATAAATTTGTTTTATATTACCAATAGGACAATAAATTTTGTTTAAAAATTCTAAAATAAAAATGAAAAAAAAAAAAAAACATGGATTATTTTTAAGAAACATAAAAGTATAAAAGGAAAATGTTCTTAACAGACTGTTTCATTGCTGTAATAAAACAGCACTAAGCAGTTGCTAATACTTAAAGGGATACTAAGAGGCCCATTTATCAAGCTCTGTATGTGGGTCCATGTTTCTGGCGAGTCTTCAGACTCGCTAGAAACAGCAGTTAGGAAGCAGCGGTCTAAAGACCCCTGCTCCATAACCCTGTCCGCTTGCTCTGAGCAGGCAGGAATCGCCACAATTCAACTCGATCAAGTACGATCGGGTTGATTGACACCTCCCTGCTGGCAGCTCATTGGCCGCGAGTCTGCAGGGGGTGGCGTTGCACCAGCAGCTCTTGTTAGCTGCTGGTGCAATGCTGAATACGGAGAGCGTATTGCTCTACGCATTCAGCGATGTCTGTCGGACCTGATCCACACTGTCGGATCAGGTCCGCAAGACCTTTGACACATAGGCCCCTATACCAAAATGACGTCTTTCCTGATTTGGATAGAGCATGCAATTTTAAGTAACTTTCTAACTTACTCATATTATCAATTTTTCTTTGTTCTCTTGGTATCTTGATTTGAAAAAGCAGGAATGTAGGTTTAGGAGCTGGCCCATTATTTGTTCAGCACCCTGGGTAGAGCTTGCTAATTGGTGGCTAAATTTAGACACCAATCAGCAAGCGCTATCCAGGGGCTGAACCAAAAATAGGCCAGCTCCTAAGCTTACATCCCTGGTTTTCAAATAAAGATAGCAAGAGAATGAAGAAAAAGTGATAATAGGATTACATTAGAACGTTGCTTAAAATTGCATGCTCTATCCGAAACAGGAAATAAACAATTTGGGTGTAGTATCCCTTTAAGAGAAATCATTGCAATGTGTATTTTTCAGCTATTTAAATGGTTTGTACCTTGTATTTATTTTTACACATGCATGCTTCCTGTCACAGCCCTACATGGAGGAGGTGACATTTGCAGGAAGGTTTATCTTAGCATGATGTCATAAAACCTCTAGGCTAGTGAATAGAGTAGATATCAGGTAGTCAGATTTGCTCATGCACAGAACTGACATGATAATTTGTTGTTTTCTACACACTCTTTTTCTTTTTATATTTACTTTGATTTAACATATTTGTTTTTACCAAAGGAGCACTGTTTACTATCCCTTAAAAGTATTTGTTAAAGGGACAGTCAACACCAGAATTGTTGTTGTTTTAAAAGATAGATAATCCCTTAATTACCCATTCCCCAGTTTTGCATAACCAACACAGTTATAATAATAAATACCTTAGATAGTCTTGTATCTAAGCCTATGCAGATTGCCCCCTTATTTCAGTACCTTTTGACAGATTTGCATTTTAGCCAATCAGTGCTCTCTCCTCAGTAAATTCATGTGCATGAACTCAATGTTATCTATATGAAACTCATGAACTAACTCCCTCTAGTGGTGAGAAACTGTCAAATGCAGAGGCGGCCTTCAAGGTCTAAGAAATTAGCATATAAACCTCCTAGGTTTAGCTTTCAACTAAGAATGCCAAGAGAACAACGCAAAATAAAAAAATGTAAATTGGAAAGTTGTTTAAAATTACATGCCCTATCTGTATCATCAAATTTTTTTTTGGACTTGACTGTTAGTGATGTCCCGAACTGTTCGCCCGAGAACGGTTCCCTGCGAACATAGCTTGTTCGCGTTCGTCGCTGCGGGCGAACATATGCGATGTTCGATCCGCCCCCTATGTGTCATCATTGAGGAAAGTTTGACCCTGTATGTCACAGCCTTCTGACACATTTGAGCCAATCAGCAGCAGACACTCCCTCACAGACCCTCCCAGCTCCTTGGCAGCAGCCATTTTAGACTCATTACGATCTTGCTTTCTTAGTGAGAGGAGCTTTTAGTGTTGCTGCTGCTGACCTAATAGGGAAATAGATAGCTAGGCTAGTGTATTTAGTGTCCACTACAGTCCTGAAGGACTCATCTCATCTCTGCTGCAAGGACAGCACCCCAAAAAGCCCTTTTTAGGGCTATAACTTCAGTCATTTTTTTTTTTCTTTGTATTTTTATTTGCATTTGCCTGGCTTTTAGCCTGTGTGTGAGGCTCACAGCATATACTGTGATTAGTGCCACCACTGATATCTGCTTAACATTAGTTTAAATTTAACCAACAAAAATTTGAAATTATTTTGCTAGTATAATTTATTTTCATTTTCTATCAGGCCTCTGCCTCTCAGGCTCACACAGCATATACTGTGGTTCATTGCTCTGTGCCAGCCACCACTCATATCTGCTTAACATTATTTTAATTTTTTTAAAAAAACTTTTAAATCATCTTGCTAGTGTAATCTAATTTCATTTTCTATGAGGCCTGTGTGTTTCTGACTTACAGAGCATACTGTGGTTAATTGCTGCCCTACCTAGGCTAGCAGCCATGACTCATATGTGCTTAACCTTTTTTTAAATAAAAAAAAAAATAACCTTTAAATCATTTTGCTAGTGTAATCTAATTTTATTTTCTATCAGGCCTGTGTTTCTGACTTACAAAGCATACTGTGGTTAATTGCTGCCCTACCTAGGCTAGCAGCCATGACTCATATGTGCTTAACATTTTTTTAAATTAAAAAAAAAACCTTTAAATCATTTTGCTAGTGTAATCTAATTTTATTTTCTATCAGTCCTGTGTGTTTCTGACTTACAGAGCATACTGTGGTTAATTGCTGCCCTACCTAGGCTAGCAGCCACGACTCATATGTGCTTAACCTTTTTTAAATTAAAAAAAAAAAACTTTAAATCATTTTGCTAGTGTAATCTAATTTTATTTTCTATCAGGCCTGTGTGTTTCTGACTTACAGAGCATACTGTGGTTAATTGCTGCCCTACCTAGGCTAGCAGCCACGACTCATATGTGCTTAACATTTTTTTAAATAAAAAAAAAAACCTTTAAATCATTTTTCTAGTGTAATCTAATTTTATTTTCTATCAGTCCTGTGTGTTTCTGACTTACAGAGCATACTGTGGTTAATTGCTGCCCTACCTAGGCTAGCAGCCACGACTCATATGTGCTTAACCTTTTTTAAATAAAAAAAAAAAAACCTTTAAATCATTTTGCTAGTGTAATCTAATTTTATTTTCTATCAGGCCTGTGTGTTTCTGACTTACAGAGCATACTGTGGTTAATTGCTGCCCAACCTAGGCTAGCAGCCACGACTCATATGTGCTTAACCTTTTTTAAATTAAAAATAAAACCTTTAAATCATTTTGCTAGTGTAATCTAATTTTATTTTCTATTGGGCCTGTGTGTTTCTGACTTACAGAGCATACTGTGGTTAATTGCTGGCCTACCTAGGCTAGCAGCCACGACTCATATGTGCTTAACCTTTTTTTAAATTAAAAAAAAAACATTTAAATCATTTTGCTAGTGTAATCTAATTTTATTTTCTATCAGGCCTGTGTGTTTCTGACTTACAGAGCATACTGTGGTTAATTGCTTCCCTACGTAGCAGCCAGCCAGTGCCACCACTCATATCTGCTTAACATTATTTTAAATTTAAAATAAAAACTTTTAAATTATTTTGCTAGTGTAAACTAATTTCATTTTCTATCAGGGCTGTGTGTTTCTGACTTACACAGCATACTGTGGTCAATTGCTGCCCTACCTACCAGCCACGACTCATATCTGCTTAACATTATTTTAAATTTTTCAAACAAAATGTTTAAATCATTTTGCTAGTGTAATCTAATTTCATTTTCTATCAGGCCTGTGTGTTTCTGGCTTACTCAGCATACTGTGGTTAATTGCTGTCCTATCAGCAGCCAGCCACCACTCATATCTGCTTAACATTATTTTAAAGTTAAAAAAAAACCTTTTAAATCATTTTGCTAGTGTAATCTAATTTCATTTTCTATCAGGCCTGTGTGTGGCCTGTGTGTTTCTGACTTACAGAGCATACTGTGGTTAATTGCTGCCCTACCTAGCAGCCAGCCACCACTCATATCTGCTTAACATTATTTTAAATTTAAAATAAAAACTTTTAAATCATTTTGCTAGTGTAATCTACTTTCATTTTCTATCAGGCCTGTGTGTGTCTGACTTACACAGCAAGCATACTGTGGTTAATTGCTGCCCTACCTAGCAGCCACGACTCATATCTGCTTAACATTATTTCAATTTTTTTTTAAAAAAACGTTTAAATAATTTTGCTAGTGTAATCTAATTTCATTTTCTATCAGGCCTGTGTGTTTCTGGCTTTCTCAGCATACTGTGGTTAATTGCTGCCCTAGCAGCCACGACTCAAACTGCTTTACATTATTTTAAAGTTAAAAAAAAAATTTAAATCATTTTGTTAGTGTAATCTAATTTATTTTTCCATCAGGCCTGTGTGTTTCTGGCCCACATAATATAGTGTGACACAGATTAATAGTTTTTTTCCACCACTTATATCTTGTGTAACAACATTAGTATAAATTTAAAACATTTTTTTTTTTACATCAGTCCTCTTCTAGTGTTATTTAATTTTAGTTGCCAGGCCAGCCAGGCTGCCATTAGTGCCAGCCTGTGTGTCAGGCTGCCAGCATATACTGTGCCTACTTCCATCCTCAGTGCCAGTCCACGACTCCTATCTGGTGTAATATTATATTAAATTTTGTAAAAAAAAACTTTTACATCAGGCTTCTAGTGTTATTTAATTTTAGTTTACAGGCCAGCCTGCCACCACTAGTGCCAGCCTGTGTGTCAGGCTGCCAGCACATACTGTGCCTAGTTCTATCCTGAGTGCCATTACTCCTATCTGTTGTAACATTTTTGTAACTTTTTTAAAAACAAACTGTTACATCAGTCTGCTATTGTTATTTAATTGCAGTTGCCTGTCTGCCAGCGTGTGTGCCAGGCCCACTTTCCAACTAGTGCCACGAATCATATTTGTTATTACAGTAGTGTAAATATTTAAAATAAAATCTTTTTTGACTGTGAATCATCAGCCTGCTAGTGCAATTGAATTTCAGTTGCCTGCCTGCCAGCGTGTGTGCCAGGCCCACTTGCCAACTAGTGCCACCAATCATATTTGTTATAACAGTAGTTTAAATATTAAAAATAATAATTTTTTGACTCTAAAAGATCAGTCTGCTAGTGTAATCTAATTGCACTTGCCTGCCTTCCAGCGTGTGTGCCAGGTCCACTTGATGCCAACTATTCCCATCAATCGTATTTGTTATAACAGTATAGTAAATATTTAAAATAAATAATTGTTTGCCTGTGAATCATCAGTCTGCTAGTGCCATTGAATTGCAGTTGCCTGCCTGCCAGCGTGTGTGCCAGGCCACTTGCCAACTAGTTACACCAATCATATTTGTTCTAACAGTATTGTAAATATTTAAAATAAAAAATTCTTAGATTGTGAATCATCAGTCTAGTAGTGCCATTGAATTGCAGTTTCCTGCCTGCCAGCGTGTGTGCCAGGCCCACTAGCCAACTAGGCCACCAATCAGATTTGTTGTAACAGTATTGAAAATATTTTAAATCATAACTTTTTTGACTGTGAATCTTCAGTCTCCTAGTGCCATTGAATTGCAGTTGCCTACCTGCCAGCGTGTGTGCCAGGCTCACTTGCCAACTAGTTACACCAATCATATTTGTTGTAACAGTATTGTAAATATTTAAAATAAAAAATTCTTAGACTGTGAATCATCAGTCGCTAGTGCCATTGAATTGCAGTTTCCTCCTGCCTGCCAGCGTGTGTGCCAGGCCCACTAGCCAACTACTGCCACCAATCATATTTGTTGTAACAGTATTGAAAATATTTTAAATCATAACTTTTTTGACTGTGAATCTTCAATCTCCTAGTGCCATTGAATTGCAATTGCCTGCCTGCCAGCGTGTGTGCCAGGCCCACTTGCCAACTAGTTACACCAATCATATTAGTTGTAACAGTATTGTAAATATTTAAAATAAAAAATTCTTAGACTGTGAATCATCAGTCTGCTAGTGCCATTGAATCGCAGTTTCCTCCTGCCTGCCAGCGTGTGTGCCAGGCCCACTAGCCAACTACTGCCACCAATCATATTTGTTTTAACAGTATTGAAAATATTTAAAATCATAACTTTTTGGACTGTGAATCATCAGTCTCCTAGTGCCATTGAATTGCAGTTGCCTGCCTGCCAGCATGTGTGCCAGGCCCACTTGCCGTTTCCAACTAGTGCCACCAATCATATTTGTTCTAACAGTATTGTCAATTTTTTTTAAAAAAAATTTTGGACTAAGAAGCATGACTCAGCTAGTGTAATCTAATTGCAGTTGCCTTCCTCCCAGCATGTGTGCCAGACAGGCCCACTTGCCAACTAGTGCCACCAATCATATTTGTTGTCACAGTACTTTTAATATTTAAAAAATAAACATTTTTGACTTTGAAACATCAGTCTTTTTTTTTGTTGTCAGGCTCACAGCGTATACTGTGCCCACTTGCCCAGTGCCACCACTCATAATTTGTTTAATAGTATTGTAAGTGTACATTTAAAAAAAAATGACAGGCAGAGGCAGGCCACCCCGCAGGTTCCGTCGTGGTTGTGGTGCTGTGATTCCTTTAGACCCTACAAATATGCACATTGTTCAGACGCCGGGTGCCAGGGGGGACGCGAAAAGTTCTGAGGAGGACCTAGTTGAATGGCTAACAAAGGACACCCAATCTTCTACAGCTTCCGCTCCTAGTCCTCCTTGACGCACCATCTACAACCAGCTGTGCTTTGGGCACCTCTCAAGTGACCAGTGCCACTCGCCCGCCTGTCGCCACCACCAACACTAGCACCACAGCCGCTTCACTTTATCTGTCACAGGAGTTATTGACACATCAGTTTGAAGAAATGAGTGATGCGCAACCATCATTGACAGAGGATGTAGATAACAGTGATATGTCTCAGTCAGGCAGCATTACAGACATGGAGGTACGGTGTAATGATGATGATGTACCCGCTGATGCTTCCTTTCTTGATGTGTCAGATACAAGTGAAGCGGTTGATGATGATGTGTCGGTGGATGTCACGTGGGTGCCTGCTAGAAGAGAGGAAGAAGAGGGGGAAAGTTCAGATGGGGAGACAGAGAGGAGGAGACGAGTTGGAAGCAGGGGGAGGTCGTCGCAAGGAGCTAGTGGCACAGTCAGACAGCATGCATCGGCACCCGGGGTCAGCCAGACAGCACGCTGACGCCCATCAACGCATGCTGTTGCCACCACCAGAATGCCGTCATCGCAGAGCTCAGCAGTGTGGCATTTTTTTTGTGTGTCTGCCTCTGACAACAGCGATGCCATTTGCAACCTGTGCCAAAAGAAACTGAGTCGTGGGAAGTCCAACACCCACCTAGGTACAACTGCTTTGCAAAGGCACATGGTCTCACATCACAAACGCCGATGGGAAGAACACATGAGTAGAAGCAGCACACAAACTCAAAGCCGCCCTCCTCCTCCTGCTCCAGCATATTCAGCCACGTCAACCACTGCTTTCCTCCTTGCCCCCTCTCAACCATCCTCCACTGAGTCTCTCTTACGTAGCAGTTCCTGGTCATCTGCCCACAGTCAGGTGTCTGTCAAGGACATGTTTGAGCGTAAGAAGCCAATTTCTCAAAGTCACCCCCTTGCCCGGCGTCTGACAGCTGGCTTGTCTGAACTCTTAGCCCGCCAGCTTTTACCATACAAGCTGGTGGAGTCTGATGCTTTTAAAAAATTTGTATCTATTGGGACACCGCAGTGGAAGGTACCTGGCAGAAATTTATTTTCACAAAAGGCAATCGCAAACCTGTACTCTGTTGTGCGAAAGGAATTAATGGCATGCCTGGCACACAGTGTTGGGGCAAGGGTCCATATGACCACAGATAGCTGGTCTGCAAAGCATGGTCAGGGCAGGTATATCACCTACACTGCGCATTGGGTAAACCTGCTGACGTCTGACAAGTATGGAATGCGTGGCTCTGCAGAAGAGTTGGTGACACCGCCATGACTTGCAGGCAGGCAGTCCTGCTGCTACCTCCTCTACTCCGTGTTTCTAAAATCAATGCCGTACCTGTACTCTATTGTTCAAAAGGATGCCATATGTCCTCTTTCCTGCTGTTGTTTCTGTTGAGGGTCCTGGACCCTCTTATAAAAAGGCTGAAGGAGAACGAATTGTACTGGGTGTCCAATCATTTTTTTTGTTCAATTTCCCGGTTCCTAAAAATTATCTCCGGGTTTCTAAAATCAATGTCGTACCTGTACTCTATTGTTCAAAAGGATGCCATATGTCCTCTTTCCTGCTGTTGTTTCTGTTGAGGGTCCTGGACCCTCTTATAAAAAGGCTGAAGGAGAACGACCTGTACTGGGTGTCCAATCATTTTTTTTGTTTAATTTCCCGGTTCCTAAAAATTATCTCCAGGTTTCTAAAATCAATGCCGTACCTGTACTCTATTGTTCAAAAGGATGCCACATGTCCTCTTTCCTGCTGTTGTTTCTGTTGAGGGTCCTGGACCCTCTTATAAAAAGGCTGAAGGAGAACGAAGTGTACTGGGTGTCCAATAATTTTTTTTGTTCAATTTCCCGGTTCCTAAAAATTATCTCCGGGTTTCTAAAATCAATGCTGTACCTGTACTCTATTGTTCAAAAGGATGCCATATGTCCTCTTTCCTGCTGTTGTTTCTGTTGAGGGTCCTGGACCCTCTTATAAAAAGGCTGAAGAAGAACGAAGTGTACTGGGTGTCCATTCATTTTTTTTGTTCAATTTCCTGGTTCCTTAAAATTATCTCCAGGTTTCTAAAATCAATGCCGTACCTGTACTCTATTGTTCAAAAGGATGCCATATGTCCTCTTTCCTGCTGTTGTTTCTGTTGAGGGTGCTGGACCCTCTTATAAAAAGGCTGAAGGAGAACGAAGTGTACTGGGTGTCCAATCATTTTTTTTGTTCAATATCCCGGTTCCTAAAAATTATCTCCGGGTTTCTAAAATCAATGCCATACCTGTACTCTATTGTTCAAAAGGATGCCATATGTCCTCTTTCCTGCTGTTGTTTCTGTTGAGGGTCCTGGACCCTCTTATAAAAAGGCTGAAGGAGAAAGAAGTGTACTGGGTGTCCAGTCATTTTTTTTCCTTCAATTTCCCGGTTCCTAAAAATGATCTCCGTGTTTCTAAAATCAATGCCGTACCTGTACTCTATTGTTCAAAAGGATGCCATATGTCCTCTTTCCTGCTGTTGTTTCTGTTGAGGGTCCTGGACCCTCTTATAAAAAGGCTGAAGGAGAACGAATTGTACTGGGTGTCCAATCATTTTTTTTGTTCAATTTCCCGGTTCCTAAAAATTATCTCAGGGTTTCTAAAATCAATGTCGTACCTGTACTCTATTGTTCAAAAGGATGCCATATGTCCTCTTTCCTGCTGTTGTTTCTGTTGAGGGTCCTGGACCCTCTTATAAAAAGGCTGAAGGAGAACGACCTGTACTGGGTGTCCAATCATTTTTTTTGTTTAATTTCCCGGTTCCTAAAAATTATCTCCAGGTTTCTAAAATCAATGCCGTACCTGTACTCTATTGTTCAAAAGGATGCCACATGTCCTCTTTCCTGCTGTTGTTTCTGTTGAGGGTCCTGGACCCTCTTATAAAAAGGCTGAAGGAGAACGAAGTGTACTGGGTGTCCAATAATTTTTTTTGTTCAATTTCCCGGTTCCTAAAAATTATCTCCGGGTTTCTAAAATCAATGCTGTACCTGTACTCTATTGTTCAAAAGGATGCCATATGTTCTCTTTCCTGCTGTTGTTTCCGTTGAGGGTCCTGGACCCTCTTATAAAAAGGCTGAAGAAGAACGAAGTGTACTGGGTGTCCATTCATTTTTTTTGTTCAATTTCCTGGTTCCTTAAAATTATCTCCGGGTTTCTAAAATCAATGCCGTACCTGTACTCTATTGTTCAAAAGGATGCCATATGTCCTCTTTCCTGCTGTTGTTTCTGTTGAGGGTGCTGGACCCTCTTATAAAAAGGCTGAAGGAGAACGAAGTGTACTGGGTGTCCAATCATTTTTTTTGTTCAATATCCCGGTTCCTAAAAATTATCTCCGGGTTTCTAAAATCAATGCCATACCTGTACTCTATTGTTCAAAAGGATGCCATATGTCCTCTTTCCTGCTGTTGTTTCTGTTGAGGGTCCTGGACCCTCTTATAAAAAGGCTGAAGGAGAAAGAAGTGTACTGGGTGTCCAGTCATTTTTTTTTCTTCAATTTCCCGGTTCCTAAAAATGATCTCCGGGTTTCTTAAATCAATGTCGTACCTGTACTCTATTGTTCAAAAGGATGCCATATGTCCTCTTTCCTGCTGTTGTTTCTGTTGAGGGTCCTGGACCCACTTATAAAAAGGCCGAAGGAGAAAGAAGTGTACTGGGTGTCCAATCATTTTTTTTGTTCAATTTCCCGGTTCCTAAAAATTATCTCCGGGTTTCTAAAATCAATGCCGTACCTGTACTCTATTGTTCAAAAGGATGCCATATGTCCTCTTTCCTGCTGTTGTTTCTGTTGAGGGTCCTGGACCCTCTTATAAAAAGGCCGAAGGAGAACGACCTTTACTGTACTGGGTGTCCAAGCATGGTTTTTTGTTCAATTTCACGGTTCCTAAAAATTATCTCTGTGTTCCTAAAATCAATGCCATACCTGTACTCTATTGTTCAAAAGGATGGCATATGTGGTGTTTCATGCTGTTGTTGCTGTTGAGGGTCGTGGGCCATCGTATAAAACTGCTGAAGGAGAACGACCTGTACTGCTTTGCTGCTCCTTTTAGGCAGGCCAGCTCTTTGCATACATGCCCACAGACTCTGTAATGGATGCCTCTTTTAGGGAGAGGTGCAGCCATAATGCAGGGTCAGAACCTCTGTCTGCAACTGGTATACTTGATTGTGCAAAAGGAAGTAACCTTACCATGGTTCCCTGACTGCACGTCTTGTTGTTATATTTTGGTGAGGGTAATCATGATGGCCATGTAGACCTCCCCCGAGAGGTCTGGAAGTAACAGGGATGAAAGTGCTAAGAATAGTACTACTTTACACAACCAAGTTAGCCATGGGTCTTAGTCCAAGACCGCATGTCTTGTTGTTTTGTTTGGTGCTGCTAATCATGCAGGCCATATAGACCTCCCACCATTAGGTGTTGTAACAGGTATTAAACTAATAAGAACAGTACTACCAAAATAAAGCTACTTAACATGCTTTCAAGAGCCCAGGTTTTATTGTTGTACTTTGTTAGGCTAATCATGATGGCCATGTAGACCTCCCCCGAGAGGTCTGGAAGTAACAGGGATGAAAGTGCTAAGAATAGTACTACTTTACACAACCGAGTTAGCCATGGGTCTTAGTCCAAGACCGCATGTCTTGTTGTTTTGTTTGGTGCGGCTAATCATGCAGGCCATATAGACCTTCCACCATTAGGGGTAGTAACAAGTATTAAACTAATAAGAACAGTACTACTTAACACAACCTAGTTACCATGGGTCCCAGAACGCATGTCTTGTGAGTAACAGGTATTAAAATGCTAAAAACAGTACTACTTAACACAACCTTACCATGGGTCCCAGAGCATATGTCTTATTATTATATTTTGTAAGGGTAATCATGCAGGCCATATAGACCTCCCCGATAGGGTGAGTAACAGGTATTAAAATGCTAAGAACATTACTACTTAACACAACCTTACCATGGGTCCCAGAGCATATGACTTATTATTATATTTTGTAAGGGTAATCATGCAGGCCATATAGACCTCCCCCGATAGGGTGAGTAACAGGTATTAAAAGGCTAAGAACAGTACTACTTAACACAACCTTACCATGGGTCCCAGAGCATATGTCTTATTATTATATTTTGTAAGGGTAATCATGCAGGCCATATAGACCTCCCCGATAGGGTGAGTAACAGGTATTAAAATGCTAAGAACAGTACTACTTAACACAACCTTACCATGGGTCCCAGAGCATATGTCTTATTATTATATTTTGTAAGGGTAATCATGCAGGCCATATAGTCCTCCCCGATAGGGTGAGTAACAGGTATTAAAATGCTAAGAACAGTACTACTTAACACAACCTTACCATGGGTCCCAGAGCATATGTCTTATTATTATATTTTGTATGGGTAATCATGCAGGCCATATAGACCTCCCCCGATAGGGTGAGTAACAGGTATTAAAATGCTAAGAACAGTACTACTTAACATCACCTTACCATGGGTCCCAGAGCATATGTTTTATTATTATATTTTGTAAGGGTAATCATGCAGGCCATATAGACCTCCCCCGATAGGGTGAGTAACAGGTATTAAAATGCTAAGAACAGTAGTACTTAACACAACCTTACCATGGGTCCCAGAGCATATGTCTTATTATTATATTTTGTAAGGGTAATCATGCAGGCCATATAGACCTCCCCGATAGGGTGAGTAACAGGTATTAAAATGCTAAGAACATTACTACTTAACACAACCTTACCATGGGTCCCAGAGCATATGACTTATTATTATATTTTGTAAGGGTAATCATGCAGGCCATATAGACCTCCCCCGATAGGGTGAGTAACAGGTATTAAAAGGCTAAGAACAGTACTACTTAACACAACCTTACCATGGGTCCCAGAGCATATGTCTTATTATTATATTTTGTAAGGGTAATCATGCAGGCCATATAGTCCTCCCCGATAGGGTGAGTAACAGGTATTAAAATGCTAAGAACAGTACTACTTAACACAACCTTACCATGGGTCCCAGAGCATATGTCTTATTATTATATTTTGTAAGGGTAATCATGCAGGCCATATAGACCTCCCCCGATAGGGTGAGTAACAGGTATTAAAATGCTAAGAACAGTACTACTTAACACCACCTTACCATGGGTCCAGAGCATATGTCTTGTTATTATATTTTGTAAGGGTAATCATGCAGGCCATATAGACCTCCCCCAATAGGGTGAGTAACAGGTATTAAAATGCTAAGAACAGTACTACTTAACACAACCTTACCATGGGTCCTAGAGCATATGTCTTATTATTATATTTTGTAAGGGTAATCATGCAGGCCATATAGATCTCCCCCGATAGGGTGAGTAACAGGTATTAAAATGCTAAGAACAGTACTACTTAACACAACCTTACCATGGGTCCCAGAGCATATGGCTTATTATTATATTTTGTAAGGGTAATCATGCAGGCCATATAGACCTCCCCCAATAGGGTGAGTAACAGGTATTAAAATGCTAAGAACAGTACTACTTAACACAACCTTACCATGGGTCTCAGAGCATATGTTTTATTATTATATTTTGTAAGGGTAATCATGCAGGCCATATAGACCTCACCCGATAGGGGGAATAACAGGGATTAAAGTGCTAAGAATAGTACAAGTTAACACAACCTAGTTAACACTGGTTCCCAGACCGCATGTCTTATTGTTATATTTTGGTAAGGTAATCATGCAGGCCATATAGACCTCCCCCGATAGGGGGAGTAACAGGGATTAAAGTGCTAAGAAAAGTACTACTTAACACAACCTAGTTACCATGGGCCCCAGACCACGTGTCTTGTTGTTATACTTTGTCAGGGTAATCATGCAGGCCATATAGACCTCCCCCGATAGGAGGAGTTACAGGGATGAAAGTGCTAAGAATAGTACTACTTAACACAACCTAGTTACCATGGGTTCCAGACCGCATGTTTAATTATTATACTTTGTCAGGGTAATTATATATCTAACAAATCTATCTATTTATCTTCTATCGATTCTATCTAACTATCAATCTATGTATATCTATCTATCCTATCTATCTATCTTGTGTCCGGACTGTTTTGAGACAGCCACTTGTGTTTTTGACAAATTTGAAGTAGGAGGACAAACCAATCACATGGATTAAACTGCTAAGAATAGTAATACTTAAGAAAACCTAGTTATACCAGAACCACCATGGGTCACAGACCGCATGTTTGTTTGTTATACTTTGTCCAGGGCTGGATTTACATCTCAGGTGCCTGTAGGCACAAAAACCTGAAGCGCCCCCCTACCCCCCCCAAAAAAAAAAGAAGTGGAAAAAAATGAGGACTTTTTTTATTATTATTTAGGACAACTAAAAATAAATATTAGATGTAAAATGACATTTTCCCTTTAATGGAGATACACAAATACACACACCAATTGCAATATTTGTTGTAATGGAAGCTACACCAAAAATCAATATTCACTTGACTCAAATGGCCATACAATTTCTATTATGTATAACAAAAACAAATCATGTTAAACTTTTAATGCAAAATATTCTAAAGAAAACCCTATTTAAAGGGACATAAAATGTGACAGTTTGCTAGAGCATTTTAACATTGCACTATTGCTTGCACAGAAGTGTGTTAGCCTCTTGCAAAAGAGTTAAACACATAGGCCTAGATTTGGAGTTCGGCGGTAGCCGTCAAAACCAGCGTTAGAGGCTCCTAACGCTGGTTTTAGGCTACCGCCGGTATTTGGAGTCAGTGATTAAAGGGTCTAACGCTCACTTTTCAGCCGCGACTTTTCCATACCGCAGATCCCCTTACGTCAATTGCGTATCCTATCTTTTCAATGGGATCTTTCTAACGCCGGTATTTAGAGTCGTTTCTGAAGTGAGCGTTAGAGCTCTAACGACAAAATTCCAGCCGCCTGAAAATAGCAGGAGTTAAGAGCTTTCTGGCTAACGCCGGTTCATAAAGCTCTTAACTACTGTACCCTAAAGTACACTAACACCCATAAACTACCTATGTACCCCTAAACCGAGCTCCCCCCCACATCGCCGCCACTCGATTAAAATTTTTAACCCCTAATCTGCCGACCGCCACCTACGTTATACTTATGTACCCCTAATCTGCTGCCCCTAACCCCGCCGACCCCTGTATTACATTTATTAACCCCTAACCTGCCCCCCACAACGTCGCCGCCAGCTACTTAAAATAATTAACCCCTAATCTTCCGACCGCAAAGCGCCGCCACCTACGTTATCCCTATGTACCCCTAATCTGCTACCCCTAACACCGCCGACCCCTATATTATATTTATTAACCCCTAATCTGCCCCCCTCAACGTCGCCGACACCTGCCTACACTTATTAACCCCTAATCTGCCGAGCGGACCTGAGCGCTACTATAATAAAGTTATTAACCCCTAACCCGCCTCACTAACCCTATCATAAATAGTATTAACCCCTAATCTGCCCTCCCTAACATCGCCAACACCTAACTTCAATTATTAACCCCTAATCTGACGACCGGAGCTCACCGCTATTCTAATAAATTGATTAACCCCTAAAGCTAAGTCTAACCCTAACACTAACACCCCCCTAACTTAAATATAATTTTAATCTAACGAAATAAATTAACTCTTATTAAATAAATGATTCCTATTTAAAGCTAAATACTTACCTGTAAAATAAATCCTAATATAGCTACAATATAAATTATAATTATATTATAGCTATTTTAGGATTAATATTTATTTTACAGGCAACTTGGTATTTATTTTAACTAGGTACAATAGCTATTAAATAGTTAAGAACTATTTAATAGTTACCTAGTTAAAATAATAACAAATTTACCTGTAAAATAAATCCTAACCTAAGATATAATTAAACCTAACACTACCCTATCAATAAATTAATTAAATAAACTACCTACAATTACCTACAATTAACCTAACACTACACTATCAATAAATTAATTAAACACAATTGCTACAAATAAATACAATTAAATAAACTAGCTAAAGTACAAAAAATAAAAAAGAACTAAGTTACAAAAAATAATAAAATATTTACAAACATAAGAAAAATATTACAACAATTTTAAACTAATTACACCTACTCTAAGCCCCCTAATAAAATAACAAAGCCCCCCAAAATAAAAAATTCCCTACCCTATTCTAAATTAAAAAAGTTACAAGCTCTTTTACCTTACCAGCCCTGAACAGGGCCCTTTGCGGGGCATGCCCCAAGGAATTCAGCTCTTTTGCCTGTAAAAAAAAACATACCATACCCCCCCCCAACATTACAACCCACCACCCACATACCCCTAATCTAACCCAAACCCCCCTTAAATAAACCTAACACTAAGCCCCTGAAGATCTTCCTACCTTGTCTTCACCATACCAGGTTCACCGATCCGTCCTGGCTCCAACATCTTCATCCAACCCAAGCGGGGGTTGGCGATCCATCATCCGGTGCTGAAGAGGTCCAGAAGAGGCTCCAAAGTCTTCCTCCTATCCGGCAAGAAGAGGACATCCGGACCGGCAAACATCTTCTCCAAGCGGCATCTTCAATCTTCTTCCATCCGGTGCGGAGCGGGTCCATCTTGAAGCAGGCGACGCGGATCCATCCTCTTCTTCCGTTGTCTCCCGACGAATGACGGTTCCTTTAAGGGACGTCATTTAAGATGGCGTCCCTCGAATTCCGATTGGCTGATAGGATTCTATCAGCCAATCGGAATTAAGTTAGGAATTTTCTGATTGGCTGATGGAATCAGCCAATCAGAATCAAGTTCAATCCGATTGGCTGATCCAATCAGCCAATCAGATTGAGCTCGCATTCTATTGGCTGTTCCGATCAGCCAATAGAATGCGAGCTCAATCTGATTGGCTGATTGGATCAGCCAATCGGATTGAACTTGATTCTGATTGGCTGATTCCATCAGCCAATCAGAAAATTCCTACCTTAATTCCGATTGGCTGATAGAATCCTATCAGCCAATCGGAATTCGAGGGACGCCATCTTGGATGACGTCCCTTAAAGGAACCGTCATTCGTCGGGAGACAACGGAAGAAGAAGATGGATCCGCGTCGCCTGCTTCAAGATGGACCCACTCCGCACCGGATGGAAGAAGCTTGAAGATGCCGGAGAAGATGTTTGCCGGTCCGGATGTCCTCTTCTTGCCGGATAGGAGGAAGACTTTGGAGCCTCTTCTGGACCTCTTCAGCACCGGATGATGGATCGCCAATCCCCGCTTGGGTTGGATGAAGATGTTGGAGCCAGGACGGATCGGTGAACCTGGTATGGTGAAGACAAGGTAGGAAGATCTTCAGGGGCTTAGTGTTAGGTTTATTTAAGGGGGGTTTGGGTTAGATTAGGGGTATGTGGGTGGTGGGTTGTAATGTTGGGGGGGTATGGTATGGTTTTTTTTACAGGCAAAAGAGCTGAATTCCTTGGGGCATGCCCCGCAAAGGGCCCTGTTCAGGGCTGGTAAGGTAAAAGAGCTTTGAACTTTTTTAATTTAGAATAGGGTAGGGAATTTTTTATTTTGGGGGGCTTTGTTATTTTATTAGGGGGCTTAGAGTAGGTGTAATTAGTTTAAAATTGTTGTAATATTTTTCTTATGTTTGTAAATATTTTATTATTTTTTGTAACTTAGTTCTTTTTTATTTTTTGTACTTTAGCTAGTTTATTTAATTGTATTTATTTGTAGCAATTGTGTTTAATTAATTTATTGATAGTGTAGTGTTAGGTTAATTGTAGGTAATTGTAGGTAGTTTATTTAATTAATTTATTGATAGGGTAGTGTTAGGTTTAATTATATCTTAGGTTAGGATTTATTTTACAGGTAAATTTGTTATTATTTTAACTAGGTAACTATTAAATAGTTCTTAACTATTTAATAGCTATTGTACCTGGTTAAAATAATTACAAAGTTGCCTGTAAAATAAATATTAATCCTAAAATAGCTATAATATAATTATAATTTATATTGTAGCTATATTAGGATTTATTTTACAGGTAAGTATTTAGCTTTAAATAGGAATAAGTTATTTAATAAGAGTTAATTTATTTCGTTAGATTAAAATTATATTTAATTTAGGGGGGTGTTAGTGTTAGGGTTAGACTTAGCTTTAGGGGTTAATACATTTATTATAGTAGCGGTGAGGTCAGCTCGGCAGATTAGGGGTTAATAATTGAAGGTAGGTGTCGGCGATGTTAGGGAGGGCAGATTAGGGGTTAATACTATTTATGATAGGGTTAGTGAGGCGGATTAGGGGTTAATAACTTTATTATAGTAGCGCTCAGGTCCGCTCGGCAGATTAGGAGTTAATAAGTGTAGGCAGGTGTCGGCGACGTTGAGGGGGGCAGATTAGGGGTTAATAAATATAATATAGGGGTCGGCGATGTTAGGGGCAGCAGATTAGGGGTACATAGGGATAACGTAGGTTGCGGCGGTTTACGGAGCGGCAGATTAGGGGTTAAAAAAAATATGCAGGTGTCAGCGATAGCGGGGGCGGCAGATTAGGGGTTAATAAGTGTAAGGTTAGGGGTGTTTAGACTCGGGGTACATGTTAGAGTGTTAGGTGCAGACGTAGGAAGTGTTTCCCCATAGGAAACAATGGGGCTGCGTTAGGAGCTGAACGCTGCTTTTTTGCAGGTGTTAGGTTTTTTTTCAGCTCAAACAGCCCCATTGTTTCCTATGGGAGAATCGTGCACAAGCACGTTTTTGAGGCCGGCCGCGTCCGTAAGCAACTCTGGTATCGAGAGTTGCATTTGCGGTAAAAATGCTCTACGCTCCTTTTTTGGAGCCTAACGCAGCATTTGTTTAAACTCTCGATACCAGAGTTAAATTTATGGTGCGGCCAGAAAAAAGCCCGCGGAGAGTTAACAGCCCTTTTACCGCCGAACTCCAAATCTAGGCCATAGTTAATGTCAGTTCTGAGACAGCAATACACATCTGTGCAGACCCAGATGGGCTCAAAGGACATATTTATTGAAAAGCCATTAGTGTATTGCTTTTTTGGAGATGACTTTGACTATGTGCTTAACATTTCGTTGGAGTTAAACACAGTTTTGTGTAAACAATAGCAATATTAAAACTAGCAGCATGCAAGCTCATCAACCACCTGTGCAGCCAGTGGAAGAAAACATAAAATGTAGGTATTTTTTCCACTACATGAAAAAAATCTTGTGAACTCTGATATTTTTGGTACAAATACACACAGATGTTACATTTATTTTGTTCTGAAATATAAATATAATATGATGTTGCTCTCAAAGGAAAACATGGAATGTTGTAGATTATATGTAATCCAGGGGTCAACAAATGTGTTTATATTAGAAATTAGAAATTCAATTTACCACAATAAAAAAATACCACACTTACTTGATAAAAGAACAGATTAACAATTTTTTATGTGATGTGTGTGTATGTATATATATATATATATATATATATATATATATATATATATATATAAACATACATATACATACATATACATACATACAAACAAATATGCCATGTAAGTGGTTTACACACATACACATTTTACAGCCTTACAGTCTACAAACTTTGTTGTCAAAGTGCCCTAAAGGCTGTAAAATTTGTAAATCACAATTGGAATCTTGTAATAAAGAGCAGAGCAGCTAGTCCCACATAACCTCCACACCTCCAAGGCCTTTATAGAACAAAAACATTCATCCTGAAGCAGAATGTAACCCCCTGGCTATAAAAATGCCCTACAGCACATAACAAGTGAATACACTGCAACCCTCTCTGGTAGCCAAGGGGTTAAAGTGCTCTGCTTGTTATGTTGTCATTCTAGGCAGCATTAGAAGCCTTGTTCAGTCCTAACCTGTTGTTTTGAAGCTTTCATTCCTCAACAAAAAGTGTCTGCTACACATCAGCATGGAGCTTGGCTGTGTGAGGCAACAGAAGTACATAAAATAAAAGTGAAACTAAACATGCCTGGCGAAAATGGGAGGGGTTTAGTTTTAATATTTGCCCCTCTCCTTCATGGCTCCCTCAACTGCTGTAACATATTCCCAATGAACACTCGACTCTGTAAGCACCTGGCAGCACAATTCTTACTAAAATTAATGCCCTTTTTTTATTACTGACAGGCAGGCGCCCCTCACTGCAAGGCGCCTGTAGGCACATGCCTACTGTGCCTAATGGGAAATCCGGCCCTGACTTTGTCAGGGTAATCATGCAGGCCATATAGACCTCCCTTGATAGGGGGAGTAATAGGGATTAAAGTGATAAGAATAGTACAACTTAACACAACCTAGTTAACACTAGTTCCCAGACCGCATGTCTTATTGTTATATTTTGGTAAGGTAATCATGCAGGCCATATAGACCTCCCCCGATAGGGGGAGTTACAGGGATGAAAGTGCTAAGAATAGTACTACTTTACACAACCTAGTTACCATGGGTCCCAGACCGCATGTTCAATTATTATACTTTGTCAGGGTAGTTATATATCTAACAAATCTATCTATTTATCTTCTATCGATTCTATCTAACTATCAATCTATGTATATCTATCTATCTATCTATCTATCTATCTATCTATCTATCTTCTGTCCGGACTGTTTTGAGATAGCCACTTGTGTTTTTGACAAATTTGAAGTAGGAGGACAGACCAATCACAGGGATTAAACTGCAAAGAATAGTAATACTTAAGAAAACCTAGTTATACCAGTACCACCATGGGTCCCAGACTGCATGTTTTGTTGTTATACTTTGTCAGGGTAATCATGCAGGCCATATAGACCTCCCCCGATAGGGGGAGTTACAGGGATGAAAATGTTAAGAATAGTACTATTTAACACAACATAGTTACCATGGGTCCCAGAATGCATGTTTTGTTGTTATACTTTGTCAGGTTAATCATGCAGGCCATATAGACCTCCCTTGATAGGGGGAGTAACAGGGATTAAAGTGCTAAGAATAGTACAACTTAACACAACATAGTTAACATTAAGAGTGGTTCCCAGACCGCATGTCTTGTTGTTAGATTTTGTCAGGATAATCAGGCAGGCCATATAGACCTCCCCCAATAGGGGGAGTAACAGGGATTAAAGTGCTAAGAATAGTAAAACTTAACACAACCTAGTTAACAGTGGTTCCCAGACCGCATGTCTTGTTGTTATATTTTGCCAGGATAATCAGGCACGCCATATAGACCTCCCCCGATAGGGGGAGTAACAGGGATGAAAGTGCTAAGAATAGTACTACTTAACACAACCTAGTTACCATGGGTCCCAGACCGCAAGTTTTGTTATTATACTTTGTCAGGGTAATCATGCAGGCCATATAGACCTCCCTTGATAGGGGGAGTAACAGGGATTAAAGTTCTAAGAATAGTACTACTTAACACAACCTAGTTACCATGGGTCACACACCACATGTTTTGTTGTTATACTTTGTCAGGGTAATCATGCAGGCCATATAGACCTCCACCGAAAGGGAGAGTAAGAGGGATTAAACTGCTAAGAAAAGTTTTACTTAACACAACCTAGTTACCATGGGTCCCAGACAGCATGTCTTGTTGTTATATTTTGTCAGGGTAATCATGCAGGCCGTATAGACCTCCCCCGATAGGAAGAGTTACAGGGATGAAAGTGCTAAGAATTGTACTACTTAACACAACCTAGTTACCATGGGTCCCAGACCGCATGTTTTGCTATTGTACTTTGTCAGGGTAATCATGCAGGCCATATAGACCTCCCTTGATAGGGGGAGTAAAAGGGATTAAAGTTCTAAGAATAGTACTACTTAACACAACCTAGTTACCATGGGTCCCACACCGCATGTTTTGTTGTTATACTTTGTCAGGGTAATCATGCAGGCCATATAGACCTCCACCGAAAGGGGGAGTAAGAGGGATTAAACTGCTAAGAAAAGTTTTACTTAACACAACCTAGTTACCATGGGTCCCAGACCGCGTGTCTTGTTGTTATACTTTGTCATGGTAATCATGCAGGCCATATAGACCTCCCCCGATAGGAGGAGTTACAGGGATGAAAGTGCTAAGAATAGTACTACTTAACACAACCTAGTTACCATGGGTCCCAGACCGCATGTTTAATTATTATACTTTGTCAGGGTAATTATATATCTAACAAATCTATCTATTTATCTTCTATCGATTCTATCTATCAATCTATGTATATCTATCTATCCTATCTATCTATCTATCTATCTATCTATCTCGTGTCCGGACTGTTTTGAGACAGCCACTTGTGTTTTTGACAAATTTGAAGTAGGAGGACAGACCAATCATCTTCTTCCATCTCCCTGTTCCAAAAATGCAGGCCATATAGACCTTCCCCGATAGGGGGAGTAACAGGTAGTAGTAAACTGCTAAGAATAGTACTACTTAACACACCACGGGTCCCAGACCGCATGTCTTATTGTTATACTCTGTCAGGGAAATTATATATCTTTCAAATCTATCTATTTATCTATCAAATCGATCTAACTATCAAACGTATCTATCAAATGTATATTGCATCTATTGATCGGTGTAATTCGTATCTATAGAATGTATATTACATCTTTTGATTGATGTAATTCATATCTATCAAATGTATATTACATCTTTGGATCGATAACATTCGTATCTATCAAATGGATATTGCATCTATTGATCGATGTAATTCGTATCTATCAAATGTATATTGCATCTATTGATCTATGTAATTTGAATCGATCATATGTATATTGCATCGATTGAGCTATGTAATCTATGTATCTATCTATCAAATCTATCTATCTCGTGGTTGTGCAAATGGACTGTTTGCGGTTGTTTGCGGTGCGTTACACTTGGAGTTTGGTCTGTCACTGTGAAGCGGGCGTAACCCTTACACTACCTGATCGATACAACATCATAATTGATGTTTTAAAGCACGTTATTGCAAACAATTTAGGAATGTTAGGTGATTTAGGCCCTTTATGGGTTAAAAGCAGACTCTGCATCAACTATGTAATTTTCCATGGGAGTTTTGACATGGATTCCCCTCCAGGATGCCACAATCCAGGTGTTAGTACCCTTGAAACAACTTTTCCATCACTATTGTGGCCAGAAAGAGTCCTTGTGGGTTTTAAAGTTCGCCTGCCTATTGAAGTCAATGGCGGTTCGGGCGCAATAACGGAAGTTTGAGTCCGCCGTTCGCGAACCGAAATTTTTAAGTTCGCGACATCACTATTGACTGTCCCTTTAAGCATTTTTTATAATTGCATTATTGCTTGAATAAAACTATATGGTCAATTCCAATCCTCTGATCCATGTTTTTCAGCTCCCTATCCAGGTTTTTAAATTCTGAGTGATCACAATCCAAACTATGAAAAGTTCAGATTGGATCCAAATAGCCTTAGGGAGCATGGAAATCAATTGCTTTGGCAATAATAATCCTATCAAAGTCCTACTTTGCACTTTATTTCGGCAACAAAATGGACACATCAAAACACACAAAGGGAGTTGATAACGTGCGATACTGGCTTTTTCGATATGTTTGACAGTATTCCAAGTCAATTTAAAGCAATTCTATCATGTTGTGCATGTGCAATACACTCTGAAATCATCACAGATGCAATTATAGAAGCATATATCAATATGTAGTCTAGATTCACTAAACCTGTAATCAGCACTATTGTATAGACCCTTGATAGTGAGTAGGACATTTACATATGTATTTAACAGCAGAAATGAGATCTACAGGAAATGCAAGGAAACGGAAATCATGACTGCGACATTTATATTATTGAGTTTATATATTTTTTCTCTCACAATTTACATATTTTATGTTTTTTTTTATATCTAATTTTTGCGACCTCTAAGATTTAGAGAGAAGTGTATCTCTAGCAGTGGTTGTATAGTCCTTTGTGTTTAGACCCTGCAAAGGGTTCCAGAGCAGCAGTGCACTACTGGCAACTAGCTGAACATACCTTGTGAGCCAGTGACATTAGGCATATGTGCATATCCACCAATCACGAGCTAGTTCTCAGAAGTGTGTAAGCTTTACTTTTGTTCTTGACCTTTCTGACTTCATAAAACAGTAATGCATTTTTGTGCTGCTGCTGGCTTGTAGCAATAATTACTGTCCAGCTGCTCCTCTGCAGAATGAAATAAAGGGTTAACAAAATTTAAAGGGATTAACAAATTTCTATTAACAAACAAATAATGTTACCAATATTCAAATGAATTGAACAACCCCATAACCTATTTTTGGGCAAAACTAAAGATATTTTTTGTGTGTGTGACAAACAATTTGTATTTTTTTTTTGTGCACATGTCTATAAACCAATAGAGGCACTTTATATCTTTTTGCACTAATTCCTCTTGCTGATTAAAGGGAAATTAAACACTAAGGGGACGATTTATGAAGCAGCGGATGCTGCTTATTCTGCACGAGCCTTCTGGCTCGCCAGAAATATAAGTTAAGAAGCAGCGGTCTTAAGAAATGCCGACAGTGTATGCTGTCTGTATTTATCGATGTCAGGTTACGGGCATGTGATAAATAACCAGCTATTACAAGTGTCTGATTGTTGCTTATTGTTAGGGCTCTGAAAGTGCCCCAATTGGCCCCAAATTTTTGAGTATTTTTGTTTTTCATCTAAAAAAAAAATGTATCGCTGCACGACTTACTCCCTTCGCTGCTCCGGGTTCTAATGCCGTGTTTAACGGCATGAGAACAAGGCTCCAATTGGAGCCTATGGAAGCGCACTCTTGTGAGTGCAAAGCTTCCGTGCAATGTGAACGTGAGGTCGCTTTCGCTTTGCACCTAACTTGCAATACCAGCATTTGTGCACTGGTATTACTTAGAGGAGCGCAAATATCGTGCTTGCGTAAGTGATATTTTGCACTCCACTTAAAATCTGGCGCTAAATAAATAATTGATAGAATGATGTATTCAGAGCACATATTAGCCTGGGAATAATATACATGTATTTTTTTAAATGACATAAATTTTTTAAATATTGAAAAAATAATAAGTAATATTCTAATGTCCATAAAGCATTGGGCATCGCCATAATGTAATTTAGGTTTCTTTTTCTGCTTAAGCCAATTAGGCAGCGGCTTAGACAGTTATAAATGGCTTACTAGAGTGTGCAACCAATGATTGTGTGGATTACAGCTTTGTCTGCACTTCCACTTTTAAAAAGAATTTGGGAAACCCACAATATTCAGAATTAAATTACAGGAAAAGGGAACAAAATAAATAATGAAAGTATATTGCAAAGTTTTTTTTTTACTACATACAATTATTTTATATAACATTTTATAGAAATATATTAAAATGTTTAATGTTCCTTTAAGCATTTCCTACCAAGCAAAATATATGGTTATTATACAGATATCTGTTTTATAGCATAAATGTACTTTGCAGCAATTAAGACTAGTACACTTCCACCTTCCACCGTGCCAGCTGGCATTGTAAAGTGTCACAAGAGTTAATGGGACCTTATGTTTTATTTTTAAAAATAGCATATGCTCAATAATGGCACAATAATTAATATTTTTATACTTGATCCCAAACCAGTCTAAGCTGTTTAAGCAATCTGTAGAGGATTATTCAAAACTTTGAAGATTCATTTCTTTCATCGGATTTCTTTAAGAATAAAATGCACTCACATTTTTTTTTTTTTTACATTTTATAGTATATTGACAACTGGCATAGAGCCTTATTCCATGTTTTAAGTGAATTCAACAGTGTTTAAATTCTCTTTGACACTTGGTTGAACAGCTTAAAATACAATTGCCTAATAGTTAAGTCATGTTTTTTTTTTCTTTTATGAAATAGTTCTGACATTTTACAGAAACTGCATTACAAAAGAACAGTATCATAAGCATATTTAGTCATTGAATGGTAGAGGAAATTATCTAAAGAGACATAGATGGTTCTGCATGGCCTCACTTAATTATTTTACAGTTTATTTAAGTAGTATAGATTAGATTAAACAGCATTGATAAAACAAATGCTAAATTTCATAATTTAATGCTTTCATTATAAAGAAATTAACACTTGTAGTTTTTTTGTTTTAATTAAGGGACCATTAAAGGCATACAAAACCCTTTTTTTTTTTTCTTTCTAAATGTAGCCACCATTCAGCAAGCGATACTCAGGGTGCTGAACCAAAAATGAGCCAGCTCCTAAGCTTACATTTCTGCTTTTCAAATAAAGATAGAGAGAACAAAACAAATTGATAATAAGAGTAGATTAGAAAGTTGCTTAAAATTGCCTTCTCTATCTGAATCATGAAATAAAGAAAAAATGGTAGCCCTTTAATAATATATATTGGTACCCATTTATTAAAGGGATATGAAACCGACAATTTTTCTTTCATGGTTCAGATAGAGCATGACATTTTAAACAACTTTCTCATTTATTTCTATTATGAAGCTGGAATATTTTGTTTAAAAGTAGCGACGTAACCCCAGGAGCGTGCACGTGTCTAGAGCACTATATGGCAGCAGTTTTGCAAGAATGTTATCCATTTGCAAGCGCACTAGGTGGTAGCACTATTTCCTTACATGTAGTTCTCCAGATGCCTACCTAGATATCTCTTAAACAAAGAATACCATTGGAACAAAGCAAATTTGATATTAGAAACAAATTTGATTTATTTTTTTTAATCGTATGCTCTTTCTGAAACACAAAATATTTTTTGTGGACAGACAAGGTTCCCAGCCAGGAAAACGGATTCAAAGGCAACACCTACTGTCTGCATTTAAAGGGACATTAAATGTTACATACATCTTATAAGCATAGTATTTAGGTTATTACCCACCTCCCTCTCATCATGGGTGTCACTATTTTGAAAACTATTTTTCTTTAAATTTCAATGCTAATATGTTTGTACTTTTGCAGCAACTCTCCTTCAGATACTTGCATTGTAACCTAGGTTCCATAATGACAGCCCCCATGATTAGAAGAAGGTGCCTGAAATGTATTCAGCATTTAGTGTACCTTTAATATTGCACAAAAAAATTGCTTGTACATTCACACCCCTTGTAAGTCTTCCTGGACAAATTATTCTCTGGAGATTTTGCTCGACATCTACTTCTGAAGTGGAGGAGAGGTTAAAAAGCAACAGTCTTAATGTGCAGTTGCAGCCTTGCATAAGTAACTCTGAATTGCAAGAGCTCCTAAGCTGCATACACAGCTTGATAGATGTAATCCATCTAAAGCAGGGATGGGGAACCTTGGCCCTCCAGATGTTTCTGAACTACATTTCCCATGATGCTCAACTGGACTTCAGAGTGCCTAAGCATCATGGGTAATGTAGTTCTGAAACATCAAGAGTGCCAAAGTTAAAATAATACTTTTATGATTCATACATAGCTTATAAATATATGCCCAGGAGTCTTTATGTTTCTTGAGCACCATATGTTAGCTGTGTTTGCAGCAATGTTTTTAACAATTTGATACACTTTTAAACACTAGATGGCAACAGTATTTGCAATGATATATAACATTGTAAACACTGCTGCAATATTGGGGCTCAAGACAGGTAATACTCCTGTCCATGTATATTAGCTAAAAAGCAGATTTCCTTAGCTTATCTCAATTCACAAAGTCCTCCTCCTTATCAATTAATTGTATAACAAGCAATAGGAATAATCTCCCACTGCAATGTTCATTTTTGCTGCTTCTTGGTTACATTAGTTTTCTGTAGAGAATACTGAAATATTTATATTTTAATTATAAGGAATGGTTTTGTCAGGCAAACCACTATTTCAAAATAAAGGCAAAGGAGTTAATTGTAAACAAATTAATATACTTTAGCAGGTACAATTGATTACTGAGAAAACATTAAACATTAAATTACATTCTACTGTATTCAGTCATCCTTAAAACAATATTAAAGGGACAGTCTACACCAGAATTTTTGTTGTTTAAAAAGGTAGATAATACCTTTATTACCAATTCCCCAATTTTGCATAACCAACACAGTTATAATAATATACTTTTTACCTCTGTGATTACCTTTTATCTATGCCTCTGCAAACTGCCCCCTTATTTCAGTTCTTTTGACAGACTTGCATTTTTAGCCAATCAGTGCTGACTCCTAGGAGTTTCACGTGCCTGAGCTCAATGTTATCTATATGAAACACATGAACTAACGCCCTCTAGTGGTGAAAAACTGTCAAAATGCTTTCAGATTAGAGGCCGTATTCAAGGTCTAAGAAATTAGAATATGAACCTCCTAGGTTTTGCTTTCAACTAAGAATACCAAAATAACAAAACAAAATTGGTAATAAAAGTAAAAAATGTTTAAAATTACATGCCATATTTAAATCATGTTTGTTTTTTACTTTACAGTCCCTTTAATCTGCAGAGTTATTCAGAAATTAGAAATGTGCGATTCGTTTCGGATCGATTCGGAAATTCGGCCGAATTCGTTAAATTCGGAGATTCGGATCGATTCAAATTTCTGAATTGAAATAGTGCCGAATCTACCGAATAAATCCAAATTAGTTCGGATTTATTCAGTAGATTCGGATGGCCATGGATTATACTAGTATTGTACAGTATATTAGGTTATATCACTCTGCTATGGGTTACACCTAATATACAGTACATAATATTAGTCTAATACACAGCACATCCCACCTAACACATACCGAAATTCCGAATTTCCGAACCGAATCGAATCCAACCGAATTTATTCGAATCCGAATGAATCAGAAACAAAACCGAAACTAATTGATTAGAATTTTTCTGGATTCGAATCGATCCGAAACGATATTCGAAAACATCCGAATAGATCCGAACTGAACCGAATTTGTTCGCCATGCACATGTCTATCAGAAATTATATACTAAATTATACATATTTTTTAACTGATAGTGTAAGTATTACTGTTGCTAAACTTGCAACATCTGTACCTCTTTGAATTTTAGTAACTTTTAACTGAGCTATTCTATTTTAATATATATATATACATATATATATATATTAGGGCTGCACGATTAATCGCGGATGCAATTTTAAACCGTGATTAATCGCCGCGGTTTTAAAATCACGAGAGTATGCGATTTTTAGCCCTGCTCCATTTTACATCACCTATGACATACAGGAGGGCTGCCGACTTGCCATGCCCGCCTTGCAACATTGAGTCAACTTACTGGGGAGCGCTGTGGCTGATGTGGGTTGCAGGAAGGGGGGGCGACTTACCGGGGTATGCTGTGGCTGATTTGGGTTACAGGGAGGGGGGCCGACTTACCAGAGAGCGCTGTGGCTGATTCGGGTTACAGGGAGGGGGGTCGACTTACCGGGGAGCACTGTGGCTGATTCGGGTTACAAGAAGGGGGGCCGACTTACAAGGGAGCGTTGTGGCTGATGCGGGTTACAGGGAGGGGGGTGCACTGTGACTGATGCGGGTCACTTGGACTATTCATTGTTCTATTAACATCCCGTCTACAAAGTAACATTTAGCTATTCTGTTTAATTATGCATATTATGAGTACGCTTGTACTCTTAGCCGCACAATTTTAAGTTTAAACCCAAGAACAATCTACAACACCTATACATCATTTGGCATTGTCCATTTCACAATTTGGTCTGTGCAAGGTAACCACTTTAGGCAGTCCATTGTACTATTAGGCTTTGTGTTGTCTTGGCCTGCTGTTATTAAATTAAATCATTGTTGCATTCTATTAAGTGGCTCACATTGTGGGCTGGGAGGCAAGTCTGTGCAATATAGCGGATTTGGTATGTGATGTAACTGTCTGTTGGTATAGGTATCTCTACCCACTTGACCCCTACAAAAGCTATCCTGTACACCGACTATGTTTACAGCGCTGCCGAATCTGTTGGCACTCTACAAATACCTGATAATAATAATAATAGTATACAAAGTCTGAGATGGCTGCCTAGCAGCCCTGATGTGGACTAGATATCCTTTCTCTGTATATGTTCCGACTTTCCTTTTGATTGTCTGTTTGTGTGGTAATTGTGGTATCATTCTAATATGGTATTTTTAGAAGGTCTATGCGTAGCCTTATTATAATTGTATTTTGGGGTTTTGCTTTCCTGTTCTTTTTCTGCGCAGACTAAACATGCACGGCACTGAATAAAGCTTTGTTGTGCTTTGGGCTTGTACCACTATCGTCACAGCTGATTAGGCTATTTAGCTGCACACACCTGGTATCTGGACCAATAGTGTGGTTTTCTTGCTGGTTTAAAGCTCCTTCGGGGGTTTAGAGCTAATAGCGCAATTTCCTGTTTGTGGAGCACGGCTACGTGCCGTAATGAGGTAGCAGTGTTTGGTTTTTGTATTCGTACACTGCTATATCACTTTGCTGGATATCTTAGATATAAGTTCTATTTCAATAGTATATTGTAACATCTTGTCACGGTATATTGTATTAAGTGGCCACATTGTTAGCATTAGGTGATTGAAAGTATTGAGACATTAGAATTGTGTTTGTTTCTCTTTCAGCGGTATGCTACACTGTCGCTATAGGTTGTTTCATTTTGCCGGGGAGCGCTGTGGCTGATTTGGGTTACAGGGAGGGGGGCCGACTTACCATGGAGAGCTGTGGCTGATGCGCGTTACATGGAGGGGGTGCGCTGTGGCTGATGCGGGTTACAGGAAGGGGGGGCGACTTACCGGGGAGCGCTGTGGCTGTTGTGGGTTACAGAGAGAGGGGTGTGCTGTGACTGATGCGGGTTACAGGGAGGGGGGTGCGCTGGGACTTATCTGGGTTGGGGGCTGATGGTGGTTGCAGGTGGTGCTTATGATGTTAAAGGGGGTGCTTATTAGGGGGTTACAGTGGGAGCTGATGGGACTTTTGTAGGTTACAGAGGGGGGCTTATGGGGGTTACAGGGGGTGCGGGTTACAGTGAGAGCTGATGGGGCTTATGAAGGTTACAGAGAGGGGCTTATGGGGGTTACAGGGGTGCTGACGTTAACATTGTGATTAAATCGCCCCATATAAATTCCCCCCATATCGCCCAGCCCTATTAAATATATATATATATATATATATATATATATATATATATATATATATATATATATAGTTTCTGCTTGGTTTGATCTCATTATGAGCATGGATAAAACTTGTTTCACAGATTTGTGCTGTCAAGACAAAAACACTAATATCATTCACAGATCTGTGCCCAGATGGTGCATGTTACGTACCTGTAAATCTGTAAGTGCGGATCAGTGAATAACACATTGTTTGTGTTATTTCCTCACATTCCCAATGGCTACAAATACAAAGTGTGAATGTTTTTAAAAAACAATTTTCTTTGCTACATCTATTGGCCTTAGAGGACCATTTTAGTAAGAATTAAATTGTGAGGATTCAGAAAGAGAATTATATTTGTAAAAATGTTTGACCTTTTTTATCAAATTTGCTTTGTTTTCTTGGTATCATTTATTTACGCACAATCCTAGATAGACTCAGAAATGTTTTTAGCACTTTATGGAAGCTGTATTTGTAACAATATTTGTAGAATTGTTATACCTTCTTGCAAATACAGCTACAGTAGAAATTCACAAGCACACTTGAACCTTAATCCTTAGAGGTGCATTAAACTTACAAACTAATGTTATATAATTCTGCACATAGTGCAGAATTATATAACATTAGCTTACCGGCACATTTATACTTTAAAGGATTGCAGAGAAATTGTAAATAAAACTTCCTTTTACCAGAACGCCGCTCCTTGCTCTACTGAGTGGGTCTGGATTTTACACAGCGCATCTCTGCAACACTGTGTGCCCGGTCGCGCCATTAAAATGAATGTAGCTCACTCCCACTACTAGACCAGAGCGGGAGTGAGCTACATTCATTTTAATGGCGTGACCAGGCACACAGTGTTGCAGAGATGCGCTGTGTAAAATCCAGACCCGCTAAGTAGAGCAAGGAGCGGCGTTCTGGTAAAAGGAAGTTTTATTTACAATTTCTCTGCAATCCTTTAAAGTATAAATGTGCCGGTAAGCTAATGTTATATAATTCTGCACTATGTGCAGAATTATATAACATTAGTTTGTAAGTTTACTGCCCCTTTAATCTTCTGTAAAAGATACCAAGAAAACAAAGTAAATGTGATAATACAAGTTTTTTTGTTTTTTTTAAAACTTTTTCTACTAGGAATTTAAAAAAACTTTCCCAAAGTACCGGTTATCATTTAGCATTTTTGCTATCACTCAGTTTAAACAGAAATAGAGCATTTGTTTATATATACTGTATATATATATATATATATATATATATATATATATATATAGGGGTGGGAGTGGTTTGTATGGGCTAAACCCTACAAAACCTAGTTAGCGCTGATTATGAGATCAGTTGCAAGGTAGGTAGGGGATCCTGTGGTGGCTGCTATAGAGTCTCAGAGAAAGGGAGGATATCCTATCCAAATAAAGGGTAGAGGTATCCCTCCAGTGAGAATGTGAAATAGATTGGGGTTTGAGAAAAGTCTACTGAAAAAACCCACGGCTGACCCCAATGATCCGAAGAACTACCGCCCAATCTCTTTGCTCCCCTTTGCGGCAAAAGTCATCGAGAAGTCCATCAATGCGCAAATCGTTGAATACATTGAAGCCAACCACACCCTGGACCCCTTCCAATCCGGTTTCAGGAGTAACCACAGCACCGAGACCGCCCTCCTCGCTGCCACAGACGATATCCTCGCCCTACTCGACCGAGGAGAGACCGCCGCCCTCATTCTCCTAGACCTCTCAGCAGCATTCGACACTGTCTCCCACCTCACCCTCCGCAACCGACTACATGATGCCGGCATACGCGACAAAGCCCTGGAATGGATCACCTCCTTCCTCACCGGCAGAACCCAGAAAGTTAGACTCCCACCCTTCACCTCCAAGCCCACAGAAATCAGCTGCGGTGTACCCCAAGGCTCTTCTCTGAGCCCCACCCTATTCAACATCTACATGGCCCCTCTATCCGCCATCGCCTGACGACACAACCTCAACATCGTCTCCTACGCCGACGACACCCAGCTAATCATCTCACTCACCAGTGACCCCACCACCGCCAAGAGAAACGTCCACGAAGGGCTGACAGCAGTCACCACCTGGATGAACTACAACTGCCTAAAGCTGAACGCAGACAAGACCGAAGTCCTCCTCGGCCCCACCACATCCGCGTGGAATAACTCCTGGTGGCCCACAGCCCTCGGACACCCTCCAACCCCCACCGACCATGCACGAAATCTAGGCGTCATCCTGGACTCATCACTCTCCATTGACCGGCAAATCAACACCGTCTCTTCTGCATGCTTCCACACACTTCATTTGCTGCGAAAGATCTTCAAATGGATCCCAACCGAGACCAGGATGACTGTCACTCACGCCCTCGTAAGCAGCCGACTGGACTATGGTAACGCACTCTACGCCAGCACCACCATCAAGCTCCAAAAGAGACTACAGCGCATCCAGAACTCCTCGGCCAGACTAATCCTTGACATCCCTCGTCAATGCCACATCACCAAATACCTGTGGGACCTGCACTGGCTCCCCATCAACAAAAGAATAACCTTCAAACTTCTCACCCACACATTCAAGGCCCTCCACAACATCGGTCCCGAATACTTGAACCACCGCGTTACCTTCTACACCCCTGCCAGGCAACTTAGATCGGCTGACCAAGCCCTCGCTGTCATCCCCCGCATCAGGAAAACCATAGCGGGAGGCAGATCCTTCTCTCACCTGGCTGCCAAGACTTGGAACACCCTCCCGCTGCACCTTAGACAAGCTACCGCCCTAACTAAGTTCAGAAAGGACCTCAAGACCTGGCTTTTCGACTGAACTGCAACCCTCAGCACCTTGAGACCCTTACGGGTGAATAGCCGCGCTTTACAAGAACCCAATAGATAGATAGATAGAAAAGCGCCTCCACAGGAATCTAATCCCACATTCCCTGTATATGTTAGTATACAATATGTATATATATCAAAAAATGATGATGATAAGTGTGATCGTTTGTTGAAGATCACATAAAAGAACAAAAAATATACATATATTCAAATAATAGTTATAAGTGGACTATGATCAGAAAATTGTTATTAATTGTAAATATGTGTATATACACTCAGTTATATGTAATCACATATGTTCCAAACATGAAAAAGCAGGTATATAAGGAAAAGCTAAGGCAGTCCAACCACAGATTATGTGGATGTAAAAGTACTGAAAGTGAGGAAACGCTTATCACACTTTATATCCAGTAGGTATTGCACTTACTAGAACAAACCTCAATTATATGAGGTAAGTTGCCGCCTCTTGTAAGTGAGAAACTTCCGGAACTCAGTAGTGTTGATAAATGCTTGGCCGTCTGTGTCTTATCTTCTCCTCTCAGAGTATGGGTTCAGTGTTCCAATGTGTACTGATGATAGATATTCTCCAAGATCCCCGCAGAGTTATGCAAAATGAGAGGCAGAAGAAAAATACATAGCGTAAAACTGTTTTATTAAGTTAAAAACTATATTTAAAATGGACAAATGGCCACTCACATTATGAATCCTCAAACATATGAGGTATGTAAAAAGCACTCAATGTTAGCCTGTGGTTCTCAACTTTGTGGATATGAACTGCAAACGCTGTATCTTTAAATCTCAGCAGAGAGATTTCTTTCATGCACAGTTCCAATAGTGTCTGTTTTTAAACACAAGCCAAAGAATGTTCATAAAAACAATATATAAAGTGCATATAGCACCAGAGTAATCAAACAAACTTTCACAAATGGAGTAATAAGAGGTCCCTTACGTGTTTCAAAGCTTCGTGTATTGCTTCTTCCTCAGAGGGTGATTATTCTAAATCTGTATCCTGTGTTCATAAAAGCCAGGCGGCGGCACGCCCCTTAGAACACAGTGTCGTGTTTGATTGGTTAAAATGTATGTCTGTTAGCTTGCATTCCCTATATGGATCATGCCCAGTAATTGACGTGCTCCGTGATTGGTCAGTTTGGGAGAGCATGCGTCATTAACGTGAACGTGTGCTTCGCAGTGATACTTGCAAAGCGTGTGGGCCTGTGTTTATATGGTTACTAAGGTTACGGCCCTGGAGACTTGTATCCGTAACAGCGCGTTAGGAATTGTGTATTGTTTCCATAGTAACGTGCTATGTTATTGTTGCGGTCATGTTATACGCTGACCACTTAGAAGAAAAAGTAAGGTTTTATTTGGATTACATTAATTATAAAGAAAAAACCTTTTATTTTGTATAATGTTGTCTTGCTTAAATAAAGTCCAATCTTTCCATTTAGTGATAATACTAGCATTGTCCATACTGGGAATGCATGTTTATGACAAAATATATATATATATATATATATATATATAAACATGTCAAAATAAAAATTGTATACAGGTTACATGTGCTTGTTTATATATTTCATGTATTTCAACCTAGTCACTGAATTCTGTTTTTGTTGTTAATTATATTAATGCATCTGTCCAGAATTTTTGTATATAGATGTTTTTTAGATAGTCTGAAAAAAGTATGTCATATTATACTATTATCTGTTTATGTAATCAATTGTGTGAATGTTTATTTAAAAGTTCTGTGGGTATGTGCACTTAGCTTGTTGTTTACACATTAGAGCCTAGATTTATTCTCTGTGTACTCAAAAAATAACCATGCTTTCATAGTTTAATTGTGCAACAGAGGGTGTGCAGAGTGGTCCTTCTATTCAAGGAATGCTGCAAGGTCAATATCCTTGTTCAGACCTCCTGGACTCATAGTTTCAAACTGATAGATCCAGAAGGTCTCTCTTTTTCTCAAAAAGAGCTCTCTGTTTATTCCCTCTGGTGCCTTTTTAATATGTTCTAAAATTGTTCCTTTTAGACTGGTGGGATCCTTGTCATGGAAATTTTTGAAATGTAGTGGTACACTGTGGTTCTTTTCTCCTCCCTCAATATTCCTGATGTGCTCCAATAATCTTTATTTATAGGGTCGTGTAGTTCTTCCTATGTATTGTAGATTACAACTGCATTCCAATATACCTGCTTTTTCATGTATGGAACATATGTGATTACATATAACTGAGTGTATATACACATATTTACAATTAATAACAATTTTCTGATCATAGTCCACTTATAACTATTATTTGAATATATGTATATTTTTTGTTCTTTTATGTGATCTTCAACAAACGATCACACTTATCATCATCATTTTTTGATATATATACATATTGTATACTAACATATACAGGGAATGTGGGATTAGATTCCTGTGGAGACGCTTTTCTCAAACCCCAATCTATTTCATATATATATATATATATATATATATATATATATATATATATATATATTTATTTATTTTTTTAAATTAGAAGTAGTAGAGGCGCTCAACCTGGGAACAAACAACGGCATAATAGCTTGTTCTATGGCTAGTTACCACCCAAGAAGCGGCCTCTTTTTGCTCAACATGTGCCTTTCACAGAGAAAAACTTCCCTGAAGCAAAACAGTCTGATCCTGACTTTACAGTGCAGTCCAGCCCCGAAATACCAGGCAATCCCTCTCCGAACAAAAGAAACCGCAAAACCCCATGCGTACGTTTTGGCCTATTGTGGGCCACGTCAGTGAGGTGCAGCCATATCCCTCTTGTAAACAGTAGGAAATAAATTGTGCTATGTTCTGACCATATATAAATGTTTCCTTATTGTTAGGTTACAACAAAGTATATATACACACACTTATTGTATGTTAGTTGTATGCATGCACTTGTAGTGTGCTTATTGTGAATCTTATACGTTTTTACAAAAACAATGAAATGAATAGATGAATAGATAAATAGATAAGATAAATAGATAAAATTAGATAAAATGAAATGAAATAGAATGAATTAAGAATTGAAAATAAATTAACAATGGATTGTTGAAAATAATCTTAGGGTAATACTCTGCTATTAACACAGTTCCTGACATTATGATATGTATTTATATATAGCCCACAGTACCTTTTAGTAGTTACCCATATGGTAGGGTTAACTATTGGTGTCCCATATAGTTGTCCTAAATAGTCCCAAGATGTTAGATACTGATGATAATGAAAAGATTGATGTTTAAATTTCTTGATAAAGTTTTGAAGGATATTCCTTTTAAGATACAAGGTGGAGTCATAGTGCTGAATCTGTGCCACCTTAATCCAGCTAGGTATTCCTCGTACCTTGGCTCAGGTGCAATAACATGAAAAAGAAAAGAGAAGAAAAGGCGCACAAGGCAAGACTCAAGTGAAAAGATTTTATTACAAATTACTGCACACGCAAGTATTATTGTACTTACTAGAATAAAGAATTTTAAAAAAGCATTCAGGTGGAGCGTTATGTTCCTACAGCTCCTTGTCTCACACAGCAGGCATAGTTTGTCTGCCTTTTTTCGCTATAACAGGTAACGTCAGTCAAAGTTTCCGGATCCTGTGCCAGGATACTCTGTAGCTGCACACAATCTCCCTGGAAGCACCAGGACTTGACGTCACATTAAACCACTTCAACAAAAAGAGGCTGCTTCTTGGGTGGTAACTAGCCATAGAACAAGATATTATGCTATTGTTCGTTCCCAGGTTGAGCGCTTCTCTCTTTTAATTTATGCAAATTACGACACTTAAGGAAGTCTTCCGAAATGTGATGCGGAAGTGGACCCGTTGCTCAGTGAGCCTAGAGGGATATGGCTGCACCTCACTGATGAGGCCCACAATAGGCCGAAATATACATCTGGGGTTTTGCTATTTCTCTCGTTCAGAGAGGGATTGCCTGGTATTTCAGGGCTGGACTGTACTGTGAAGTCAGGATCAGACTGATATGCTACAGGAAAGTTCTTCTCTGTGAAAGGCACATGTTGAGAAAAAAAAAAAGGCTGCTTCTTGGGTGGTAACTAGCCATAGAACAAGCTATTATGCTTTTGTTCATTCCCAGGTTGAGCGCTTCTCTCTTTTTATTTTAACCCCAGGTATTGATCTAGGCCCATTTTAGTTTTTTTGATGCCACTATTTGGCCACCAAAAAAAGGTAACATTTTTAAAACTTTAGGTTTCTCACTAATATTATTTTTCAAACAACTACTACAGTTATAATACAAATAATTATAAAAGCTTTTCTAGGGTGCCCTTTGTTCAGAAATAGCAGACATGCATGGCTTTTCAATTGTTTTTTGGCAAATAGGGGGCCGCTAATAGAAGCTGTGCACCACTCTTCTGAAATTCCCAGTACTGAAGGGGTTAATCAGGTAGTTTTTAAAGTAAATTTTTTCTGTAGTGCAGAGATTACCCTCCCACCTGACACTTCCAACACCCTGATTCCTCACAAACAGCTCTATTCTCTCACCTCCATCTTAGGGTCTGCCAGTATGCAGTTTATGGCTTTTTTAAATATATGTTTTCTTTATTTATTTCTGTAGTGTAGGGGTCCTTCCCCACCCTCTTACCTCCCAAACCCCCCTAACTGTTCTCATATCCTCCCACTGTCTATCACTATATGTGTTACTGACTGCCAGTCTTCCAGTAACAAATTGCTCTTTTATTTTTGTTTAATTTTTGTTTATTTTTCTGTGGTGTAGGGCCCCCTCACCCTCACCTTTCTGCCCTCCAAGATCAGTTTTTTTTTTTAGTGTAGGGTCTCCCTCCCCCATCACTCCAATTTTCTTACACAGTATAGGGCCCCATCCCTTCCTCTACTCTGCCTTATATTTTTGCTGTAGTAAAGGGAACCCCACTGCTCCTTCTTCCACTGGGCCGCCCAGCTGCCTCCCTCCTTCCCTCCCACTAGGACCAACAGAGGATTGTTACAGAGAGTGACACACAGTGTAATTCTCTCTAATGGTCAGTGATCTAGCTTTATATGGTAAGGGAGCAATATCAGAAAAGGGAGTCCACAGAGCAGCCAGATTTGCAGGCTAGTTGTATGGCAGGGGGTGCCGGACCATTATAAGGGGGAATTCTGTACTGATCTTTAAAAATTTCCAGGGCTGCTTGGATTTTCCAGTCCGGCCCTGCCCCTTTAAATAAATTAGTGATTTTTTCTTATTGATAAGAATAACTTAGAATAAAAAAGCACCAATAACATATATTATTATTTTTCTAATTATTTTTCAAAAAATAAAGCAAATTACCATGATTATTTATTTATTTTAATATATGTTTTTTATTTATTAATTTACATTCTTGTTTTATAGACATTGTTAGATTTATCAGAGCGGTGTTAAAGGCACAGCTTGCATTGTCAAGTCTAATAGTAATGTATATTGGCTTGATCATATGTGCAGCTCTATGGAATATAACTGTGCTTTTAAAACAGGAAATGATAATGATAATAATGGTAATAGAAAATACAACATAAAAAATAGAACATAGGTTGGCATACTTATACAGAAGCTATCAGGCATATAACAATAAACAAATAAGATACAGGTATTTGTTTATTGATGGTACTCTAAAGCTAGGTAAAAGTAACTTTATTGCTAAAGTCACAAAGGAAAATAAAAACAATTTACTGCCGTATGGGTTTATACTTTTTTTTTTTTTTTTTTTTAACAAGAGTGACATTTTCTTTTAACTTTTGTCAAGTTATCATTTGCCTTTGTATTCAGCTTCACTTAATTATTTTTATAGACAATTATGGCGACTGACGTCCAAGTTGGAAGACACTAGCCATGGGAGGTCTTTTCCCATCTTGGGAATTCAGCTGGAGGAAGTTTTATTTACTGAAGAAAAAATGTATTAAAATAGTAATACGATTTATTTGTCTTGCACTGTCATTAAGAAATACAGTGAATGTTTCCAATAAGTTTTCACTGGTTTTTTTTTTTTTTTTTTTTTTTTTTTTTTTATATTCAAATTTTTATTATTTTTCAAATGAAAAAAAGAAAAGTCACAACAATGAAAGAACATGACAAGTTACAAACTGATGAGTTAACATTACTGCAAAAAGGCCTGCTGTCTAAATACTGTCACTTTATATTTGTCTCAGAACCTCTGGTATACATTTCTTTTCCATATAAGCTGAGTCCTTAGGGTATCCCGTGAGTAGTGAAACATTTAAAAGGTTTTGCAAGAAGAATCCCCAGTCTTATTCTGGAGGGGATCTGAGAGGTAGTCTCTTATTAAAATGTTGACAACCGATTGGTTTATAATATTGCTGGTTCTTAATGCTTGCAACTGTAGCAATTATAAGGTTCTTTATAAAAACTAAAACTTATACAATCAAAGAATAGGAAGAAAGATAAAGAAAGAAAAGGAAGAAAGAAGAAAGTTTTCCATGTTCTTGTACTCTATTTGTCGCAGCCTTCTGTCCGTTATGAAAATTATAGTGTATGCGTTGTTCTACCAAAGTAGAGAGTTCTTGTAGTTGTAGGTATTTTAGGTGTTAGGTGTATGTTAGGTATTATAAGTGTAGGTTTCCCACAGAAACTGCATATCAAGATATGAAGATATCTGTCCCTGCTTAAGGTAATGGAGTCTTTCCATCATCAAGTTCTTGTTCACTAAAGCTCTCCAGTCCAATAAGGTTGGAGTTTGAGTGGATTTCCACCATCTCGGAATGAGCTGGTTGGCCGCATTAAGCATGATTCGAAAGAGCTGCCTTCTAATCTTACATGTAATGTTTGGTGTGTGATTGAGTAGTGCTATTTCTAGATTAGGTGTCATGTCTGTTCCTAATATTATGTTAACACTCCTGAAGAATTCAGACCAAAAGGGTTGAATGAGTTCGCAATCCCACCAAATATGTGAAATGTTGCCTTCCCGGGCACAGCCTCTCCAGCATAGACCAGAGGTTTTCTTAAATATATACCTTATCCTAGTAGGTGTTAGATACCACCTCATCATAATCTTGATATTTGTTTCTTTGGACTGTGCAGAGTGAGCTGAGTGTAAAAGATTTTCAAACCTGCGCTTCCAGGTTTGCGGTGTGGTTGTTGCTTTAAGTTCCCTATCCCATTGTTTTGTGTATGAGGGGAGAAGAGGAAAGGTGCTGGATAAGGTGAGTTTGTAGAGTTTGGAGACTACTCCTTTTGTTGAGCTGTTAGGTAGGCAGATATGTTCAAACATCGTTAGAGGGCGTATCAGGTCTTTCTTGAATTTATGTAATAGTATATAGTGTCGTATTTGGTGGATTCTCATCCAAGAGGAAAGAAATGGGTGTTGTAAAGTGTCGAGTGTGCTTTTATCCCTGATATTCCCGTTTTCTGTCAATGAGTAAACAGGGAGGAGGTGTAATGGGTCCAGGGAAGGGGGGAAAATTTGGTGCCTCCCCGGGGGAAATTCCGGGTTGTTTATGAGGGTGGTGAGTGGGGAGTATTTGGATGAAAGTGTGTTCGGTTGTCTGTTTAGAAATTTCCAGTCTGACCAAGTCTCATTGGTGATAGAGGATGTGGAAATAGACTGTTTATTAAAGAAAGCAGGGTTCCAGCAGACAGTGCTGAGGTTGTGGGATTCTGTCAACGCGTTTTCTACTTGAATCCATCTCTTAACATCAGGTTCTCGAGATCTACACCAGTCAGAGATTCTCTGTAATGACACAGCTAATTTATAAGAGTGTAAGTGAGGAACCCCCATACCTCCCTCCGTGGGGTGCTTGAAAAGTGTGGTTTTGTTAATACGCGGAGGTCTGCGCCGCCAGATGTAGTCATTAATAATTTTTTGTAAAACGGTCAAATCTTTCTGAATGCCTGGGATCGGGACAGTTTGGAGGATGTATAGGGCTTTTGGTAGTAACATCATCTTTACTGCGTTTATTCTCCCCAGCCAAGAGATATTTTTGGGAAGCCAGGTCGACGCAAGGGTTTGGAACTCTGATATTAAGTTACCATAATTAAGTTTGCGTAAGTCTGTGTGATTTTGGGTAATCTGGATGCCCAGGTATTTTAAGTATTTTGTTTGCTGTTTGAGGGGGCAGGTCTTTTTTAAGGTCTCTAGGTCACTTGGGGGTAAATTAATGGGTAGGTATTCCGATTTTGTCATATTTACTAGAAAGTTTGACACTGTTCCAAAGTGAGTCAGTTCAGAAATGGTTAAGTCCAAAGAGGTTAGTGGGTCGGTCAACGTCAGGAGTATGTCATCTGCAAATATGGCCAGTTTATGAGATTGATTGTCTATGTCTACTCCTTGGATGTGGGAATTGTTTCTTATCTTGATAGCTAGCGGTTCTAGGGATAGGATAAATAGAAGCGGGGACAAAGGGCAGCCCTGTCTTGATCCGTTCCGGATTTCAAAAGATTCCGAGAGGTAACCATTGATTTTAATTTGTGCTGATGGGGTAGTGTATAGGGCCAGTATTTTTTGAATGAAGGGTTCTGGGAGGTCGAAGCGTCGTAAGGTCTCGTGCAGGTAGGTCCAGTCTAGTCTGTCAAATGCCTTTTCGGCGTCAGTGGATAAAAAAATAGTTGGGATCTTGTGTTGGGTGACATGTTCTAGTAGATTGAGGACTTTGACCGTGTTGTCTTTTGCCTCTCTATTAGGCACAAAGCCGACCTGGTCTTGGTGTACTATTGTTGGTAAGATCTTATTAAGACGCATGGCCAAAATTTTAGCGTATATTTTAAGATCTACATTTAATAATGAGATTGGTCTAAAATTAGCAGGGGACGTTGGGGGTTTACCAGGTTTTGCTATGACTGCAATGTTAGCTTGTAACATGTTTTCTGGAAATGAAAGAGATTCTGGGATAGAGTTGAATAGGGTAGTGAGATGTGGCGCTAGATATTTGGAAAATGTTTTGTAATAGAGACCAGAAAAACCGTCCGGGCCTGGAGCTTTATTTTGTTTAAGGGATTTTATCGCATCTCGGACTTCAGAAAGTTGGATGGGGTTGTTTAAGTATTCACTTTGTTCCTGGGATATATGTGGGAAGGGAATGTTTTCTAGATAGCTATTACAAATCTGGGTATGTGTTTGGATATTTCTATTAGGGAATAGGTTGTATAGTTTGTGATAGAAGGCTTTGAACTCTTTTGCTATTGCACTGGTATCTTCTAGATGAGACCGCTGTGATGTTTTGATAGAGTGTACGTAAGTTCGCTGCTGTTGTTTCTTAAGTGTTTTGGCTAATAACTTCCCTGGTTTATTCCCCTCCCTGTAGAAGTTTTGTTGTAAAAAAAGTAATTTTTTTTGTGTAGCAATTTGTAAAGCTGTGTTCATTTGCTCCCTTTTTGTGGAAAGATGTTTTAAAATAGTGTTGTCAGATGGGTTGATCTTGTGTGCGAGGTCAAGCTCAGCTAAATCCCTAGCTAATAGTTCTATCTCTTTCCTATTTTTCTTGTTGATCTGCGCCTTAGCTTTAATAAATTCCCCTCTAAGGGTGCACTTGTGCGCTTCCCATAGAGCAATGGAGTCTACCTCTGGAGTGTTGTTTAAGGAAAAGTAGGTTTTTATGTGTTTTGAGAATTTCTTTATTTGTGTTGGATCTAAGAGTATTGTTTCGTCTAGCCTCCATTGATAAGTTCGGAAGGGGGCCGAGGGCCATCTTACAGTATACGTTACTAGGGAGTGATCTGACCATGACGTATGGATTATTTGCGAGTGTTTAGAATGGGATAGTATCATATGATCCACAAGGATATAGTCTAGTCTGGAATAATTTCTATTTGGGTGTGAGAAAAAAGTGAAATCTATTTTTTGGGGGTTAAAATATCTCCAAGTATCATGTAGGCCTAGAAGTTTGAAATTCTGCCATATGTTAGTTAGGTTAGTAGTTTTTGCTCTAGTGTCCGGATTCGAACAATCTACTGTGGGATTCAAGGGGGTGTTAAGATCGCCTGCGACTATCAGGGAGCCTTTGACTTCTCTAATGATGAGATCTGTTAGGGAAGATATAAATTTATCCTGATGCGAGTTAGGTGCATATACGTTTACCAGTGTTACGGGTTTGCCATACAAAAGACCTTTCAGGCATAAGTATCTGCCTTCTTTATCTTGACAGATTTGCGTCTTAACAAAGGGGATGGATTTGTGGATTAAGATGCTAACTCCATTGATTTTTTTGTTTTGATTGGTACTGTGGAAGTGTTGAGGATAATGTGGGGAGAAATACTTGGGGATGTGTTTGGATTTAAAGTGAGTCTCTTGAAGCATCAAGATATGACCTCCTTTCTTGTGTAAGTCAGAGATGGCTATCCTTCTTTTGTTGGGACAGTTTAGGCCCTTTGTGTTCTGTGTAAAGATAACTAAATTCTGTAATGCTGGTCTAGACATAATGGTGTGTATGAACTATATAGATATGAACTTCTTCTGGTAGAATGCTTACATTTACATTATAGAAAGAGTACATTCGATAACAGTTGCAATTTGAGAGAAAGAAGTGAGAAGGTAGAAGAAAAAGAAATACAAGAAAATATACATCCTGTAACAGACTGTTAACAAACAGTATTCTATACTATAGGAGAAACTCTCCCAGCTGAATGAGAGCAATAAAATAAGATAACTGCAGGAAAATAACTTATGATTATTAGCATTCTATAGATAACAGGTAATAAACAACATCTTATATTTAGTATCTGTAATAGTTCACACATTAGGGTGTCTCAGAGGTTCTGAGAAGATTATACGAACCCATCATGTGGCAGGTAGGTAGTTGTGCAAGAGTCTTAACAGACTCATACGTCTGTATCAGGCAACGAAGGTCCATTCTTGATTTGGAGATAATAAGTATTTCGAAGTGCTTCTAAAAGAGGGCTGTGTCAGCCTTTGTCTGCTGATGATAGAAGGGTTGTAGTATTCTGTTTTTGGGTTTTCCTCTGACGTACCAGATTCCATTCTTTTCTCTGTGGTAGTGGCGCGGGTTCCCCTTCTTTGAATGAAGTAGCTTGGGATGATGTTGGGCTCTCAGTTGGGGGATGTGGAATGTCTAGCTCTCTGCACACCGACGGAATGTCAGCGGTGGAGGAACATGTAATGCGTCTGCCCTTCCAGGGTATGATCAGATGGAAGGGGAAGCCCCATCTATATGGCACATTCATTTTCCTCAGGTGTGATGTTAGGGGCTTGAGATCTCTGCGTTGTGTGAGTGTTCTTTGAGACAGATCTGCGTATACCTGTATTTCAGCGTTGTCGAATCTTATGGGTTGTTGCTCTCTTGCTAGCTTCATTATTTCTTCTTTCACTTGGTAATTAGTGATTCGAACGATGACGTCTCGTGGTGGTTGTTCAGGAAGTGGTTTGGGGCGCAGAGCTCTGTGGGCTCTGTCAATGTCAATTTTTGATGGTGTTTCCTCCCTTTTCAGGGTGCTAAAGAAATGTTGTAGGTACTGATTCAGCTCCGCAGGCAGAATAGTCTCAGGCACTCCCCGTAATCTAATGTTATGCCGCCTGCTTCGATTTTCAGCGTCATCCAATTTGTTTTCAAGCTCGGAGATGTTGATCCCCTGTTGCTGGATGGTATTGTGGAGAGTTGTGATAGCTTCTGCATGTGTATCTTGGGTGTTCTCTAAGGACTCTACCCGATTTCCCATCTCAGATATGTCCTTTTTGAGATCGGAGATCTCCTCCTTTATACATTGTTTGACCTGAGCTATCAATGTGGAGAAGTCTTTTTTTGAAGGGATGTTGTTGAATAAAGCTGTGGGGATAGTGATGCTTTCAGATTGATGATCACTCTCTAAGTCAGATGAGCTGTGGTCAGATAGTTGTTCTATGGGGTCTGTTCTTGCAGGGCTGGTGGCCTTTGTGTCTAGGGCTCTGAAAAAACTGTTAACTGTGTGAGAGGTGGCTTTTAGCTGTTTAGAGCCTTTGTTAGGTTTATTCCCTTTTTTTGGTGACATTTTTAGGGTTTCAATGAGAAAGTTCAGTGATCTAATTTGTGCACTTGTCTCTTGTGCCGTAGCGGAGAAAAAAAAAAAAAAAAAAATTCCAATAACTGTGTGTGGAGTGACCTTTCCCTGCTGCGTGGGTAAACTCTCTCCTTAGTAGTAGTTAGTAAAAGGCTTTTATTATTCTTATGCTTTCCCAACAAGATGTGTAGGTTTAAAGAGTGTTAGAATGCTGTGAGCGAAAGGCTGATATAATGCAAAGTGAGATCAGTTAGGCATAGTCTGCTTTAGTGACTTCATTATTCTTGCAATTGTCTGGGACCTTAACTCATATGCCCTTAATATGCCTGCAGTTTGCTGGTTTTATTTTTATTTTTTTCTTTAAAATAACACAAGTGATGCAGTGTGTGAGGTTTAATATGGCATAGCCTCTTACCCTCCTGCTTTAATCTCTTGCTACCAAGGATCCTTTGTGTATAGTGCGCAATTAACTCAAGCGCAGGCTGCGGCCCTCCCCGGCGCCATTCATCTCCTCCGTGAGATCCGACACAGCTCTCTGTCAAATCTCACCCTAGGCACTGCGGTAACGCTTCCCGCGATGCGGGCTGTCAGATCTCCGCTGGGTGAGTAACTGCTTGGTGAGTGTGGGATCAGGGTCCCGGTCGGCATTAAGTGGGTACAGGCGCAGGTCCAGGCCGCAATCCTTAGCTCTAGCACAGGTCTTGTATGAAGCAGCGCTTAGGATGATGTGAGACTTGCCAAACTTGACCGGAGAGTTAGTCTTCTCATCCCGGTTTGCTGTGGGCTAATTAGAGGCAGTGGCGAGTTGCAAATTACGCTCTCATTCAGACAGGGCACGGGAGCTCAATTAGAAGTCAGCCATCTCCTTCGGCTGGCAAGCTCCGCCCCCCCTTCACTGGATGTTTTTATTGTATACTTTCTGCAAAGTACCTCACAGGCATGCCAAGTCCCATGTAATGTTAAAAATGAACTCAGCCATGAATTCCCCCGTAATATCTTCAATAGAGATAAACAAAAATGAAAATTGACATATAATGTTCTTTTAAATATGAGATAAAAATGTTAAACTTTAATGTTCCTTCAAAGAAAGAACAAAATAATTTGTTGTGCTTTTGACAGCATCCACAAATAAAATAAAAACATCTTGCACAAGTTAGAAAAAAAACCTTTCGGAAGTAATCAGATAAAACAGATGAACAGTTCTGTGATTATAACTAGTTTGCACTACAAAGTATGTAGATTATCCTATAAAATTGATGTTAATGTGTATGCATTCAGTTTTTTAAGTAATCAGTCAAAAATATGTTCAGCAATTTCATCTGTATACTCATCCATGCTAATCTCCGTCATTGTTAATGGTGGTATGTAGGAGTGTTGGAGTATAATTCTTTGTTTTCCACAGAACAGTAAACAGTATTTTTATCAAGGCTTTGAGTGTATTCCAAGGCTAATGTGTATTCCGTATTTTGTATGTGCCAAAGAGATGGCTAAGTGTGCGTAAATGTTGACTTTACAAATGTTAATGGAACCTATAAATAGCAGATGGAACTATTACTCTGTTGCCATCAAATTCTATAAAAATGCACCAGAATTTCCATTGTTGTTTCTAAAAAAAAAAAAATGTTTTAGGCAACCCTGGATGAAGTTATGTGAAGGAGGGATTTGAACCACCATGTAGGTCTAGTGATAAGCATTCATTTGCAGGTTAGGCATAAGAGGCCAAAAGTGGCTGCAAGCAGAAGTAGGCTCTGATTCTAGTCCTGTGAGTTTGAGGAGAAGTGCCAGTCTATCCTATCTTTTATCTGGTGACTGTGACTATCACCTGGTATATAACAAAATTGAAGAGGAATGCCAGCACTTAGGATAAAAAGTTATATATTTATTAAAGACCTTGAATAAAAGTTGCGACGTTTCGGGGTGCCCCCCTTAATCATGCAATCTAATACAAACAATTTGCAGTACAATATTTAAACCCTTCAGGTATTCGCGCCAATTCTGTGATACACTGTGTGTGTGGCACCATCTACTGGCTAAACATCATATTATTCCAAAACAATGTTAACATTCTGCTAATTTGTATCAAATTTATAAAAACATAATATCTCGACACAGTGGAAGATTATTTGCACTGATACATTCAAAAATTAAATGTGAAGATACCTTAACAGTATCTAATGTAAACTACAGTATTTAGTGCTATTAATATATAGTCTAACTATTTATTAAACCCATAATTTTCTTGTTTAGTGAGTAATAATTACGTACTTTATACATATGGAATGAAAAACACCCAGTCTGCCTATCTTAATTGTATTGAATATATTAAATAAAGCAGGAGAGATCAAAGTCTCGATTTAACCCTTGGGTGTCATGGTCTCCATTTTGAAGATCCACCACATCTCTCTCTGCTTTAATAATATCTCCATATCAGCACCATTTCTGGGAGCCTATATAGTTAGACTATATATTAATAGCACTAAATACTGTAGTTTACATTAGATACTGTTAAGGTATCTTCACATTTAATTTTTGAATGTATCAGTGCAAATAATCTTCCACTGTGTCGAGATATTATGTTTTTATAAATTTGATACAAATTAGCAGAATGTTAACATTGTTTTGGAATAATATGATGTTTAGCCAGTAGATGGCGCCACACACACAGTGTATCACAGAATTGGCGCGAATACCTGAAGGGTTTAAATATTGTACTGCAAATTGTTTGTATTAGATTGCATGATTAAGGGGGGCACCCTGAAACGTTGCAAGTTTTATTCAAGGTCTTTAATAAATATATAACTTTTTATCCTAAGTGCTGGCATTCCTCTTCAATTTTGCATATTGTACTGGGGTGTAGCAGTTTAACCCCTATGCTGGAGCACTAACAGTGGTGCTGTCTCTAATATTCGATTTTACCTGGTATATAACAGCAGTGAAGTTATTAAAGCATTATGCCTTGCTTTTGGATTAATCTGGTTATTTTTATATATTTGTTATATTTCATTAAGTTATAGTTGTTGTTTACTGTTTTTTGTATTTATTTTTATTTAGATTAGAAGAGTGAGAATACAACAGTAATTATATAATTATTACAATTATACAATAAGGTTGAACACAGCTATAAAAATTGTGGTTGCAATGACAATAGAAACTTCAAATTTTGCACCTTTTAGATGAAGCTTTGGACCCTGAAATAACAAAGAAACTATTAACAGAAGGTTAAATGATTTTATTCCCTCTAAATGTCACATTGGGTCACTCTTGGACTCTGTAGTATGAGGCAATGAACTATTAATAGAAGGTTAAGAACAGAGACTTCTTTTGGATCAAAAAATTTGGGACAATGTAAATGAACAGCAAGGTTTAGTAACAAATCTTTAGACTAAATGACAACAAATGATTAACTTAAACAGAGTACAAACCTTAAAGGGACACTCAAGTCAAAATAAACTTGATGATTCAGATAGAGCATTCAGTTTTAATGCACTTTTCAATTTGCTTCCATTATCAAATCTTGCACAGTCTTTTTTATATTCACACTTTCTTCGGGAACAAGCTCACAGGGTATACATATACTAGTTTGTGATTGGCTGATGTCTGTCACATGATACAGGGGGCTGGAAAAGAGGAGAAAAAAATTATTTCTCATAAAAAATCTAGTGCTTATTTGAAATTCAGAGTCAGTGTTACTGAATTGTCTTTTTATTGTGTACTTGGTAATTATGCAATTCTACTGCATTGAGTGGTCTTTTAATAGAAGGTTGAAAGATAAGATAAGGTCACATAACAGTTAAAATATGAGACCAAAATATTACACTTTAAACTGATCTACCTTGGTATTACAAAGTAACTGTGTAACTCTATTCATAATGGAGATGCACAATAACAGGCTGTGAAATACTAAATAATGCAAGAAAATGTAATTAACATGTTCAAATAAATATATGGTACTTTTTCTGACTGCTTATACATTTTTGTTATGCTCTGGATATTTCAAATGTGTCTAAAGTATAATTCAAAGTTTTCAATGTTATTGTTTTTATTATTCAGTGTCTGCATTTTTGTGCTTACATTCTCATGTTCAAATTTGTTTTTTTAACTTTTAGCTAACTGAAGGTGCAATCCCAGTATGTATGAGAGAGTGTGATTTTATTTTATCATTTTACTTGCATGGTGTGATGTTTTCTGCATGAATCTCCTCTAAATACTACCTTGTTCTTAATGTGACTTTTTATGTATCTTTAATCATCTACAGCTGATTTTAGTCTTCTATAAATAATATTTAGTAAAACTGAATATTATTTAGCTGTTTGTAATAAAATCATTTTTGCAGTGCTTGCGATATTAGTGTAACAATAATGACAAAATCAAGATTGTAAACACAGTGGACTCAATATACTAAGCAGCAATGTAAGAAGTAGCGATCACAAGATATGGCGTATTTAAATCACCCTGAACACACTCGCTCGGGGTGATTGACAGATCAATTGCGCAAGAGAAGGGGGTGGTATTACACACACAAGCGAGTGTGTAATGATACATCCAGGCAGCCGATGAACAGGCTCCACTGCCTGTTTAATGCAAAGCCAGATGGACAGGTTCTTAAATTAAGAACCTTTTCTGCATCAACCTTTGTATATTGGGCCCAGTATGTTTTTAGTATGAAATTCAAGGATATATTCTGCTTATGAACTTTTAAAATATGTTTTTCTTTTTTTTTCTCCTAAACTTCAAAAAAATCCTTGTTAGCTTCTTTAGGGGGCATGGAACAAGCACTATTCAATGTCCTTTTTATATAGGGGGTTCAGAATTGTTAAATGTGTCTTATATTGGTCAAACACTGAAACATCACATGCTTTTGTCATTTCAGCTGGTGCATGAGGTTATAGCCAAGTTCTTGATAAAACATTTCCATGCTTTTGTCCATGCCCTATACTGGTATATATTCCAAACGTATCATAAAGACACTCATAGCTCTATGTGATCAGGGTACTCGTCCCCTTTAGAAGCTTCTTATTTCCATTTACACTAACATCTGTAGGCAAACACCTGCTAACATTCCTAAGGACCAACTGATTCTGTGTTATCAACTTAGTATTTAATTGGAAAAAATACTATGTATTAAAAAGCTATGATACTATATATAGAATTTGAAATTGGATTATATCTATGCAAAAAGAAAGGTAATAATTGTATATAAACAAAAGGACAATATTTATAAAAATAATTGGATAGAGTGATATAAATATATGGTGTGTATAAAAAAGGAAAATGTACAGAATTTTATAGTTAAAAATTATTTTACTAATAGTTTATAAAAGTTTCATATGAAATGCAATACAATACATAATCAAAACTGCTCTAAAATTTCTCGTTGATAACTACCTATAAAATATTTAATTACACTTAGTTCTAAAAAGTCTATCAATAGTTATAGTTAAAATGGATCCGTTTAGGCTCAGTTGCCCTATGTTAAAATTCCATGTATTCAATCTATAAAGTGTATTTAAATTCTAACTTATTCAATGGGTAATACACTTCGAGATGTTCACAAGATATGGTTGATTCACTCTTAAGAATTTTGCGTGAAAATGAGTGTCAGCTTAGCGTTTTTTCGATAAAATGTCAATAGGCATGTATATACTGCTTCTGACTGTAGCAATCTAAGATCCTGTAAAAGATAGTGCCCGGGACTTTGAGTGGTTAGTTGATGTGCACTTGTATATGTGATAGCAAGATCTATAGTTATTTTAATAGTTGATTTTTGGCTTGCAATAGATGGGGTGTTCAGACAATGTTTTTATTTACTGGTTAAAGTCTTTTGAAATTGAAGAACCGCTGTAGTTTATTTGGGTACGTCCTTGAGCCAGGATAAAACCACCTTCCTGTCTTCTTTGACTTGGTCTGTTCTGTGGTTAGTTATGTGTAGCAAAGTCACTCCCGCAGCCTTTACCTTCAGGAAGTGTGCTTACTTTGTCCAAAGTGTTGTTCTTTTTTCTTAGCGTTATAGAATTATTTATTCTCCAAAGATATGAGATAGCAGAGCGCTACGTGTTTCGTCTGTCCCCTACAGCCTTTTTCAAGCATACTACCAATAGCCCTTAAAAGTGCCTTAAAGTTAAACAGCTCTTTTACATTAAAATATATATAAAAAAAAAAAGGGGCGGAGCCTGGCCGTGCGGGTGAATGGCCGCTTGTAAGTGAAGCTCCGGCACCAGGGCTACTCCTCTTGTAAGATACCTAGGGGACACAGACCTTAATCCCAATTTTAAAGTACGGACACTATGTGAGGACTCCACTGTCGTGACACAGGTAGTGGGGCATGAAGGATTCAACTTAATAGCGGATGCTGAATTGTCGCAGCCCCAATCAACGGTCTTATTAAGCGGGGGACATTACACAGGGTAAGAGCAGATATAATGGTAGCTCCCCAACAGCACACGCTGTTTTAACCTGACCCGCTGCACTCCACAATTAACGATCACGCACACAAACAGCGGCCGCCTCTCATCACAGAGGAAATTAACAACGGGCCGACGCCATTGGGGCCTAGCCAGCATGGGACTATTCACAAGCTAAGGCAGGAGTTTTGCTCATGGATCGACAAAGCTTTTTAATAGCGGCACCTCAAAACCTCTCACAAAGTGATATGTTACCTCTACAAACCACAAATTGGTACTAAGAAAATGCAGTAATCATACATATATGGCATAATATCTTACAGGGAAGCCTGTTAACCATATCCACATCAAGGCGGGAAACAACTACTTAAGACAATCCCTCATTTTAGAGGGGCTGAGGGGACTATCAAAGAAAGTCGCAGTTCAACATTTCTAAGGCATCTAAGCCCTTTCATAGCGTCAGCATGACCTCTAAATCTAAAACCAAAGCGGACAAGCTAACCAAATCCCAGACGCAGCTTACTACTTCAGTCAGTAACTTTTTTCACTGCCCTGCATCTACCCAAAGTGAGGGAGAAACACAGAACCATGGCCCAACAAATACAGAAATTCCCACCATTCCAGCTGCGGATATGTCAGGGGCTTTTGCATCACAGATTAAGGCTGACATAGCTAAGTTACCCTCTAAGGCTGATTTTGACGCCCTTTAAGATCTCATAACAACAGACCTGGCCAATATGAAAAGAAATTTAAATGAAATGGGGCAGAGAATCGAATATGTAGAGGAAACACAAGAGACCATGAACACTCTATTTGATGAAGTGACTACCCAAACTAATGTACAACAAGCCCAGGTGGAATCCTTACAAGAAAAAATAGAGGAGTTAGATAACAGAGGGCGTCGCAATAATTTGAGGATTAGGGGCATCCCTGAGTCTGTTACACAGATGGACATTCCTAATTATTTGCAGGGCCTATTTAAATTTCTTATGAAAGATCAATCCATGCCTGACTTTGAGCTTGATAGAGCACACAGAGCCCTGAGGCCCCCTCCCCCTCCAAATGCTCCGCCGAGAGACATAATTCTAAGGTTCCTGAGGTATACTGAGAAAGAAAAAATTTGGCAAGCAGCACGCTCCACTCCTAATATCCAATATGTTGATCATAAGCTTCAAATATACTTGGACCTCAGTCCAACTACTATACAAAAGAGAAGGGAGGTGCGGTTTATCACCAAAGTACTACAGGAACACCATATAAGATACAGATGGGGCTTCCCTTTCAGTCTGATAGTGACCCATGAAGGACATACGACCATATATAAAAGTGAACAAGATCTACCTGCTTTGGCAGAAGATTTGAATCTCACCTTTCGTCAGCCACACCCATCAGATGTGGAACCAGAAGATACCAGACAAAATTCACAACGCCAATTCAGGCAGGACTCACAGCAGAGATGGATTAAAGTTCCACCAAAAAGAAAGAAGATTAAAGAACCGGATACTCTGGTTGGATCTACTATGGAGGCAGAAACATGAGCTCCCGGCCTTCATGAACCGATCACGTAATGGGTGAGATCTTTCTTAATTGTTGTTTTTCTTGCTTAGTGGCATAGACATTTCTAGGAACTCTGGTGTGCTCCCTGTTATGAACAATGAGTTATCCGGGTCACCTCTCTATTATTGATTCACACTGACTATAATCCCCTAGGTGCCCGGTTGAAGACGGAACTGGACTCTGTTTGAACTATATGTACATAGGGAGCACGCCATACCAGTTCCCTCGAATGAGAGTTAAACTTGTGACTATGCTCAATGTAAATGTGTATGCACCTGTTTTTGCTTGTTTCAGCATACCCCTAGGTTAACAGAAACTTAGAAGCTTAAAATAATTGAGGAGTAGAACTGGTCATACTCCCCAGTCCTATGTGTGCTCCGAGAGATAGTTCTCTCGAAGGAGCAAGATTCTTTATTATTGTTTACTGTTTTTCATGTTTTTGTATTAGTTTAAAAGTTACTGTTAAGTGTTTAGAAATAACTCAGTCGGAACAGAAAGGTTTATGCTTAGATGTTAAATCAACAGAAAGGTTGGTTCGGGTCTATATGCAAAGGTATTTGTTTGTACCACCTCATGAGAATAATACACTCTCCTGTAGGGCAAATTCAAATAGATTAATTACACCCAAAATATTCATGGCAGGTGAAGGAGGAGATTATGGTTATAATGTCGCACATCACTAGTAATCTTCACCTCCTCTCAACTAATGCAAAGGGACTTAATAGCCAATACAAGAGAAACCTAGCTTTGAGGGACCTCAGACAGAAAAAAGGAGAGTTGATATTCATACAAGAGACACATTTCATCAGGGGAAAGGAACCTAAGACTTTTTCTTATAAATTTGGGGAATCATACTATGCTTCCAACCTCTCCAAAATGAACGGAGTGGCTATTTTGATTAAGAGGGGTATTCCGTTCATTCTAACCAGAAAATTTGCTGACAAACAGGGACGCTACCTTATTCTAATAGGGAAACTTTATAACTCAGTAGTCACCTTGGTGAACATCTATGCTCCCAACTTAAAACAGGATATATTCTTTAAACAACTCTCTAACCTATTATTGGAAGTTGCCAAGGGGGCGGTAATTATGGGAGGGGACTTTAATATTACAATGAACCCCATACTCGATAACTCCAACAACACCTCCTCTACCCCTCATCGTGTGATTAACTCTGTCAAATCACACCTGAGGGACTTAGCTCTGCACGATGCTTGGAGAGTGTTATACCCAGACAGGAAAGAATACACTTTTTTTTCTAATCCACACCAGAGACACTCGCGGATTGACTATATTATGGTGGATGTCACTAATTTAACAAGGGTCACGCGATTAAGAATTCTCCCAAACTCATGGTCTGATCATTCCATAATCAGTTGTGAGTTTCATTGGCCGCACATTCCCCGTAGACAGTTTGCTTGGAGACTCGAGGAGGGGGTTTTAGAGGACCCAATCTCTTTCCAACGCATAGAAAACACATTGAAGGAATATTTTAATATTAATTTGGCTTCCACCCCTAAGACAGACATTAGAACGGTATGTGAGGCCCATAAGACAGTAATACGGGGCGAACTCATAAGTATCCAATCCCACCAAACCAAACAAGCAAATAGGGCCCTCAACGATTTATTGCAGCAGCTAGAGACCTTGGAAAAACAAAGGGAGACAAACGCTTCAGACTTAGTATTACAGCAGAATTGAACAGAATGCAGGGATAAGATTAACTCACTCATGGGGAAGGAATGTAGAAGACAGGCGCTCAAACTACGACAAAATTATTACGAGGGAGACTATAAATGTGGTTCAATTTTAGCCAGGAAATTAAAAAGGAAAATTAACAGGAATTACATCCTGACAATTAACAACAGTCACAATGAGAAAGTGCATACCTCAGAACAAATAGCAGAAACCTTTAGGGCCTATTATGAATTATACAATATAGACAGTGACTTTGACAACCCAGCTGACCAGGAGAGATACATACAAGACTATTTAAATAACACCCCTTTGCCTCGACTAACAGAAGACCAGAATAAAACCCTTAAAGCTCCGATAACTCTCGGAGAGATTAAAGAGGTAATCACCCAACTCCCAACAAACAAAGCCCCAGGGCCAGATGGCTACACCAACACTTACTTTAAGAAGTTCAGAGACATATTGATCCCACACATGATGTCCCTATTCAATGATATCACAGAGAAGGTTCCATTTCCCGAGAGAAATCTAGAAGCATATATTATGGTAATCCCAAAACAGGGCAAGCCACCAGATAGACCCGAGAACTTTCGCCCAATTTCGCTGCTGAATACTGATCTGAAAATATACTCAAAGATCTTAGCAAATAGGTTAGGGTTAGTTTTGCCTTCAATTATCTGTAATGACCAAGTAGGTTTTATTCAAGCTCGAGAGGCAAAGGATAACACAGTCAGGGCTATACACCTCATCAATTATGTACAAAATAATAAACTCCCAACAGTAGTGGTCTCCACTGACGCGGAGAAAGCTTTAGACCGCGTCAGCTGGCTTTTTCTAAGAAAGGTTCTCCAGAAACTTGGAGTATGTGACGCCTTTATATCAAAAGTGATGGCCCTATACACTTCCCCTACAGCCAAAATTAGAGTGAACGGCATTTTCTCGGAGGTCCTACCTATTTCTAATGGGACTAGACAGGGGTGCCCTTTGTCACCCCTGCTGTTTGCATGTGTTGTGGAGGCATTGGCGGCAAAAATTAGGCTAAACCCAGACATTTCAGGCATCAATATAGCTGAAAGTGAACATAAAACCTTATTATATGCAGACGACGTTTTATTCTTTCTAACCTCCCCGGTCGAGTCGATTACCCAACTGCTAGAAGAATTAAATAATTTTCATATGGCTTCCAATTTTCTGATCAATAAAAGCAAGTCCGAAATGTTACCTTTACAATGTGAGGGGCACCTTCTGGAGGTGATACGAGAAATATGTCCGTTCCGAACTCAGAAAAATAGCTTAAAATATTTAGGGATCAAACTAGCTTTGTCCATCCAGGAGATGTTCGCGTTAAATTACAAAACTTTACAGAGAGCTCTAGTAGCAGACATGTCCTCTTGGCGCTCCCGACATATAACCTGGTTAGGTAGAATTAATACTATAAAAATGAACGCCCTGCCACGTATACTATATGTGCTTCAGACGATGCCCATTCCCCTTCCCTTGAATTTCCTAACTAACCTTCAAAATTTAATATTTGACTACATATGGGACAGAAGAAAAGCGAGAATAAATAAAAAACTAATGTGTATTCATATCAAAAATGGTGGGCTGGGTGTCCCTAATCTAAAGAAATATAGGGAGGCTGTCTTCTTACAAAGGGTGGTAGATTGGTTCACAAATTACGAGCATAAGGCATGGGTTAGACTGGAACATGACCTTACAGAACAGAGACACCTGGGAACACTGTGCTGGCAGAGGCGGTCGACATTCTCAGATAAGATATCCCAAAATACACCCATCTTAGAAACTCTTAAAACTTGGGACAGGATCCTGATTGAATACCCACACATATCATCCAGGTTTTCACCACTGACTCCTCTTACAGACAATGTAGACTTTGCACCTGGGGTTGGTCTGCTTAGACAATCCCTTACCACGCAGAATAAAAGAGTAATCATGATGACACACTTAGGTAACGAACACCACCTCTATACAAGTACAGAACTGACGGAAGCAGGGTTTCCTATACTCAACAATTGGTATACTTTAAGGCAATGCCATTCTTACATCTACAAACATAAGGAGAGGAATAATCTTCTACGCTCACTTACCCCGTTCGAGGCTCTATGTAACTCTACCTCACCCATCAGAAGAACCCTCTCTCTTACCTACTCCATTTTACAATCCTCAACATATACACCGCATTACATAGATAGCTGGGAAACTGAACTTGAAATAGACTTGTCACATAAAGTCAGTTCACAGGTATTCTCGGCAGTAACTAAGGTATCTGCTTCTAGTAGGCTGATTGAGATGAACCTTAAATTAATCCAAAGGTGGTATCTCACACCCGTTAGAATTCACAAACTTTTTCCTAAAAGTAGCAAACTTTGCTGGAGATGTGGAGAACATCTGGGCAACATGTCACACATATGGTGGACCTGCCCCCTTATAGAAAAGGTCTGGGAAGAGATAGCCCGAGAAATGTCAAAGATGGTGGGAATTACATTGTCAACAGACCCACTTATATGGTTATTCAATATCACACCACACAAGACTCCCAAAGACAAACTGAACTTAATCTTTATAGGTAGTAATAGCATTAAAAAACTGGTGGTGGGGAGTTGGAAGAGTAGGCTAGTGCCGAATATTGCAAAGTGGTTAAACACTTTTAGTCAGATCCTAGAACTTGAGGAATACACTTATTTAACTAATAAGAGACTAGACACATATGCCCAAATGAAGATGATGTGGGAAGAATATGTGAACACTAGAACCCAGACCTTATAGACCCAACCCGGGGTCCAATTATAAGTTTCAAGCAGATAAACTGCGAAAGTTACAATTCCGACACTGATACTGCTACTGTTATTGTTGTTGTTATTTGTTGTTTGTTATGTTATGATGTACTTTCCTTTGTTAAAATGACAGCGGTATCCAATATCTACATGTAGTGCATGCCAGAAACTTATTATCTGTTCCACTGAATAACATGTATTATGCATTGTATGTAAATTTTCTCTAATACTTTAATAAAGCTGTCTTTAAACAACAAAAAAAAAATATAAAAAAAAAACACCCAACCAACCCTACAAAATAAAAAACCTAAGTCTAAATAAAACCTAAGCTACCCATTAAAGAGCAAATCCAGCTATTTTTTTACAATAAGAAACATACACCTAGATTACGAGTTTTGCGCTATACCGGGTGCTTAAAGAACGCAATAAAATGAGCGGTACCGCACTTTCCATAGCGCTGCCATTACGAGTTACTGAATAACCTCCTTGTGCTGTGCGTTATGGTGTGTTAAGCTCTATACCACACAAAAGCCAAGGGCTGAGTTTACGTGCTCGTGCATGCGTTCCCCCATAGACATCAATGGGGAGAGAGTGTTAGAAAAAGACTAACACCTGTGATTGCGGAATGGCAAATCGCTGTAATGCAACCCCATTGATGTCTATGGGAAAAATAAATGTATGTTTAAACCTAATACCCTAACATAAACCCCTAGTCTAAATACCCCTAGTCTGCTGCCCCTAACATTGCGAACTAAATAAAGATATTAACCCCTAATCTACCACTCCCCAACATCGCCAACGCTAAATAAAGTTAATAACCCCTAATCCGCCGCTCCCTGACATCGCCGACACTAAATAAAGTGATTAACCCCTAAACCTGCTAGGTTTAGTTCTTAATAGCTTTGTTTAGTGTTGGCGATGTAGGGGAGCTGCAGATTAGGGGTTAATAGGTTTAGTTTATTAGTTACGATGTGGGGGACCGGTGGTTTAGAGGTTAATAGGTTTATTTTAGTGTTGGCGATGTTGGTGGGCGGCAGATTAGGGGTTAATAGGTTTACTATAATGTTTGCGATGCGGGAGGGCAGTGGTTTAGGGGTTAATGGGTAGTTTATGGGTGTTAGTGTACTTTGTAACATTTTAGTTATGAGTTTTATGAAACATTTTTGTTTCGCAAAATCCATAACTACTGGTCTCAGATTGCGGAATGGCTCATGTCGGTATAGGCTGTAACGCAAGCATTTTAGCCAGACTGCACAATCTGTAATACGGCGCTATGGAAAATCCCACACTTAAAGGTCATTTTTTGAGTGCGGAATGGAGGGTGCGTTAAGGCTAAAATGCTTGCGTTACACCCTATACCGCCGTGACTTGTAATATGCATTACCGGCCATTCCACGCGCAATGGCCAATTTTTCAAGGGTATAGCCGTACCGCACCGTAACGCAAAACTCTTAATCTAGGCCATAGAGAAGCAATTTTTCATACTTTTTATACTCTGCATTAAGCCATTGGGTACAAATTACAAATTTGCATTACACTGTGCCTTTAAATACTAGGAGGTACGTCTGTTGAAGGGGGTTCTCTTTGACTATTTTTACTGCCCCTTTAAATATCTGACTGAAAGCGACTTGAGAATTTTGATAACAAGTAGTAAATTAGTCTATCAAGGCACTGTCCAGAGACTGAGAGGAATAGAGGCAAATGGAAAATAAAAAAAAAAGTCAAGGTGGAAAAATGTTAAAATCAGAAACTAATTAAAAGAATTGCCCAGCACTGTGTATCTAATACTGAGCCAATACAGATAATGAATAGCATGGCCTTAAAAACAAGCAAGAATATAAAATAAGACAAATTGCTATGTTTGGGCCAAACCCAAGAGTAAACATCAGAATGACATTATCATGCATCATAGCAAGTAAGGACCCAGTGGGACAGGCAGATGCACACCAGCCATGATTAGTCTTATCAATTGCACTTTTTAATGCATAATTAGAAAATGAGTTTACTCCCTAAGGATATACTATATTTGTAGATCTTTAAAAAAAAAAGGGTTTCATTTATGTCTTATAAAAGTGCTAACAATGGAATATACACTAATTAACAGTATAATAGTGCCCAAATGTAAATATTGTAAACTGGAAAAATAATTGTAATTATATCTAATCATTATATTATTGTAAAAACATGAAGCCAATGAACTGGTCCAAGGTCTCTTTTAACCTAGGTCCTAACCCACAGCCACACATGCTAGCTCTCAACCAAACACACTGAGAACAAACAAAGGTGTCATAGCTACATGTAACATCTCCTAGACAAAACCTGGAAGTGAACTCTCAAATTGGAGTAGATACATATTTTAAGCCACTGACCAAACTCAGACAGCTGTGTGTTGAAAATATAAAACAAAAAATGTTATAACAAACTCTTCAAGCATATGATTTTAGGCTCCAAGCTGTGTGCACCCAATTGAATGCTGGCTATTCAGTGTGTTGTGTTTGATATATTATATTTTTCCTATTGGGCTTTGCACCCAATCTTGTCTGTGGTTACCTATCTGAGTAGCTGCTCCCTAACACAGCTGTCTGTGAGTGCTGCAGAGCATTCAGGGCTATGAATTTGTAACCAATATATATATATATACTGTGTATATATATATATATAATATATAAAACAACAATTACAATTATGGGGAGGTGAAAAGTGAGTTTAAAATCCTTCACTAAATACAAAATATAGAGAAAATAACTCATCGTGTAAACTATTTACAGATCTAGACGAGTCAGAAGACTTGCTTTTCCCACAGAAACTCTCCGATTACATTGTATCCAATGCAGCAAAGGATTCCGGGTAAGATATGCAAAAGAGGTTCACAATGACTCCCTTTTTTACTTTTAGCCTGCTTTTTAAGTCAGACTTCCCTTTATGCCATAGCATCGCCACATTACACAGCTTTTACACTTAGCTAGGGTTAGTACAGTGATTCAGACCAATCCCAGGACAGCTGTTTCATGGTTTTTGCCACTCATCAGCTGGGATTAGGTTGAATCACTGAAATGAACTTTACCAAGCAGTGATTCAACCTACTCCCAGCTGATAAGTGGCACAAACCACGAAGCAGCTGTCCTGGGATTGGTCTGAATCACTGTACTAACCCTAGCTAAGCGTAAAAGCTGTGTAATGCGGCGATGCTATGGCGTAAAGGGAAGTCTGCCTTAAAAAGCAGGCTAAAAGTAAAAAGGTGAGTCATTGTGAACCTCTTTTGCATATCTTACCCAGAATCCTTTGCTGCATTGGATACAGTGTAATCGGAGAGTTTCTGTGGGAAAAGCAAGTCTTCTGACTTGTCTAGATCTGTAAATAGTTTACACAATGAGTTATTTTCTCTCTCTCTCTCTCTCTCTCTCTCTCTCTCTCTCTCTCTCTCTCTCTCTCTCTCTATATATATATATATATATATATATATATATATATATATATATATATATTCCTAAAAATGTAATGTGACGTTTAATGTGACATCTTGGGGCATTCACTCCTTCCTCAGATTTTCTTTGAAGATTTATATGATTATTGATTGCACCCTGGTCCTTTACACATTTGTGAGTGAGAGTGCACATATTTTACACACACACACACATATGTCACATGAAACAAAATTAGCACTAACTGGGCTTTCCAATGTGACCAAGATGCTTTGAAAAACAACTGCCCTTTCTGCATTTAATAATTGATCTGGACAAACAGCCCTATTTACTCGAGCTTTGTCAGAAAAGCTTCTGATATGCGTTTTTCATCACTATTTAGGCATACGTCCTCATAACAAGAAACATGGAGATATTAAATTTAATTAGGGCAAAGTCAAGAAGTTAATTAATTAATGTTCGCACAATAATTACCTACAGCTATTATTGTCAGTGCTTTTAAACACATACCACTTATCATTTAACAGTAAAGTATACTGACCTCATTTGTTAAGTTCATTAGAATATTTTATTAGTTACAAGATCTATAACCCTCATGGAAAATTGAATAATCATTAGTTAACTCAGCTGAAGTACAGTTTTGAGCACAGTTCCATTGCTATAAATTTGTTTTATCCAGCAAAAGATACAACTTTTCAAATCCATTAAAATGAATTTGTTCCAATGGCAAAAACAAGACAGCACTTATTTATCCTACCAGTTTAATGGAAGCATCCCAAAGTGGTAATTAAATTACAAGAAAAATATGTAATTATAAATAAAGGGAAAAAAAATCTTCCAAAACTCATGTCTAAGTAAATTGTACAAGATATGAATTGTAAAAATATAAAACAATTTAAAAAGCAAAAGTGTCAAATAACCCTCTATCTTAAAAAAATAAAAAATTCCTAGAAGCATAAAAAATATATTAATTCAAAGAATGGGTTTCACCAGATGCATTATTGATGAATAAGTTTCAAGTGCTTTCGATATCTTGCATTTTTGTATCATGATTTAACCCATATGTCAGTCATATTGACTTCTTGTTGAATTTAGTTTCAAACAGCTTTATAAAGCTGACATATGCTGAGACAGAATTTATTTGGAGGTTTATTCACAGTCATACTTATGCATCGACTGTGAACTGACTTATGCTAAGTCAGATAAAATAGTTGACCTGGACAAACATAACTATACTATGTGTCAGATGTGAATTTATTTAAAGGGACATTAAACCAAATTTTTTTCTTTCATGATTCAGATAGAGAATACAATGTTTAAAAAGATTCCAATTTACTTCTGTTATCAAATTTATTTAATTCTCAAGTTATTCTTTGTTAAAGAGATACCTAGGTAGGTAGCGTGCACATGCCTGAAGCACTACATGACAGGAAATGCCATCTAGTGCTCCTGCTAATGTATAACATTGTTGCAAAATTGCTGCCGTATAGTGGGACAGACACGTGCACACTCCTGAGCTTACATTTGCAATTTTCAAATAAGGATAAGAAGAAAACGAAGAAAATATGATAATAGAAGTACATTAGAAAGTTGTTTAAAATGTTATGTTCTATCTAAATCATGAAAGAAAAAATTTGGGTTTTATGTCCCTTTAACAAATATATATATTTTTTTTTATGTGAATATTTTTTTATTGAGGTTGTTAGCAGATATAACAACAGGTAAACAGGTTACATAACAAATATAAAACACAGTAGTCATCATATTATTGTGTCACTAAGATATGTAAATATGCAGATCCTACACATACAGCACAATAGTGACTAAAACACATACGGCTAGATTTGGAGTTTTGTCGGTAACGACCCGAAAAACTAACGCCCGCGTTTTACTGGCCGCACCATAAAAATAACTCTGGTATCGAGAGTCCACATAAAGGCTGCGTTAGGCTCCAAAAAAGGAGCGTAGAGCATTTTTAACGCAGCTTCAACTCTCGATACCAGAGTTGCTTACGGACGCGGCCAGCCTCAAAAACGTGCTCGTGCACGATTCTCCCATAGGAAACAATGGGGCTGTTTGAGCTGAAAAAAAACCTAACACCTGCAAAAAAGACGCGTTCAGCTCCTAACGCAGCCCCATTGTTTGCTATGCGGTAACCCTTCCTACGTCTGCACTTAACACTCTAACATGTACCCCGAGTCTAAACACCCCTAACCTTACACTTATTAACCCCTAATCTGCCGCCACCGCTATCGCTGACCCCTGCATATTATTATTAACCCCTAATCTGCCGCTCCGTAAACCGCCGCTACTTACATTATCCCTATGTACCCCTAATCTGCTGCCCTAACATCGCCGACCCCTATATTATATTTATTAACCCCTAATCTGCCCCCCACAACGTCACCTCCACCTGCCTACACTTATTAACCCCTAATCTGCCGACCGGAACGCACCGCTATTATAATAAAGTTATTAACCCCTAATCCGCCTCACTAACCCTATCATAAATAGTATTAACCCCTAATCTGCCCTCCCTAACATCGCCGACACCTAACTTCAATTATTAACCCCTAATCTGCCGACCGAATCTCGCCGCTATTCTAATAAATGTATTAACCCCTAAAGCTAAGTCTAACCCTAATACTAACACCCCCCTAAGTTAAATATAATTTAAATCTAACGAAATTAATTAACTCTTATTAAATAAATTATTCCTATTTAAAGCTAAATACTTACCTGTAAAATAAATCCTAATATAGCTACAATATAAATTATAATTATATTATAGCTATTTTATGATTTATATTTATTTTACAGGTAACTTTGTATTTATTTTAACCAGGTACAATAGCTATTAAATAGTTAAGAACTATTTAATAGCTAAAATAGTTAAAATAATTACAAATTTACCTGTAAAAGAAATCCTAACCTAAGTTACAAATAAACCTAACACTACACTATCAATAAATTAATTAAATAAACTACCTACAATTACCTACAATTAACCTAACACTACACTATCAATACATTAATTAAATACAATATCTACAAATAAATACAATGAAATAAACTAGCTAAAGTACAAAAAATAAAAAAGAACTAAGTTACAAAAAATAAAAAAATATTTACAAACATAATAAAAATATTACAACAATTTTAAACTAATTACACCTACTCTAAGCCCCCTAATAAAATAACAAAGCCCCCCAAAATAAAAAAATGCCCTACCCTATTCTAAATTACTACAGTTCAAAGCTCTTTTACCTTACCAGCCCTGAACAGGGCCCTTTGCGGGGCATGCCCCAAGAAATACAGCTCTTTTGCCTGTAAAAAAAAACATACAATACCCAAGCCCCCCAACATTACAACCCACCACCCACATACCCCTAATCTAACCCAAACCCCCCTTAAATAAACCTAACACTAAGCCCCTGAAGATCATCCTACCTTGTCTTCACCATACCAGGTTCACCGATCGGTCCAGAAGAGCTCCTCCGATGTCCTGATCCAAGCCCAAGCGGGGGGCTGAAGAGGTCCATGATCCGGCTGAAGTCTTCATCCAAGCGGGGCAGAAGAGTTCTTCCATCCGATTGAAATCTTCATCCAAGCGGCATCCATCCGGAGCGAAGCGGCAGCATCCTGAAGACCTCCACCGCGGAACATCCATCCTGGCCGACGACTGAACGACGAATGACGGTTCCTTTAAATGACGTCATCCAAGATGGCGTCCCTTGAATTCCGATTGGCTGATAGGATTCTATCAGCCAATCGGAATTAAGGTAGGAATATTCTGATTGGCTGATGGAATCAGCCAATCAGAATGGACCTCTTCAGCCCCCCGCTTGGGCTTGGATCAGGACATCGGAGGAGCTCTTCTGGACCGATCGGTGAACCTGGTATGGTGAAGACAAGGTAGGATGATCTTCAGGGGCTTAGTGTTAGGTTTATTTAAGGGGGGTTTGGGTTAGATTAGGGGTATGTGGGTGGTGGGTTGTAATGTTGGGGGGCTTGGGTATTGTATGTTTTTTTTTACAGGCAAAAGAGCTGTATTTCTTGGGGCATGCCCCGCAAAGGGCCCTGTTCAGGGCTGGTAAGGTAAAAGAGCTTTGAACTGTAGTAATTTAGAATAGGGTAGGGCATTTTTTTATTTTGGGGGGCTTTGTTATTTTATTAGGGGGCTTAGAGTAGGTGTAATTAGTTTAAAATTGTTGTAATATTTTTATTATGTTTGTAAATATTTTTTTATTTTTTGTAACTTAGTTCTTTTTTATTTTTTGTACTTTAGCTAGTTTATTTAATTGTATTTATTTGTAGCAATTGTATTTAATTAATTTATTGATAGTGTAGTGTTAGGTTAATTGTAGGTAATTGTAGGTAGTTTATTTAATTAATTTATTGATAGTATAGCGTTAGGTTTATTTGTAACTTAGGTTAGGATTTCTTTTACAGGTAAATTTGTAATTATTTTAACTAGTTTAGCTATTAAATAGTTCTTAACTATTTAATAGCTATTGTACCTGTTTAAATAAATACAAAGTTACCTGTAAAATAAATATAAATCCTAAAATAGCTATAATATAAATATAATTTATATTGTAGCTATATTAGGATTTATTTTACAGGTAAGTATTTAGCTTTAAATAGGAATAATTTATTTAATAAGAGTTAATTAATTTCGATAGATTTAAATTATATTTAAGTTAGGGGGTGTTAGTGTTAGGGTTAGACTTAGCTTTAGGGGTTAATACATTTATTAGAATAGCGGTGAGCTCCGGTCGGCAGATTAGGGGTTAATAATTGAAGTTAGGTGTCGGCGATGTTAGGGAGGGCAGATTAGGGGTTAATACTATTTATTATAGGGTTAGTGAGGCGGATTAGGGGTTAATAACTTTATTATAGTAGCGCTCAGGTCCGCTCGGCAGATTAGGGGTTAATAAGTGTAGGCAGGTGGAGGCGACGTTGTGGGGGGCAGATTAGGGGTTAATAAATATAATATAGGGGTCGGCGGTGTTAGGGGCAGCAGATTAGGGGTACATAGGGATAATGTAGCTGGCGGCGGCGTGCGGACGGCAGATTAGGGGTTAATAAGTGTAGGTAGCTGGCGGCGACGTTGTGGGGGCAGATTAGGGGTTAATAAATATAATACAGGGGTCGGCGGTGTTAGGGGCAGCAGATTAGGGGTACATAAGGATAACGTAGGTGGCGGTCGGCAGATTAGGGGTTAAAAAAATTTAATCGAGTGGCGGCGATGTGGGGGGACCTCGGTTTAGGGGTACATAGGTAGTTTATGGGTGTTAGTGTACTTTAGAGTACAGTAGTTAAGAGCTTTATGAACCGGCGTTAGCCCAGAAAGCTCTTAACTACTGACTTTTTTCCTGCGGCTGGAGTTTTGTCGTTAGATGTCTAACGCTCACTTCAGAAACGACTCTAAATACCGGAGTTAGGAAGATCCCATTGAAAAGATAGGATACGCAATTGACGTAAGGGGATCTGCGGTATGGAAAAGTCGCGGCTGAAAAGTGAGCGTTAGACCCTATTTTGAGTGACTCTAAATACCGGCGGTAGCCTAAAACCAGCGTTAGGAGCCTCTAACGCTGGTTTTCACGGCTACCGCCAAACTCCAAATCTAGGTCATAGAAATATACAATAATATTTGTATATAGCAAAAGAAATTTAAACCTCTTTTTTTAATATGAATTGGTCACTCTTGAACCCAGGAAAACCAAAATAACACTTAGAGGAATTCTGATTATATAGACGGTCACTATATATATATAGTAACTAGAATAATAGCATACAAATAAAACAGAAATGGTATATATGAAAAAAGAGAAAAGGAATATAATTAATAATGTAAAATGATTTCCAACTATACAAATGAGAAGCGATTAAATGCATCGGAGCATTACAACAAGATATTTAACCGTACTGTATAGGGATGGGCGAATGTTTCTAAAAATTCGAAATTTAAAACGAATTTTGATACATTCGTTCATTCGAATCGAATTTCAAATGTTTATATAACATTCTAACATTCTATTTTTGAATTTTCGTTTTCGAATTTTTCAATAAAATTCGAAAATATTTGTTTGAATAATAAAATGTTTAGCTATGTATTCATTCAATTTCGAAATGTAATATTCGAATTCGAATGTGACATTCAAATTTGAAATAGTATTTCTAGGCTACAACTGTGTTTAATAAATGTAATATTTGAATTTGAATGCTACATTCGAATTCGAATGTCACATTCGAATTTGAAATAGTATTTTTAGTCTAATACTGTGTTTTAAATGTGATATTCGATTCGAATGTGATATTCGATTTGAATGTGACTTTCGAATTTGAAATAGTATTTCTAGTCTAATACTGTGTTTTATAAATGTAATATTCAAATTCGAATGTGACATTCGATTCGAATGTGACATTCGATTCGAATGTGACATTCAAAATAGTGTTTCTAATCTACAATTGTATTTTATAAATGTAATATTCAAATTCGAATGTGACATTCAAATGTAACATTCAAATTCGAAATTTAACATTCAAATTCGAATGTGTCATTCGAATTCGAATGTGACATTCGAAAACTGTAAACAACATTCGAAAATCGAATTTTTAAGAATATTCATTCTTATCAACATTCTATTATGTAAATCGAATTTCTACAATAACATTCGTTCTAACATTCGAATTTGGATGTATACACATTCACCCATCTCTAGTACTGTATCTCATTTGGGCTTATATATGGAAATCTCATTCAACAAATAGACAACTTGCTCACTACAAGTATTATTGTCAATCCTTGCAGCTAAGAGAGTATGAAAACAATGCTGTAGTACCAACAGTTTGGGGTAACTACTATTGAGGAAAAGGCACAACTATGTAATAGGAAAGAATATATGAACTATTAGCATAAATGTTTTATAGTGTAAAAACCTCTGTTCTACGGTTTGAATATCAAGTGGGTATTATGTGATGATAAACCAGGGAGCTTGCAAGAGTTAGTAAAAAATGCTATGGTATTATTACCTCCTCTGGTAGGTCTCATGTAAGTGGAGACTCTCCATACCTCCCAATTATAGGTCTGTAATTATAGAACTTATGATAATGCTGAGTTCTGCTATGTGTCCCAGTGCCGCCGGCCGCAGGCAATAGAACCAAGCTTAGTGCCTAGGAAATGCTGGCGTCCAATAGCTTTACCAAACAAAGTTGGTGGCAAATTATATGACCTAAATAGTAAAATTATTTAGAGAGGGGTTTAGCAATTGTAAATATCTTACTAAATACCCCTGAAGTATTCTTACATTAATGCCACTGTGAAGCCAAACCATATGTTGTGTAAACTGAGAAGCATCACATATACAGTAGTAGTAAAAAGCTATTTGCCATGATACCTCACTATATATTCGTACAGTGGTACTGGAAACTAATCCATTACAATTTGTTTCTCTAATTAGCCCCTTAAAAGAGAATGAGCCTTGAAATATGTGAACAAAGCCAAAGTATATGACATATATATATATTATTTCCAATCTTTTGTTGAAATATAATAGTCAAGTAAAGTATTTTGCTAAGGTACACAGGGTCTGTTGTAAACTGCCCCATGCAAGTGTAACAATCAATAAGGAACTAAGCAGAACTAGACCAAAAGAAGAAGCTTAACCAGTAAATAAATATAGGATAGTACATTTATGAGTAGAAAAGATCTATTAATCAATATATAAATAGTAGTCCTCATAGCTCCTATATTGCAGATCTCATATGAACTACGACATAGGGGGATAATTTATCAAAGGTCTGTCCAACCTGATCCGACAGTGCGATCATGTTCGACAGTCAGAGAGCAATACGCCTCTCTGCATTCAGCATTGCACCAGCAGCAGCAGGGGGATGTCATCAACCCGATTGTATTTTTTCGGATTGAATTGCGGTGATCTCTGTCCGCCACCTCAGAGTAGGCGGAACAGGTTATGCGCAGGCGGGCCGGAAACAACGGGCCCTCATGCTCCATACGGAGCTTGATAGATAAGGCCCCATAGACTTAAAGTCCGTGACCACTCATACAGTCTAGTATATTCTTTGGTATTCCTTAGTGTCAACACGTTCCATCATGGTAGAGTTCATGGTTTAAACATCAAGTAAGCAACAAGTAAAGGTCGCTAAGAGTGAACTGTCAAGGAAGCAAATTGTAAATTCCACTGTAGGTTTAAATCTGCCGGTTGATGCGTTAACCAGACTTGTAAAAAACAAGCAATCTAACCAACTCCGGATTTAATTAGCAGCAATAATGGTTGGGTGCCCACCTTCACCAGTTGAGTACAGACTCTTTCATAATTGGGTTTGCAGCTGCTTTGCATTAAGTTGCAAAAACAATGTTTGAGCCCCCAGCGAGAAGAGTCAGCTAGCGTACCCCCTGTGTGGTCGCTTAGTGACTTTGCATTGGCCGCAGAGCAGATGGAGATATTCTTTCAGTAATGATGTGTTTTTTTAAGATTAGGGCCGGCACCTTGTTCATCTGAACGTTGTAGCCTCAGTCCCTTGTGGTATGGAAGAGTCAGCTCTGAGTTGTTCCTCTCCTGTGAGGTTGGATGTTCCCAGTTTTGGTGTACCATGCAAGTCGCACTTCTCTGAAACTTCCAAGCAGGTTTGGGGTGTAGCTATGGACCTTTTAATAGAGGTAGGGGAAAATGTGAGCCTGATCTCCATAACGAGTGATGCTGTGTAAATTTCTATCCAGACTTATCAGCTCTTTGATCAAGTCTCTAGTGTTAGTTGCCATGACCCAATCAGTATTTCAAAGTCTTGAAATCTCTGTATCTCTGTTAATTGCCATGTCTGTTTAAGTTGATGAAATGAGTATGCAGAAATAAAAAACTGCTTATTTAACCAGGATCCGGGGGGGGGGGGGGTGTAATGCGGCCTGGCCTGTGATGTAAGGAAATCTCTTAGGATAAGGCATCCATGATATAAAATGGCTTTCCTTTCCGTTGTGACTTTTCTGAGATAGAGAAATTTAGTGTAAAACAGTGGCACGATCACTTTACTGACTCTGTTTTCTGCAGCAGCTTTGAGGATATTTAAGTTATTGGGCTCTGTCAGTTGAGTTTAGAAGCTTTGTTAATGAGTTAACCCTTGAAGTTAGTTACCAGAGTCAGGAGCTACTGTACTCTAGAAAATGACCGGCCACTTAGGCAGTTGACCCCACCCCCCCCCACAAATACATATTTTAATCATGATAAAGGTAATTTAGGGAGGAAGAGCTTTCTCTTTGCAGATGTTAAACACATGTTAGGACAAGGGAATTAGTCCCAAAAATAAAATGCCTTAATTAAACAGACCTTTGTATTTTATTTATGTGCCTTTAATTAAAGGGACATTTTACTCATATGCTAAATCCACTTGAAACTGATGCAGCACAACTGTAAAAAGCTTACAAGAAAATATCACATTAACATCTCTATGTAAAAAGAGGGAATATTAGTAAAATGTGTTTGGCTCACCAGAGTTAGTGCTCTGTCTATAAGAGCTACTCCTTTTTACTATAACCTTCATGGTTAAAAGAAAATAAAAAAAAATATCAGCTTCATCAGTACTAAGTTCACACTTGGATTGTTAAAATAGTCATAACTACCTTCAGGTCAGTGCTGTAGGTTTAAGTCCTGTCAGGTTAGGGCCGAGCGATAAATGTTAGGTTTTTCCACTTTGAGCTCTCCTTTGAAGTCTTTGGGGAGAACAAAGTTAGTGAGGCTGCAATATCTGAAGTCCTGAAGTTAGCTCACATCGTTTTTTTTTGCTCATGCTCAACCATGGTACTTTCAACTTGTAATAAGCACAATAAGCCGGGCACATTAAAGTTTAATTCTGGGGGTGTTTGTGTGTGGTGCGGGTGGTGTAATCTGGCCCATTATATGTTAAAGATGTATATCTTAAAGCTTTATATGAGATTTTACATAATGTAGAATGATACTTTAGTTATTAAGATTTGTAGAAGGAAATACACACTAAACACAAAGCCCTACTCAAGTTAAATCAATAGCGCTCCTATTCTTATGCTCATATTAACAGTTGAAAGTAAAAAATTGTTGCTTGAGTGAAAGCCTTAGGCGCGCTAACCTCTTGAAGTCGGATAGCGCAGCTACACTAACTGCCTCTCCTCATAGATTTCATAGGTGCGTTAAAAGCATGACATAGCCTTGTTCTTCACTTAGAAGAACATTTTATTTTTTAATAATATATATTATATATAGTTATATGTTGAGCACGGACTTTTAATATGAGCGGCACACCCTCTGCTATCAATAGTGCTCCACTTGTAATTGTAATCTCGGCCTAACTTGGTAAGCATCCATGTTTGTTTGGCAACTTTAAAATTATTCATTTTAGTCCTGCTGATATTAAAAAATAGTAACTAAAGAATATAGAACTTTAATTTATATTTAAATGTACTATTTATTATTATATACATGATAAGATTCCTTCCAGAAGTCATTGTTTTTCTTGGTCATGGTATTATCCCAATCTAGGAATGGCCAGTCATTATAGGTAACATTTCTACTACAGAGGCATTTGCTGGGTGGAACAAATGAGAAGCAGTTTGTCCGATGGCTCTTGCCACTAATGTCTAATGTATTTAAGGAGGAGAGAGCTGCTCTTAAAAAAGCAAATAAACTAATCATTATTCCATGTAGCCTACCCTTCGAAGACATGTCAACCTAAGCATTGGCCTAAATGTTCTTAGTCCAATAAATGCCGTATTTGCTCAGTTGGTTGTCATATTCAGATAGGAAAGGAAAAATAGAAACTGAAGATATTTTCTTGTACTGTATCACATGACAGCAATCATCATATGTTCCTAGAATTATTGTTTGAAGTGAGCAGGTGGTAATATTTTCATCCATGACAAGGTTTGTTTATCTACTCCGAGGGCACAGGCACCTTGTCTGGTGAGTGCTGTGAAAACATATTGAGCAGGAAAATTAAATACTACAGATGTTACATTTCATGCTATCTACATGTACTGATATGAGTTGTGACAGCTTGTCAGAGTCCTCATGGGCACTGCACATTGAACAATAACGTATGCGACTCAACTCATGATTTGTTAGTGTTATACACTATAACTATAGAGGTGAAATAATACATTTTATATCAGCTGTGTTTCTGCTAGTCCCAAGTAGTACTTCTACTGTGTGTTTAACCCCCATATGCAGTGGTTAATCACATGGTAGTGCAGGGTTGCTGATCTTAAAATCATATTCATTAACGAATTAGACTATGTTATTTTTCAACTACATTTGCCCTTTAATGGTCCTTTAGCAAAGAATACCAAGGGTATAAAATAAAATTTTATATACAAGATCATACTTTCCATAATTTAATTGAATACGGACTTGTATATAAAATGCAACTATATATTTGTTATACTAGGCAAACCTGAATATGGATTTTTTTTTTTAAATTACATTCGAAAATTATTTAACATATACCCATATCTTTTTTTAAAAAGGTGGGAGAGGGTTAAACAATGTTTCTCTTGTTAAGTGTATCCAGTCCACGGATCATCCATTACTTATGGGATATATTCTCCTTCCCAACAGGAAGTTGCAAGAGTCCACCCACAGCAAAGCTGCTATATATAGCTCCTCCCCTAACTGCCATTACCAAGTCATTCTCTTGCAAGTCTCAACATAGATAGGAGGTCGTGAGAGTCTGTGGTTTTTTATACTTAGTTTATTTCTTCAATCAAAAGTTTGTTATTTTTAAATGGCACCGGAGTGTGCTGTTTATCTCAGGCAGTATTTGGAAGAAGAATCTGCCTGCGTTTTTTCTATGATCTTAGCAGACGTAACTAAGATCCAGTTGCTGTCTCACACATTCTGAGGAGTAAGGTACTTCAGAGGGGGAATGGCGTGCAGGTTTTCCTGCAAATAAGGTATGTGCAGTAAAATATTTTTCTAAGAAATGGAATTGACTAAGAAAATACTGCTGATACCGAAGTAATGTAAGTACAGCCTTTAAATGCAGTGAAAGCGACTGGTACCAGGCTGATTGATAGAGATATATGCTAAGGTAATGTGCAGTAATATATTTTCTAAGGAAGGAATTGACTAAGAAAATACTGCTGATACCGAAGTAATGTAAGTAAAGCCTTAAATGCAGTGATAGCGACTGGATCAGGCTTATTAATAGACATACATACTCTTATAAGAATGTGTTTTTAAAACGTTTGCTGGCATGTTTAATCGTTTTTTAACATATGTTAGGTAATAAAACTTATTGGGGCCTAATTTTTTCCACATGGCTGGCTTAAATTTGCATAGAAACAGTTATAGGGAAGGTAATCCACAGCTCAGCTGTGGCAGTTTTGTTGTGTCTGTTTAAAAAAAAATGTCGTTTTTTTTTTTTGTTTATCTGTTTTTTGCATTAAGGGGTTAATCATCCATTTGCAAGTGGGTGCAATGCTCTGTTAACTTATTACATGTACTGTAAAAATTTCGTTTGATTTACTGCCTTTTTTCACTGTTTTTCAAATTTTGACAAAATTTGTTTCTCTTAAAGGCACAGTAACGTTTGTTATATTTGCTTGTTAACTTGATTTAAAGTGTTTTCCAAGCTTACTAGTCTCTTTATTAGTTCTAACATGTCTAACATAGAGGAGGCTCTGTGTTTATTATGTTTAAAGCCATGGTGGAACCCCATTTTAGAATGTGTACCAGATGTACTGATTTCATGTTAAACAATAAAGATTATTTTTTGTATTTAAAAACATTATCACCAGAGGATTCTGTCGAGGGGGAAGTTATGCCGACTAACTCTCCCCACGTGTCAGACCCTTTGACTCCCGCTTTAGGGACTCACGCTCAAATGGCGCCAAGTACATCAAGGGCACCCATAGCGTTTATTTTACCAGAGGATTCTGTCGAGGGGGAAGTTATGCCGACTAACTCTCCCCACGTGTCAGACCCTTTGACTCCCGCTCCAGGGACTCACGCTCAAATGGCCCCAAGTATATCAATGGCGCCCATAGCGTTTATTTTACAAGACATGGCAAAGGTTGTGTATAATACACTGGCAGCAGTATTAGTCAGACTACCTGAAATTAAAGGAAAGCAAAACAGCTCTGGGGGTAGATACAGAGCATACAGACGCTTTAAGAACCATGTCTGATACTACCTCACAATAATGCTTAGTCTGTGGGTGATATTTGTGACTCAGGGAAGATGATTTAACCTGATTCTGATATTTCTACATTTAAAATTTATGCTTGAGAACCTCCACTTGTTGCTCAGGGAGGCTTTAGCTGCTCTGAATGAATGTGTACAATCGCAGTGCCAGAGAAATTGTGTAGACTGGATAAATAATATGCAGTGCCGGTGTGTACTTATGTTTTTCCAATACCTAAAGAGGTTTACTAAAATTTTTCATAAGGAATGGGATAGACCAGGTGTGCCATTCTCTTCCCCTCCTATTTTTTAGAAGAATGTTTTCTAATAGTTGCCACCACACGGGACTTATGGCAGACAGTTCCTAAGGTGGAGAGAAGAGTTTCTACTCTAGCTAAGCGTACCACTACCTCTGGCGAGGACTGTTGTGCTTTTTTAGATCCAATGGATAAAAAATGTTTATTCAACAAGGTTTTATCCTGCAGCCCCTTGCACGCATTGCTCCTGTCACTGCTGCTGCGGCGTTCTGGTTTGAGTCTCTTGATGAGGCTTTTCAGGCTCCATTGGATGAATATATTTGACAAGCTTAGAGCACTTAAGCTAGCCAATTCCTTTGTTTTCTGATGCCTTTGTTCCTTTGACTAGACTAACGGCTAAGAATTCTGTTTTTTACTATACTGGCGCGCAGAGCGCTATGGCTTATATCATGGTCAGCTGTCGTGACTTTAATAAATAAGCTACTTAACTTCCCTTCAAGGGGCAGACCCTATTCAGGCCTAGTTTGAAGGAGATTATTACTTATATCACTGGAGGAAAAGATCATGCCCTTCCTCAGGACAGGTCCAAATCAAGGGACAAAAAAGGCCTAATTTTCGTGCCTTTCGAAAATTCAAGGCAGGTGTGGCATCAACTTCCTCTAAGGCAAAATAAGAGGGAACTTTTGCTCAGTCCAAGGCGGTCTGGAGACAACCGGACCTGGAACAAAGATAAGCAGGTCAAGGAGCCTGCTGCTGCCTCTAAAACAGCATGAGGAACGGACCCCTATCTGGTAACGGATCCTATAGGGGGCAGACTTCATTCTTCGCCCAGGCGGTGGGCAAGAGATGCCCAGGATCCCTGGGCATTGGAAATTATACCCCAGAGATATCTTCTGGATTTCAAAGCTTTCCCCCCCAAAAAAGGGGAGTTTTTGCCTTTCACATTTATCTGCCAAACCAGATAAAGAAAGAAACATTCTTGCATTGTGTACGTGACCCATTCAGTTCCAATAGAGGAACAGGGACACAGTTTTCCTCAAATCGGTTTGTGGTTCCCAAGGAAAGGAAACCTTCAGACCTATTTTGGATCTAAAAGATCTTAAACAAATTCTTTAGAATTCTATCATTTAAGATGGAAACTATTCGTACCATCTTAACTATGATCCAGGAGAGTCAATAGAGGACTACAATGGATTTGAAGGATGCTTATCCTCACATTACGATGCATAAAGATCACCATCGGTTTTTCAGGTTTGCCCTTTCTAGATAGGCATTACCAGTTTGTAGCTCTTTCCTTTGGGTTAACTACAGCCCCTAGAATCTTTATGGAGGTTCTGGGGTCACTTTGGCGGTCCTTAGGCCGCGGGGCATAGAAGTGGCCCCTTATTTAGACGACATCCTGATACAGGCGTCAAACATCCAAGTTGCCAAGTCTCATACGGACGTAGTACTGGCATTTCTGAGATCGCATGGGTGGAAAGTGAACAAGGAAAGAGTTCTCTATCCTCAATATCAAGGGTTTCCCTCCTAGGGATTCTGATAGATTTTGTAGAAATTAAAATTTACCTGACGGAGTCCAGGTTGTCAAAGTTTCTAAATTTCTGCCGTGTTCTTCATTCCATCCGCGCCCTTTGGTGGCTCAGTACATGAATGTAATCGGCTTAATGGTAGCGGCAAGGGACATAGTACCGTTTGCACGCCTACATTTCAGACCACTGCAACTATGCAATGCTCAGCCAGAGGAACGGGGATTACACAGATTTGTTCTCCTGTTAAATCCGGACCAAGAAACCAGAGATTCTCTTCTCTGGTGACTATCTCGGGTCCATCTGTCCAAGGGTATGACCTTCCGCAGGTCAGATGGGACAATTGTTACAATAGATGCCAGCCTTTTAGGTTGGGATACAGTCTGGAACTCCCTGAAGGCTCAGGGATAGTGGACTCAGGAGGAGACCCTCCTTCTAATGAATATTCTGGAACTGGGAGCGATATTCCATGCTCTTCAGACTTGGCCTCAGTTAGCAACTCTGAGGTACATCATATTTCAGTCGGACAATATCACGACTGTGGCTTACATCAACCAATCAAGGGGGAACAGAAGTTCCCTAGCAATGTTAGAAGTCTTAAAATAATTCACTGGACAGAGACTCACTCTTGTCTAAAAGCTATCCCTATCCCAGGTGTTGAGAACTGGGAGGCAGATTTTCTAAGTCGTCAGACTTTTCATCCGGGGGAGTGGGAATTCCCCTCCGGAGGGGTTTGCACAAGATCAAGCAGGAGAGTGCTTTGGTGCTTTTGACAGCGCCTGCGTGGCCACGCAGGACCTGGTATGCAGATCTGGTGGACATGTCATCCTTTCCACCACGGTCCTCTGCTTCTGAGACAGGACCCTCTACCTCAGGGTCTTTTCAACCATCTAAATATAACTAATCTGAGATGGACTGCCTGGAGACAGAACGCTTGATGTTATCAAAGCATGGCTTCTCCGAGTCAGTAATTGATACCTTAATACAGGCATAAAAGCCTGTCTCTAGGAAATTTAACATAAGATATGGTGTAAATATCTTATTGTTATGAATCCAAGGGTTACTCATGGAGTAAAGTCTGGATTCCCAGGATATTATCTTTTCTCCAAGATGATTTTGAGAAAAGGGTTGTCAGCTAGTTCTTTAAAAGGACAGATTTCTACTCTGTCTATTCTTTTGCACAAGCGTCTGGCAGGTATTCTAGACGTTCAGGCATTTGGTCAGGCTTTGGTTAGAACCAAGCCTGTGGTTAAAAATGTTGCTCCGCCATGGAGCTTAAAGCTGGTTCTTAAGGTTCTTCAAGGAGTTCCATTTGAACCTTTTCATTCCATAGATATCAAACTTCTATCTTGGAAAGTTCCTTTTTGGTAGCTATTTCCTCGGCTCATAGAGTCTCCGAGTTATCTGCGTTGCAATGTGATTCTCCTTATCTGGTTCTCCGTATGGATAAGGTAGTCCTGTGTACCAACCTGGGTTTTTACCTAAGGTGGTATCTAACAAGAATATCACTCAAGAGATTGTTGTCCCATTCTTGTATCCTAATCCTTCTTCAAAGAAGGAACGTCTATTACACAATTTGGACGTGGTTCGTGTTTTAAAGTTTTACTTACAAGCTACTACAGATTTTCATCAAACATTCACCTTGTTTGTTGTCTATTCTGGACAGAGGAGAGGTCAAAGGACTTCAGCAACCTCTCTGTCTTTTTGGTTAAAAAGCATAATTAATTTAGCTTATGAGACTGCTGGACAGCAGCCTCCTGAAGAGATTACAGCTCATTCTACTAGAGCTGTGGTTTTCACTTGGGCCTTTTTTAAATGTGGCTTCTGTTGAACAGATTACAAGACGGAGTCTTGGTCTGCGTTTCATACTTTTTCAAATTTAACAAATTTGATACCTTGCTTCTTCGGAGGCTATTTTTGGGAGAAAGGGTTTTTTACAGGCAGTGGTAACTTCCGTTTAAGTACCTGCCTTGTCCCTCCCATAATCCGTGTACTTTAGCTTTGGTATTGGTTATCCCATAAGTAATGGATGATCCGTGGACTGGATACACTTAACAAGAGAAAACATAATTTATGCTTACCTGATAAATTTATTTCTCTTGTAGTGTATCCTGTCCACGGCCCGCCCTGTCACTTTAAGGCAGGTAATTTTTCCATTTAAACTACAGTCACCACTGCACCCTATGGTTTTCCTTTCTCTGCATGTTTTCGGTCGAATGACTGGTAATGGCAGTTAGGGGAGGAGCTATATAGCAGCTTTGCTGTGGGTGGACTCTTGCAACTTCCTGTTGGGAAGGAGAATATATCCCATAAGTAATGGATGATCCGTGGACTGGATACACTACAAGAGAAATAAATTTATCAGGTAAGCATAAATTATGTTTTTTAAAAAATATAAAAATCTTTATTTAAGGCCATCATAATATTATTTTTAATGCAACCTCAAGAATTGTAATCATTATAATAGTTAACCTATGCATATGTTTCAGAATTATCTTTTCACTATTATACTTTGTAAATTAACTGAGTATCATGTAACTTAATAATAAATAAAATAAATGGCTCACATCACAGCATCATAGAAACATAGATTTTCACTACAGATAGGAACCACTTGTCCATCAGATCTGCCCATATTTTCTATAAAGTGTAAGCTTAATTATTTTGTAGGATAGCCGTATCCCGGGCAATTTTTGAAGCCCCCATAGCATTTGTCTTTACCATCTCTAATGGACATTTGGTCTATTGGGTAGATTTAACAATAGTCAAGCAGACATGATTCGCTGTAGCCGCTAGCAGGGGCCGTCAATCATCCTGATCGGATCAGATCAGAATGACTTCAGTCCGCCACCTAAAAGGTGGAGGACAAGTTAAGGAGCAGCGGTCTTACGACCACTGATTCTTAACTTCCATTTCAGGCTCACCTGAAACTATGGGGCTCTGAGGCAGCATCCGCTGCTTAATAAATGGAGCCCTATGAATCAATCACCCTTTCTGTATAGAGGTGTTTCTTAAATTACTCATGAACCTAATATCTTTCCATATGAGACCATGATCTGTTGCTTTGGTGGTCATCTTTCTGTGGAAATTCTTTCAGATTCAGCTTTAATAGGTACCTTAATATACTTAAAGGGATACTGAACCCAATATTTTTCTTTCATGGTTCAGATAGAGCATGCAATTTTAAGCAACTTTCTAATTTACTCCTATTATCAAATGTTATTCTTTCTCTTGGTATCTTTATATGAAAAAGCAGGAATGTAAGCTTACGAGTTGGCCCATTTTTGGTTCAGCACCTGGGTAACGCTTGCTGATTGGTGGCTACATTTGGTTCAGTATCCCTTTAAAGGTTTCTATTATAACACCTCTCTCCATTCTCTCCTCTAAGTAATACATATTTACATCAGCTTGCAAAACTATTAAAGTGTTATAACATTCCTCTATATTAGCTGAACAGAATTATACATTGCATGAAATTGGAGGCATAAAAATACTTAAACTGTAGTGTTGCTTGCTTTGAAAAAATGAAAGGCAACACTGGCACTTTCCAATTATTCCCAATACGAGGTCTTGATAAGAAATGATGATACCGGTAGCCAATGAAAAACCTATACAGTTATAGGGCTCCACTTATGAAACTGAACTTATGAGCCCTTGTGGTGCAGACTCACTCATGAAATCTTGCATCTGCAAGTGAAGAACCACTGTTAATAAAACTGATCTGTCTAGGGTGATTTACAATATTTTACAACATTTACAACATTTATTAAGAGAGCAGAAGATAGGGATACTCAAGAGATTACTGGTGCAATATTAATTTCCACCTGTGGATGCTGCATTACTTAGCAACCCTGTCCATCCCTCACTTTCTTAAATGGAGTCCATAATGTAAGGGGGCACAAAACTGGACAGTGTGTAAAGGGGCGGATGAAATTGTGCCTTTGGTACTTTCAAATAGAGCAGTCGCGGAGTTTTAAGCAGTGTAAGTAATTTTTTTAAACCACAGTGCTCAGACTATAGGGCCAATTTACCATAACTACATTCACTTTTCAACAGCTTATTGAGACCCATTTTTGAATTATCAAATTAGTCACCTGTGGGCACTTGATAAATCTTTGGGAGGGCTTTTTGGACATCTTTAACACTATTTCATGGCTATTTTCAAAGTCTATTTGCTTGCATACCGTGAGACATTCTAGAGGTTTGCTAACATACATGATATTGATTCATTAAAGCTCCGTTCATCCCTTTGGGAGAGGCTGCTTAAAATTAAAAGGGCTTGCATTAACATATGTATAGGGACTTATACATACAGTATATACTGTAGATGCAATGACTACATGATGTCATATAAAGCTAAAGGGATCTGCTTGAAGATTCACTTAAGGACACCTACATCTACAAATAGCCTTTAATTAAAATTTTATTTTTAATACTTGATTTTAAATCACACTTGTATTGTTAAGTTTGTCACCAACTGTACTGGCATTATGAAAATTGGGTATTGAAAGGAGATCACCTAGGGCCCGATGATCTCAACTTTTCTAGATCAGACATGATTTTTCTCGTCAACGCTCGTAAACCTTCCCATTATCGTATATATGGAATTTTTGTAAAAAGGGGCAATTTCTGTGAGCTGTGAGATATCTCCTATTGAAAATAATGGAGCTCGTTGGAAAAGGAAACTTCACTCCATAGAGTGAAGATAGGACTGAACAATATAAATCACATTACGCTGCTTTCTGCGTATAGCATCTAACATCGCCTATGCATGTGTTTTTATATTAGGGTTATAAGTATTTTGAGAAATGTTTGCCAGCTTTTAGTTTGCAAGGAAAAATACTGTGATATCTGAAGTGCGAAAATCTTTACAGAATTTTGCTGGGCTTAGAGAGACATATATGCCCATTTTACAAAAAAACAACAATTAGGCTTTGTATTTTGTTCTTAAAAGTACAGATTTCTAAGTGATTTTTGCAGATCCAGTGCACTTTACACTATGATTTACACTGTGCATATTTAATACAATTAATTCCTGTGTAATTTACATATACATTTTATGTTTTTGATAAAATACAATTTATGGTGAAGAATGTTTTTACGATTTTTTAAGCACCTTAACAATACAATTTTTTCCTGTGTATTTTTGTGTAAATGGTTCAATTATTCATTTTGTGAGATTTTTAAAATACAAATTTTATTTTGCACTTTTGTAATGTATGAACCTCCTCCCCATATGGAAAATGCAGCATATGCCCCTTAGTGAGACCTCGTGTTTTCAGGGTAAAAAGGGACTTTAGATCATTCCACCAGGGAAATAGAAGTACTGGTGAGCATTCTTTAATAATCTTGCCAGCCCAGAGACCTTTAGATCCTCATGCCCTTAGTCATGGCTTTCATAGGGAACTATTGCAATCTGTTTCGATTTGTAATGGATTAATAAAAATAAAATATGAAATCACAGCATTTGTAGATGTTTTTGTCCTGGGCCTATAGAAGTATGCTCAGCCAGCCATAATATGTATGGCATTTATATGAGTATTGAGTGTTGAGGATGTATTGCACTGACAATAAGTTAAAGGGACATGAAACTGATAGAGAATACAATTTTTAAAAATGTTTCCAATTTACTTCTGTTATTAAATTCTCGTGTTATTCTTTGTTGAAGAGATACCTAGGTAGGTACATGCCTGACGCACTACATGACAGGACATAGTGCTGTCATCTAGTGCTCTTGCTAATGTATAACATTGTTGCAAAACTGCTGCCATTTAGCACTGTAGACTCGTGCACACTCCTGAACTTACCTTTCTTCTTTTCAACAAAGGAAAACAAGAAAAAAAGAAAGAACATATGATAATAGAAGTAAATTGGAAATTTGTTTACAAATGCATAATTTATCTGAATCATGAAAGAATAATGTTGGATTGTATGTCCATTTAATGCCACACATGGAAATTAGTATTTTCCTTGCATAGTGAACAAAGGGATTACATAAATAGATCAATTTCTGGAGACCTCCCAGTTTCTATTTTAAAAAAAGTACACACATTGGCCCCTATTTAAGAAAGGTCTTGCGGACCTGATCCGACAGTGCAGATCAGGTCCGCAAGACCTCGCTGAATACGGAGAGCAATACGCTCTCCGTATTCAGCATTGCACCAGCAGCTCACAAGAGCTGCTGGTGCAATGCCGCCCCCTGCAGACTCGCGACCAATCGGCTGCCAGCAGGGGGGTGTGTCAATCAACCAGATCGTACTCGATTGGGTTGATTTCTGGCGATTCCTGTCTGCCTGCTCAGAGTAGGCGGACAGGGTTATGGAGCAGCGGTCTTTGTGACCGCTGCTCCATAACTGCTGTTTCCAGCGAGTCTGAAGACTCGCCAGAAACACAGGCCGTCAAGCTCCTTTCGGAGCTTGATAGATAGGCCCCCACTAAGTAATTTTCCAGAGCTTTTTGGTTGAAAAAGCATTTGTGGCAGTGTGTTTTTTAATAAAAGATACAATATAGCATTGAGATCATTTGAAAAACTCAGATCCCAATTTGGCCACAAAGCAAAAATCCTTTTCAGGAGCAAATTGTGGCAAAAGTGGTATCATAATATTAAACAAAACTTAGATGAACATAAATGGATCAAATGAAAAAAATAATAATGAAAAAGCCTATTGTGAAAATCTATGATCCATTGTACATAATCTGTGAATTATATTTTGCACCTGGATATTTACTGCTATATATTCTGCATTACATCTATAATAAACATTCAACATTAATTTTCTACATTAAAGTATATTACTTCCACAAGTTCAGTTATATAGACCAGCTGTTAACAGCAGATGCTTTCTTAACTATATGCTGAATTACGCAATAAACTGGTGTTTTATAAATGAAAAATAACAATATATAAATGCCACAGAAGAACTCTCCATTTAACTTCATAAATGTGATGTTTCCAAAATAACAATTATAGATTCTACTTTTTACAATTCTGTAGCCTTTTTTCCATTCCTATATCTAAAACTATATTTACAATATTGTTTTTGTTATTTATAAAAAGATCCCATTGGTCAATTTGCCATTTTTTCATTTACTTTTCTTTCCCAGTGTACATTATTAAAGAATATGAACATTTTCCTAGTTATCTAATTATTACTAAAACAGCTGTCTGAATTCTACAAATTTTAATTTAAAGAGACAAGTCAAAATTAATCTTTCATAGCTCAGCTAGAGCATTCAATGATAACACACTTTTTAATTTATTTCTATTATCAAATTTATTTCTGTTGGTATCCTTTGTTGAAAAGATGTGCACTACTAGGAAGCTAGCTGGTGATTGGTGGCTATGCACATACACTAGTGTTCAAAAGTTTGAGGTCACTTAAAAATGCCTTGCTTTTGAAAGAAAAGCTATTTTTTGTCCATTAAAATAAATTCAAACTACTCAGAAATACAATGTACAACTCATCAGTCTATCCTTGTTCTGAGAAATGAAGGTTATTCCATACGAGAAATTGCCAAGAAACTGAAGATCTTTTACAACACTGTGTACTACTCCCTTCCCAAAACTGCGTAAACTGGCTCTAACCAGGATAGAAAGAGGAGTGGGAGGCCCCCGGTGCACAACTAAAACAAAAGTATAAATACACTAGAGTCTCTAGTTTTAAAAACAGATTCCTCACTGGTCCTCAACTGGCAGCTTCATTAAATAGTACCCCACAAACTCCAGTCTCAACATCAACAGTAAAGATGCAATTGCAGGATACTGTCCTTCTAGACAGAGTTGCAAAGAAAAAGCCATATCTCAGACTGGCCAATAAAAAGAAAAGATTAAGATGGGCAATAGAACACAGACACTGGACAGAGGAAGATTGGAAAAAAAGTGTTATGGGCAGATCTAAGATTGAAGTGTTTGGATCATAAAGAAGAACATTCGTGAAATGCAGACCAAATGAGAAGATGCTGGAGGATTGTTTGACGCCATATTTCAAGCATGGTGGAGACATTGTGATGGTCTGGGGGTGCTTTGGTGGTGGTAAAGTGGGAGATTTATACAGGGTTAAAGGGAACTTGAAGAAGGAAGGTTGTCACTCTATTTTGCAACACCATGCCATGCCCTGTGGACAGAGCTTGATTGGAGCCAATTTCCTCCTACAACAGGACAATGACCCAGAGCACAGCTCCTAACTATGTAAGAACTATTTAGGTATGAAGTATTCAGCTGGTATTCTGTCTTTAATGGAGTGGTCAGCACAGTCACTAGATCTCAACCCTTTTGAGCTGTGGTGGAGCAGCTTGACCGTATGGTACGTAAGAAGTGCCCATCAAGCCAATCCAATTTGTGGGAGGTACTTCAGGAATCATTGGGTGAAATCTCTTCAGATTACCTCAACAAATTGGCAACTAGAATGCCAAAGGTCTGCAAGGCTGTAATTGCAGCACATGGAGGATTATTTGACGAATGCAAAATTTGAAGGACATTTATTATTTCTAACATTGTTAATGGCTATATTTACTGTTCTAACTCATTTTATATATGTTTTCATGGAAAATAAGTAAATTTGTAAGTGACCACAAACTTTTTAACGCCATTGTATGTATCATGTCATTTAATTACCAGATGTGTAATTAGGAGATTAGGGGTTAATAATTGTAGGTAGGTGGCGGCGATGTTAGGGAGGGCAGATTAGGGGTTAATAACATTTATTATAGTGTTTGCGAGGCGGGAGTGTGGCGGTTTAGGGGTTAATAAATTTATTATAGTGGCAGCGAGGTCCGGTCGGCAGATTAGGGGTTAATAAGTGTAGGTAAGGTAGTGGCGACATTGGGGGGGGGCAGATTAGGGTGTAATAAATATAATATAGGGGTCGGCGGTGTTAGGGGCAGCAGATTAGGGGTTCATAGGGATAATGTAGGTTGCGGCGGTGTCCGGAGCGGCAGATTAGGGTTAATAATATAATGCAGGTGTCAGCGATATTGGGGGCGGCAGATTAGGGGTTAATAAGTGTAAGGTTAAGGGTGTTTAGACTCGGGGTTCATGTTAGGGTGTTAGGTGAAGACTTAGAGAGTGTTTCCCCATAGGAAACAATGGGGCTGCGTTAGGAGCTGAACGCTGTTTTTTTGCAACCCAAACTGCCCCATTGTTTCTTATGGGGATATCGTGCACAAGCACGTTTTTCCAGCTCACCGCTACTGTAAGCAACGCTGGTATTGAGGGTTGATGTGGAGCTAAATTAGGCTCAACGCACCCTTTTCTGAGCCTAACGCAGCCCCTCAGACAACTCTAAATACCAGCGTTGTTTTAAGGGTGCGCTGGGAAAAAAAGCAGCGTTAGCTACGCGGGTCTTTACCGACAAAACTCTAAATCTAGCCATAAGTAATTTAGGCAATGTGGGGCAGTCTCTGATGAAATATATATGAGAAAAAGTTACCCAAATGTTAACAATACAATAATGAATACAACGCAAAACTCCACTTCTTGTTTTGATGTTTTCTCAAAATAAATGTTACAATGAAATTAAATGTTTGTTTGTTTTTTAATTATTTTTTGCACTTCCATTGGATTGTTTTATGATAATAAATAAATAAATAAAAATAAAAAATAGAAAAATAATATGCAAAATGTTTGATGATAGTCTGGAGCACTGCATGAGTAAGAACTGAAAAGATATAACATACTGATTTAATTACCCATTGTAAATTATGATACATTACATTAACTTAGTTCTAAATTACTATTACTCTTATTACAATACTTTATAAATCACATCCTAGACCTCTTTAAACAGGGTTACTATATTTAATAACAAAATGTAATTCTTTCAGTTAGCCCTAAATAGATGCTGGTCTGACTGCACCCTCTCTTCATGGGTAATGTGAAAATTTCATCTATTTGCAATCATCACCTGAAATGACAATAGAATAATCATTAAAGGGCAATTATAGCTGAAAATGACATGCTTAATTCATTGCAAAGGGGGCTAAATACTAAGTAAAAGTATCACAGCGGACCCATAGAGCACTGCTGGTCCCAAGTAGAAACTGCCACTGATCAAATCAGCAGTAGTATTTACACAACTGAGTCGTGTGGCTAGTGCTTATGATTGGATCAGTGGAAGTTTCCTCTGCTCTATGGGTCACAAGTTGTACTTCTGATATGTGTTTAACCCCATTGCAGAGATTAAACACATAGAGGTGGAGGGTCACTAGACTTCATATTACATGCTTTCACAAATTCATGTTTTGTTTTTTTTTTCTTTTTACTTTAATAGCATCTTAACAGACAAGTAATTAATTTTCAAATTTAGATTGAGCTGGCCAGTAAAGGTCAATACTCCCTCATAAACTGAAACAATTTTGGGACAAAATCAGAAAATATGCTTTATTTATCCTATCCTCTGTGATGTTCACCAGTAACCCCCTACATAAACTAGATTTATGTTCCTCAGGGGAATTGGTAAATTCCAAAGAGACCCAGAGCAAAACACAAGACAGAACTGGCTCCTCCTTTGCTTTTTTAAGCAGTGCCTCTGAGGTTCACTGTTTATAATGATATGTTCTGTGATCACTTCACTCCAACAATAACCTCCACAACCATTAGGGTGTGTTCATTGCTTATAAAAATTACAGACACACACAATCAGATGAGGATATGAAAATATGGAGACTCCAACAAAAAAAGACTAAGCAGTTAATTAGGAAGGGTAAAGCTCATGCAGAAGAGAAGATAGCACAGTCAGTAAGACATGAGGACATAACATTCTTTAGATATATCAGTGAAAGAAGAAAAAATAAGGTAGGAATAGTAAAATTGAAATCAGTTGATGATAGAATAATAGAAGGAGATAAGCAAATTGCAGACTGTCTCAATGATTACTTCTGTTCTGTTTTCACAAAAGATTGTGAAGATAGAATGTCTTACATTAAGGGATGCTATGAAAAATAGAAACAAGCTTAACACTAATCTTTTTTACAGAGGATGAGGTTTTGTTAGCATTATCAAAAGTAAATGTTAAAAGGGCAGTGGGTCCTGATAATATTCATCCAAGGGTTTTAAAAGAACTTTGATCAGTGCTAACTGTCCCATTAACTGAACTGTTTAATCAGTCACTATTAACAGGAGCTGTCCCAGATGATTGGAGATTGGAGAATAGCAAATGTAATATCTCTTCATATAAAGGGCAGTAGAGAGGAATCTGGTAACTATAAGCCAGTAGTAGGGAAATTAATGGAAAGCCTCTTAAAAGAAAGAATTATGACTTACATAAAGACAAACAATTTAGAGGACCAAAATCAGCATGGTTTTACTTCAGGGAGATCATGTCAGACTAATCTAATTGACTTCTTTGATTATGTAACAAAAGTATTAGATAAGGGTGGAGCAGTTGATGTAGCATATCTAAATTTCAGCAAAGCATTTGACACCGTCCCACACAATTAATTAATTAATTCACACACTGTATCTCCTTGTATCAGTATATATAGTAGCTATGCTGAGTATTAGATGTGTGGAAAGATCCTTCTGTAAAGTTAATAGTGGTATGTGATGTGTTGCAGAAATGTGTGCAGCAGTCTGTTAATTTAACAAGTGGTGGTTTGTGATTGTGATAGGGAGGATAACAACAACTAGCAGAAGCATTCAGTTATCCCTACTGACTTTATATAGCCCTCAGGAGAGTGACCAGTTCCCAGAGAGGAACCGCACTAATTACTACCAGTCAAGGAATGGAAGTAGCGCCCTTGCTGCGTCACAGTTCTATAGAAAAACTTAGCACATTATCACATATATCAGATAATATTGCTGCAACAGATATAACAGCATCAGATGGGTAGTTAACAGTTCATAATATGACCTGACAAACCCCGGTACTTGGTAGCCCTGGGATCGCTGAATGGAGGTGACTGGTAGGTGCTGAACCTGCAGGGCAGATGGCAGCGAAGTTGGCTTGAGCGGCAGCTCCTGTTGATGTCCGGCTGCAGCTGATGACGCAGTAGAGCTTGCAGTGTCTCACTCCGTTGAGAGCGGAGACTGTAGTGAGAGATCTGCAGGAGGCGAGCGTGACTTCCGGTTGGCTCGTTTGCAACTAGAGAGTTGCGGCTTAGGCTATAGAAGCCGGATAGGCTAGAGAACAACACACCTACTGAGAGCAGGTAAAACAATTTCATTGCATTCGACGGCACCAATACGCTCGCCTAAGTTCGCATAACATCGCTGCTGTGGACCTGAATACGTTCGCCAAAATTATCAAGAAAGATGTCAAAAAGCCGCGCACCAAGTACGGTGCGATGAGCAGCGGACTGTTGTTAACTAACAGTCATCGATCTCGCTGCTCATCGGCTTATTCGCAGCTTTCTTGCTATTCTGTTGCTAAGCGCCCACACTATACTGTTTTACCCCCTATACTGCCGCTCCAGGAGCCCCCCGCAAACTGAATAAAGTTATTAACCCCTAAACCGACACTCACGGACCCCACCGCAACTCTAATAAATATATTAACCCCTAATCTGCCATCCCCTATACCGCCGCCACCTACATAAAGTTATTAACCCCTATCCTGCTGATCCCAGACCCTGCCGCAACTAAATAAATTGTTTAACTCCTAAACCGCCGCTCCCGGAGCCCACCGCCACCTATATTATATTTATTAACCCCTAATCTGCCCCCCTACACCGTGGCCACTATAATAAAGTTATTTACCCCTAAACCTAAGTCTAACCCTAACACCCACTAACTTAAATATAATTTAAATACATCTAAATAAAATAACTATAATTAAATAAATAATTCCTATTTAAAACTAAATACTTACCTGTAAAGTAAACCCTAAGCTAGCTACAATATAACTAATAGTTAGATTGTAGCTATCTTATGGTTTATTTTTATTTTACAGACAACTTTGTATTTATTTTAACTAGGTACAATAGTTATTAAATAGTTATTAACTATTTAATATCTACCTAGCTAAAATAAATACAAATTTACCTGTAAAATAAACCCTAACCTAAGTTACAATTACACCTAACACTACAAATAAATAAATTAAATTAATTAACTACAATTACCTACAATTAAATACAATTAAATAAAATAAACTAAAGTAAAAAAATAACCCCCTCTAAATTACAGAAAATAAAAAAATAATTACAAGAATTTTAAACTAATTACACCTAATCTAAGCCCCCTAATAAAATTAAAAAGCCCCCCAAAATAATAAAATTCCCTACCCTAAACTAAATTACAAATAGCCCTTAAAAGGGCTTTTTGTGGGGCTTTGTCCCAAAGTAATCAGCTCTTTTACCTGTAAAAAAAGAAATACAACCCCCCAACATTAAAACCTACCACCCACACACCCAATCCTACTCTAAAACCCACCCAAACCCCCTTTAATAAAACCTAACACTAACCCCATGAAGATCACCCTACCTTGAGCCGTCTTCACCCAGCCGGGCACAAGTGGACCTCCAGAGGGGCAGAAGTCTTCATCCAATCCAGGCAGAAGAGGACCTCCAGACGGGCAGAAGACTTCATCCAGGCGGCATCTTCTATCTTCATCCATCCGGAGCGGAGCAGGTCCATCTTCAATCCATCCGACGCGGAGCATCCTCTTTCATCGACGTCCTAATGAAGAATGAAGGTTTCTTTAAATGACGTCATCCAAGATGGCGTCCCTTGAATTCCGATTGGCTGATAAGATTCTATCAGCCAATCGGAATTAAGGTAGGAAAAATCCTATTGGCTGATGCAATCATCCAATAGGATTGAAGTTCAATCCTATTGGCTGATCCAATCCGCCAATAGGATTGAGCTTGCATTCTATTGGCTGTTCCAATCAGCCAATAGAATGCGAGCTCAATCTTTTTGGCTATTTGCATCAGCCAATAGGATTTTTCCTACCTTAATTCCGATTGGCTGATAGAATCCTATCAGCCAATCGGAATTCAAGGGACGCCATCTTGGATGGCGTCATTTAAAGGAACCTTCATTCTTCGTTAGGACATCGATGGAAGAGGATGCTCCGCGTCGGATGGATTGAAGATGGACCCGCTCCGGATGGATGAAGATAGAAGATGCCACCTGGATGAAGTCTTCTACCTGTCTGGAGGTCCTCTTCTGCCGGATCGGATGAAGACTTCTGCCCCTCTGGAGGTCCACTTGTGCCCAGCCGGTGTGAAGACGGCTCAGGGTAGGGTGATCTTCAGGGGGTTAGTGTTAGGTTTTTTTAAGGGGGGTTTGGTGGGGTTTTAGAGTAGGTTTGGGTGTGTGGGTGGTAGGTTGTAATATTGGGGGGGTGTATTTCTTTTTTACAGGTAAAAGAGCTGATTACTTTGGGGCAATGCCCCGCAAAAGGCCCTTTTAAGGGCTATTTGTAATTTAGTATAGGGTAGGGAATTTTATTATTTTGGGGGGCTTTTTTATTTTATTAGGGGGCTTAGATTAGGTGTAATTAGTTTAAAATTCTTGTAATTATTTTTTGTATTTTCTGTAATTTAGTGTTTTATTTTTGTACTTTAGTTTATTTTATTTAATTGTTTTTAATTGTAGGTAATTGTAGTTAATTAATTTAATTTATTTAATTATAGTGTTAGTTGTAATTGTAACTTAGGTTAGGATTTATTTTACAGGTACCTTTGTATTTATTTTAACTAGGTAGTTATTAAATAGTTAATAACTATTGTACCTAGTTAAAATAAATACAAAGTTGTCTGTAAAATATAAACCCCTAAGCTAGATACAAATGTAACTATTAGTTATATTGTATCTATCTTAGGGTTTATTTTATAGGTATTTAGTTTTTAAATAGGAATAATTTAGTTAATAATAGTACATTTATTTAGATTAATTTTAATAATATTTAAGTTAGGGTGGATGTTAGGGTTAGGGTTAGACTTAGGTTTAGGGGTTAATAAAATTAATATAGTGGTGGCGGTGTAGGGGGGGCAGATTAGGGGTTAATAAATATAATGGAGGTGGCGGCGGTGTGGAGGGGAAGATTAGGGGTTAATAAATATAATGTAGGTGGCGGCGGTGTAGGGGGGGTAGATTAGGGGTTAATAAATATAATGTAGGTGGCGGCAGGGTCCGGGAGCGGCGGTAGGGGTTAATAATTAGAATGTAGGTGGCGGCGGTGTACGGGGGCATATTAGGGGTGTTTAGACTCGGGTACATGTTAGGGTGTTAGGTGTAAATGTTCCCATAGGAATCAATGGGCTATCGGGCAGCAGCGAACATGAGCTTTCGCTGCTGTCAGACTCCCATTGAATCCTAAGGCATCCGCCGCCTCCAGGGCGGCAGATTGAAAACCAGGTATGCTGGGCCGGAATAGTGGCGAGCGTACCTGGTAGGACCTTGATAACTTCCAAAAGTAGTCAGATTGTGCCGAACTTGCGTTCGGAACATCTGGAGTGACGTAACCATCAATCTGTGTCGGACTGAGTCGAGTGGATCGTATGTTACGTCACTAAATTCTACTTTTGCCGGTCTCTAGCCTTTGATAACTACGGTGAATCAGGCTCGCTACAAACACGTCGCGGAATTCCAGCGTATTTGCAGTTGACAGCTTGATAAATAGAGGCCATAGTGTTTAAATCTAAAGCAGACTTTTGTTTTATAACACCAGTGTCTTGCAATAGTGTGTTGGAATTGTACAGCCTATATGGAATGGAATGTTAATATTTCCGAGATACTGAGCAGAGATCAGAATTATTTAAACTGAACAAGATTTCCAAACTGGACCCATTTAATCTTACAAACAATATGACTAATTTGCAATATATCAAAATAAACTCCAATACGTTTTACACACTTGTTTCACTGGAAAAAAATTGTAAAAGGCTGGCAACTTAATTCAACAATGTTTCAGATTATTGTAACAGGCAAATCTTTATGTCATCCCATATTCATTTTGTTTTGCTTTAATTAATTCAGTAACAAGACTGCATTAGAAGAAATATTATTACCAGTTACTTCAAGCAAAGATATTTTCTAACAACATTGGTCAGAATTTGTAATAATTTGAATACATGAATGGATTATTTTAATTGTCTTAAAAAAAGTAATTAAACTTCACTATGATTAAAATATTCCTATATCTTTATTTTATGACAGGAAACATAAAATACACCACTCATATACCTTTTCATAGAAGTGTTTTTTAGTAATTTTACATTGTTTAAAAACATACTCAAATAACAATGCTTACAATTTTTCAGTTTGACACATTTTTCTAGGTGAAAAAGTTCGCTCTTACTGTTTTACAGATAGATGTATTTTTCACATTTTCAATCCCAGATATTACATTTTCTGTAAAGCAACACTGGTATTTATGCTTTCTGCGTGGGCAGTTACTTAAGCGGCAAATCTGTTTTGTTAAATAAAAACCTATAAACAAAATGTAACTAGAAAACAGGAACTCTTCGTTTTAAAATGACAGACTGTATCAAGGCATAAATATTGTATTGTGTCTTATTTTTATTATCACCATTTTAATATTCATTTAAAGGGGCGATAAAGTTAAAATTAAACTTTTAAGATTCAGACAGAGCATTCCGTTTAAACGCATTTCCTATCTACTTTTATGTTCTAATTTGCTATCACCTAGATTATGAGTTATGCCCGCTATAGGGAAATTAACGAACGCCACAAAAGTTGCGTTATTTAACCCTCTATAGTGCAGCCATTACAAGTTTTCAAACAGCCGGCTTGTGCGTGCAATATTGTTGCGTTGAGCTCCGTACCGCACACAATACAAGCACTGTTTTGACAAGCTTGTGCACGCTTCCCCCCATAGACATCAATGGGACAAGGGTTAGAAAAAGCCTAACACCTGCGATCGCGGAAAGAAAAACTCTGTAACGCAGCACCATTGATATCTATGGGGGAAAAAAATAACGTTTAAACCGAACACCCTAACATAAACCCCAAATCTAAACACCCCTAATCTGCTGCCCCCAACATTGCCGACACCTACATAATGTTATTAACCCCTAATCTGCTGCTCCCGATATCGCCACCCACCTAAATAAAGCTATTAACCCCTGATCTGCCACTCCCAAAATCGCTGCCACTATACTAAAGTTATTAACATATGAGATGAGGAAAAAGAAACACGCTGAGTCTATGTAGTATATCCACTAGTTTATTGGGATACTGGCTTCGGTCAGCAACATTGCCCACACTATAATAAATCTATTAACCCCTATTCAGCCGTTACCCAAAATTGCTGCCACTAAATAAAGTTATTAACCCCTAAACCTTTGGCCTCCCACATCACTACCACTAAATAAACCTATTAACCCCTAAGCCGCCAGCCCCCCACATCGCAACAACCACAATTAAACTATATTAACCCCTAAATCTAACCCTAACCCGAACACCCCCTAACTTTAACATAATTAAAATAGAGCTAAATTCAAATTACTATTATTAACTAAATAATACCTATTTAAAACTAAATACAAACTTACCTGTGAAATAAAACCTAAGCTAGCTACAATATAACTAATAGTTATATTGTAGCTATCTTAGGTTTTCATTTTATTTCACAGATAAGTTTCTATTTATTTTAACTAGGTAGACTAGTTATTAAATAGTTATTAACTATTTACTAACTACCTAGTTAAAATAAATACAAATTTACCTGTGAAATAAAACCTAAGCTGCCTTACACTAAAACCTAACATTACAACAAAAAAAAAACTACCATTACAAAAAATAAAAAACACTAACATTTCAAAATATAAAAAAAACTACCATTACAAAAAATAAAAAACACTAACATTTCAAAATATAAAAAAAACTACCATTACAAAAAATAACAAACAAATTTATCTAAAACAATAAAATGTATTCCTATTCTAATACCCTTTTTAAAAACAAAAACAAAAAACACCACAAAATAAAAAAGCCTATAATTTAGAATAAACTACAGGCCCTTAAAAGGGCCTTTTGTAGGGCATTGCCCTAAAGTTAACAGCTCTTTTGCTACAAAACAAAACAAACATCCCCTAACAGTATACAACCCCCCACCCCCCAAATCCACAAAATAAAAATAAAGTAAAACCTAATCTACCCATTGCCCTGAAAAGGGTATTTGTATGGGCATTGCCCTTAAAAGGGCATTTCACTCTTTTTCCTGCCCTTAAAAGGGCATTCAGCTCTTTTATGAAATGCCCAAGCCCTAATATAAAAATAAAAACCGACCCCAAAACAAAAAAAAACATTACACAAAATAACAAATTATCAAAAATAATAAAAATTATTCCTATTTTAATACTAATACCCATTTAAAAAAAAAAAAAAAAATAAAATTAAAAAACCTAATCTAGAATAAACTACCAATAACCTGAAAAAAACATAAGACCCACTAACATTACAAACCCCCACCTCCCACCCAAACCCACAAAATAAAAAAAACTATCTAAAAAACATAAGCTACCCATTGCCCTGAAAAGGGCATTTGTATGGGCATTGCCCTTTAAAGGGCATTTAGCTCTTTTTCATTGCCCTTAAAAGGGCATTTAGCTCTTTTACGAAAAGCCCAAACCTTAAACTAAAAAAAAAACCACCCAAAAAAGTTTAAAAAGTCCTAACACTAACCCCCAAAGATCCACTCACAACTGCTGAAGTCCGGCTTGAAGGACCTTCATCCTAGCGGCTCCATCTTCATCCAGGCGGCTCCATCTTCATCCAGGCGGCATCTTCTACATCCCGGCGGCGTCTTCTATCTTTATCCCGGTGGCGTGGAGCGGGTCGATTCTGAAGACATCCGGCGCAGAGCATCCTCTTCATATGGTCAGAGGAAGCTCCGTGCCGGATGTCTTCAGGATGGACCTGCTCGGCACCGCCGGGATGAAGATAGAAGATGCCGCCTGGATGAAGATGGAGCCGCTGGGATGAAGATGGAGCCGCCGGGATGAAGATTCTTCAAGTGGCACTTCAGCAACTGTGAGTGGATCTTTGGGGGTTAGTGTTAGGATTTTTTAACTTTTTTGGGTGTTTTTTATTTTTAGTTTAGGGTTTGGGCTTTTCGTAAAAGAGCTAAATGCCCTTTTAAGGGCAATGCAAAGAAGCTAAATGCCCTTTTAAGGGCAATGCCCATACAAATGCCCTTTTCAGGGCAATGGGTAGCTTAGGTTTTTTAGATAGTTTTTTTATTTTGTGGGTTTGGGGGGTGGGGAGTTTGTAATGTTAGTGGGTCTTTGTATTTTTTTTTTCAGGTAAAAGAGCTGTTTAACTTAGGGCAATGCCCTACAAAAGGCCCTTTTAAGGGCTATTTTTAGTTTATTGTAGGCTAGGTTTTTTTTTTTTTTTTGGTGGGCTTTTTTATTTTTATAGGTCTATTAGATTAGGTATAATTCTTTTTTATTTTTGATAATTTTGTTTGTTATTTTTCGTAATTTAGTCTTTTTTATTTTTTGTAATTAGATATTTTGTAATTTTTATAGTAGTGTTAGTATTTTTTTAATGTTTATTTTAGTTTTCTTTAATTGGTAGTAGGTTTAATTTTAGTTTAATAATTATATTAGTTTCATTTTTTTAGTTTAAACTTAGTTTTTTAATTTGACAGGTAAGTTTTAATTTAATTTAAGGTAGGGAAATTGTAATTTTAATATAAAGTTAGGGGGGCGTTAGGTTTAGGGATTACTAGTTTAAATTAGTTTATTGCGATGTAGGGGGATTTCGGTTTAGGGGTTAATAGTTTAATTTAGTATATTTTGTTGTGGGGGGGCTTGCAGTTTAAGGGTTAATAGGTTTATTATATTGGCGGCGGTGTCGGGGAGAGGCGGAATAGGGGTTAATAACTTTAGTATAGTGGGAGCGATGTGGGCAGATGGCAGATTAGGGGTAAATAATATTTAAATAGTGTTTGCGATGCAGGAGGGCGGCAGTTTAGGCATTAATAACTTTATTATAGTAGCAACGATGTTGGGGAGCGGCAGAATAGGGGTTAATAAATTTTATTAGTGGCAGCGATGTCGGGAGCGGCAGATTAGGGGTGAATAAGTTTAATATAGTATTTGTGATCAGGAGGGCCTCGGTTTAGGGGTTAATAGGTAGTTTATGGGTGTTAGTTTACTTTGTAACAGTTTAGTTATGAGTTTTATGTACAGTTTTGTTGCGTAAAACTCATAACTATTGCTCTCAGATGGCAAAACTAATCTTGTTGGTAGAGGGTGTAACGCAAGCTTTTTAGACTCACCGCAAAATTCGTAATGGTTGCGCTATGGAAGTCTAATGAAAAAAGTAATGACTGCAGTGATGTTTTAACGCTGAAATTACAATTTTTTTTCAGTGTTAAAACACGAACGCACAACTTTTAATCTAGGTGTTTGTTTTTTTGGTATCCTTTGAAAAGCATAACTAGGTAAACTCAGGAGCATATTGATGTCTGCATATATATTAAGGCTGTGCATTAATTTCGTTATGAATTTCAATTCATAACAAAATGCAGATATTAGTTTCTTTTTAACAAAATGAATATCCAAATGAATGCACTAACTGATTTTAAAGGGATCGGAAAGTCGAAATTTGATATGTGCATGGCGAAAAAATTTGGTTCGGTTCGGATCGATTCGGATTTTTTTTTAATTTCGGTTCGGATTGATTCGAATTCGGAAAAATTCTAATCAATTCGGTTCGGATTTATTCGGATTCGAATAAATTCGGTTCGGTGTCGATTCGGTTCATTTTGGTTCGGAAATTCGGAATTTCGGTAAGTGTTAGGTGGGATATGCTGTGTATTACACTAGTATTATGTACTGTATATTAGGTGTAACCCATAGCAGAGTGATATAACCTAATATACTGTACAATACTAGTGTAATCCATGGCCATCTGAATCTACCGAATAAATCCGAACTAATTCGGATTTATTTGTAGATTTGGCACTAATTTAATTTGAATCGATCCGAATCCCAAATTTTACGAATTCGGCCGAATTTCCGAATCGATCCGAACCGAATCGCACATGTCTAGTCGAAATGAAACTTGCATGATTTAAATAGATCATGTAATTTTAAGGCACTTTTAAATTCACTTCTATTTTCCAATGTGCTTTGCTCTCTTGGTATCCCTTGTTGAAAAAGAATACACACATATCCTACACTAGTGGGAGTTAGCAGCTGATTGGTGCCTGAACACATTTGTCTCTTGTGATTGGCTAACTAGATATAAAATGCTGTTCCTTCAGCAAAGAATAATAAGAGAATTAAGCAAATTTGATAATAGAAGTAAATTGGAAAGTTGTTTATAATTGTATGTTATATCCAAATCATGAAAGAAAATGTTTAGGTTCCCTGTCCCTTTAAGGATAATGACTATAATTTATAAATATGTATTCATTATTCTTTAAATTAGGTGTATTACTTACCTGTAGCCCACTGGGGAACCTTGCTAAACCTCTTCTTCTTCATAGACTCCAGGGCTGCACTATTAGTGCGGCTTTCCAGCATGCTACAGGTAAATCAGTGTAACGGATCCCTTCTCCTGTGTATGACTTATGCTCTTGATTAGTTCACCATTAATGTTCTGCATTTGATTGATGATTGTGACATTACCTTTGTGTTTAACCCCTTTGGGTCATTGGGGTTGATCACTATCTGTTGTGTGATAATTATCAGTAGACTTTTGCATTTGTTTCATTACAAATGTCAATTGGTGATGTAAACACAAATATTTTTTTAGGTTTTTAGAAACCAATATGCAAACTATGGCACCAACTAAATTTAAAGAAACTGAAGAACTACTGATTAAGTTCTTCAGTATTGATTAGTTTCCTTTAAATTACCTTTAGGGGTTAAATACTTACCGCAAGCGTGCTGGAGAGCTGTGCTTATCCCAACCCTTCTTCACTGAGCCCTAAACCGCGCTAAGAAGAAGCTTAGCATTGCGGATCCCAGACCCTATGTTAAAGGAGAAGGTCCTTTAGCACAGGCCCTAGGATCAGCCGCTCTAAGCCTCCTATTAGTGTGGCCCAGAACTCTGTGAAGAAGGGTTGGGATTAGCGCAGCTCTAGAACGCAAGAGGTAAGTATCACGCTACAGGTGAACTTTTTTTTTTTCTTTTAAATGGATGTAAACGTTTTACGAATATTCAGTACCTGTTTAGTTTAAAATGAAATGAAAACTGTGTAGTGCAAGAGACAAAAATTCAGGAAAACTAATTTTTCAGAATATTCATTCCCAAACATTCGATGACGGCACTTTCACAGTCAGCCATTTTCATTGTTTATGTTTATAAGAAGCACTTTTTTCATTATTGGTTCAGTGAAAAATAGCCCTAAACTAAAAAGGACCAATCAGTATGAAAGACCTTTAACCTGCAATGTAATTGCTAAACCCATGAAATCGACATTTTGTTTGTCATAAATTGTGTGCATTTCATTTTTTGATTACATAATAGCGAGATTAACAACACAAATAATGATTGTATGTTGTTTTTGGTAGGTAGTGATTTTAAGATTTAGGAGCATTAACAGCAGATACATTTTGGGATTATGATCACAAACACACTTACAATACTTGCTGAAGTATAGAAATTGTTACCAAAAACAAGTGCAACATTTTGTATCAGAAAGTCCCATTAAAGGGACATAAAACAAGTTGGGATAGAGACAAAATATAATATGCACTTTAATTACTTTACCTGAAAATGTATACTGCAGTCTTGCCATTAACCCTTTCTTTTAAGTTTCTGCATTGTACAACTCTAACTCCCCCCCCCCCCCCACACACACACACATACACATACACATGCATCTATATCTATCTTTGCTTTGGTAGAATGCAAGCATGCTCACTCATCTGCTGGAGCATGCCTAGAAGCAAATAATCTGCTGTGAAATACAATGCCTGTGTTTCTGTAGCTAAACACTGATAGGGGGGTGGATCAGACTACTCCAGACAGCGTGGCTATGTAACTAATTTTGCTTATTTTTGAGGAAAAAAAAATACTTGCCAGCAATTTAAAAAAAAAAAAAAATGTATACAAACTATTTTACTCAATTAGCTCTTTTAGGATATGCTCAGATCTCAACATGTTCTATAGCACTGATTTTCAAACCTGTCCTCAGGCCTCCCCAACAGGCCAGGTTTTCAGGATTACCTTAGATTAGAGCAGTTAACCATGTTTACTAATCAGCTGATTATTTCACCTGCGCTCTAGTTCAGATAGCCTCAAAATGTGGCTTGAAAACCAAGGTTAGAAAACACAGGTTAGAAAACCAAGTGTTCTATAGAAATACTGGAATGGATGACCAAATGTCAAGGGGACATTTTATTCTGTCATTCTAATATCAAAGTAAAAACATTAACAAATACCCAATGCTAACCTGGATAAACATAAAATACTTCTCAAGATGTTTATATTGAATATTTTATGTTTACCATTTAAAAGAGTTTGTAGGAAAAAATGTATCAAATGTGATGATTAAAATAATATTATGATCATTGTTAATATTGTGATTGTTAGAGTCTGAATTAACAAGTGTCATGTTCACATTTTCAGTCTAGTAGAACTGTTACCTTAATTACTTTGTAAAATAGTTTTCAAAGTTTTATGGATTGCTGTTGAGTGATCTATATAAAGTAAAGCAATTACATTGAAATGTTGCCAGCATATTGCTGCAATAACTTATAATGTGTTTGTTTGTTTTTAAAGACGAAGGATCCACAGCTCTTTCTGTATTTGAATGATTACAGTTCCATTTTTACGGTGACACAATCTGGAATAACTCGTTACCTGACTTTACTACAGCCTGTTGACAGAGAGAAGCAACAGATTTATACCTTCTCAGTAAGTATTATCATAACTCATTCCCCCTTATATATTATATAAATCTCTATGCAAATATAAATGTGCCGAATTGCAGATGAAATCCTGCTTATTAAAGGGAAAGTCAAGTCAAAATAAAATGGTCATGTTTCAGATAGAGGGGTAGATTTATCATAGCGCAAGCGGACATGATACGATGTAGCGTATCATGTCCTCTGCACATCGATAAATGCCGACAGTATACGCCGTCGGCATTTATCATTGCACCAGCAGTTCTTGTGAACTGAAGGTACAATGCCGCCCCGTGCAGATTTGTGGCCGCTAGCAGGGGGTGTCAATCAACCCGATCTCAGAGCAGGTGGACAAGTCATGAAGCAGCGGTCTTCGCGCGGAAAAAGGGGCATCAAGCTCCATTCGAAGCTTAATAATTCGGCCCCAGAGAATGCAATTTTAAACACTTTTCCAACTTGTTTCTATAATCAAATTTTGTTTGCCACTTTAGAAGTGTGTGTATGCCTTTTGCTAGATTATTTTGTGCGCTACATACATATGGTTAAAAAACAAAAAACTGTAAAAGATATAGATACACTCTATGGATTATTTTTACAGTGTGTATAATATAATGTAATTTTTAGTATTATTTGTTAATATTTTATTTTTAATATTTCAAGAATGCACTTTAAGATTACTAATTCTTAATGTGCGCAAACCCAACACTGTGTTAGATCTAAATTGCAAAACACAAATTGTGTTATACATATTTTACATTCCTATGTTCTTCACATAGATTTTTTTTTAATTTTTATTATTAAATATATATTTCTCTATATATGATACTGTTAATGTAAACTAGATACCAATACCCATATATCTAAAGGAATAGATTTACAGGTATAGGTAAATACTTTCAACTTGTAATACGAGTGCTATTCCGATTGCGCACAAAAAGCCAATATCGCTCATACTCAAAAGTTAGTACACCACTTGTTATAGCCCATAGTGTGCTAAAAATATGTACATGCTTCTGACGTCCTATAACTCTTTAACAAAGGATACCAAAGGAACAAAACAAATTTGATAATAAAAATAAATTAGAAAATTGTTTAAAATGGCATGCTCTATAAGAATCACACAAGTTTGATATTAGCTTTACTGTTCCTTTAAAACATTGTGTGTTCTTTATTCATGGTACTCTTTTTTGGATGTTATTTTTTGTTCTCTTTATAAATACACAGATTATAAAAGGTATACTTGACACAAACAAATAATTTTAATATGTATTATAATTTTTAAACTGACGTTTCATGCCCTAAGTTAACCATTTTCTTGATAGGCTAATAATTAAACAATAGAGCAAAGTGATACACAATGTAAACAGCTTGGATTGCTGTTTGTGTTTTAATTTAAAGGGGCATGAAACCCAATATTTTTCTTTCATGATTCCAACATACAGTTTTAAACAATTTTCTAGTTTACTTCGATTATCTAATGTGCTGCATTCTCTTGATATTCTTTGTTGAAAACATACCTAGGTAGGCTCAGGAGTAGCACTACTGGGAGCTAGCTGCTGATTGCTAATTGTACATATATACCTATTGTCATTGGCTCATCTGATGTGTTCAGGCAGCTCCCAGTAGTACATTGCTGCTCCTTCAACAAAGGATACCAAGTGAATGAAGCAAACTTGATAATACAGGTAACTCTCCGTTTACGCCGGGGTTAGGTTCCAGAAGGAATGGTTGTAAATCGAAACCGTTGTAAATTGAAACCCAGTTTATAATGTAAGTCAATGGGAAGTGAGGGAGTAAGGTTCCAGGCCCCTCTCAAAATTGTCATAAGTAACACCTAATACATTATTTTTAAAGCTTTGAAATGAAGACTTTAAATGCTAAACAGCATTATAAACCTAATTAAGTAATCACACAGACTGTATCATTAAACTAAGTTTAATGAACAAAAACGTTTTTTTACTTTCATTTTTCTGCAAACAGTTCTCTGCATTGTTAACATGTTAAATAATTTGGGTCTGCACCTATTCTATGCATTTCACTCTGGACTGATTAAGCAGTTAGGCACCCTCACCTCAAGCAGCTGGACAGGAAGATAATAGGGAAGTGGCTGCTAGATCTTGTTGCTTTGAAAGCTGCTCGATAGTTAAGATCTGTTCTGTGTACACAGATTAATTTCTGTCTGCTGAGCTTGCATAACTTTGCTGCAACACAAGCGGACAGCTCCACCTACTGGCTATTTTAATTAGTGCACTGCTTTTCAATGCTTTTCAATAGCAGTCACATGACTGAAAAAAAAGGTTGTTATTCTGAAACGGTGCAAATTGAACCGGCTTAAACCGAGGGCCACCTGTAAATTAGAACCATGAAAGAGAGATTTTGGGTTTTATGACCCTTTAAATAGCTTTTCAAGCTTTTTTTTTTAAAGTTTTTCCAGTTTACAAGTGAATGCACGGCTATATACTGCTACTATTTATTTTTCCCCCTTTTCCTGTAAATTAATTCTGAAAGTTGTGGGCTTTACAATTTCTGCTACAAGGGGAAATGCATTGCTTTATACAAACAGTCGCTGGTTGCACACTCTAGTGACCCATTTATAAATGTATCTGATTGTTCCCAGCAGAGAAGGTAGCCTAGGTTTCAAGATGGTGGTATTTACACATGGTTTTTTTTTCAATATTTATACAAATAATATCATTTTTTTTAAAATACATATTGCAACAATAAAATATATTTTATCTTATTAATTAGTTCTGCATTTTTTTTATTATTTATTTTGAGCACATGCTTAAGTAAAAATATATGTGTGTCCATGATAATAAAAAATATGATCAAAACTGTTGCATTTAAACTGACTGTCTTAAGACAGAATTTGATTTCTGAACTATTTGTAATGAGCATCCAATTTTCTCCTTTATTTAAAGGTCTTCTGAAGTCTAGGTGGAAAGTTAGTGTATTTTTATAAGGACGGGCACATGAATAACAGTGGGTGAGATACATGCATCTCAAAGCAGCATTTTCTATGCATTGTTCTAGGAACAGCCAGATCTCAGGAAGGTCATGTAAAAGGACATTTTAGTAGTTAGGGTAGAAATTGAGATACTTCAAATAAGAAATTTAAGATAATAATTGATCCTCGAGTGAGAAAATATCAAATTCTACAGATGTTTTGTAGTAGATATAGACAGTAGAATTATAGGAAAAGAGAAATACAAAAAATGAAAGAAAAAGAATAATGAGGTACAACATACTGGTTTAAAAAGAAAAATAAGTGTTTCTGCACTTAAAGGGACAGTCTACTTGAAAATTTGTATTGTTTTAAAAGATAGATAATCCCTTTATTACCCATTCCCCAGTTTTGCATAACCAACACTGTAATATGAATACACTAATTATCTCTGTAATTACCTTGTGTCTAAACCTCTGAAGACTGCCCACTCATTTCAGTGCTTTTGACAGACATGAATTTTATCCAATCAGCGCTGACTCCTAAATAACTCCACGGGAGTGAGTGCAATGTTATCAATATGGCAAACATGAACTAGCACTGTCTAACTGTCATAAACTGTCAAAAAGCACTGGAATAAGAGGCAGTTTCCAACGGTTTTTAATTCAGTTTGAGCCTACCTAGGTTTAGCTTTCAAAAAAGAATGTTAAGAGTACAAGCAAATTTGATGATAAAAGCAAATTTGGAAAACTGTTTTAAATTGCATTCCCTATCTGAATCATGAAAGTTTAATTTTGACTAGACTGTCCATTTAACAAAGAAAAGATATACGAAATAAGAAAATATCCAAAATATTGGATAGCGAAAGTACAGATGGGACAACCTTTTTGAGAGTTGGAGTTTGAGAAATGTTAAATGGACATTAAACTAAAATTTCTATCATATATTTAAATTTTTAGAGATTTGCACTTGGGCTTTGGACCAATGCAAATTCATACAAATTTTGCTAATTGTGTGACATACAAACATCTGAATACATTATTGGATGAAAAACGAATCGGTTCATTTGGCGCCAAAAAAAGGTGCAGGAATAGGAGGAAGGATTACATTGTTTGGCTAATAAGCTCATTTGTTTTTAATGATGTCTTACCATTTATTTGTCCATTGTTCCCTGTCCAATGCTGCCATGGTTTTACTAATGACTGATGTTAGGTACAGCTGGTCAGGCACTAAATGCTGGGAGTATTGTTGTTCAGGAGCTATAGGTTCTTTTAAACATGGAAAAATAGGTTATTTTAACTGTTCGTATCCTATAATGTAAAGTTAATATTAATTGTCTATATTATTGTCTATATTATATATTGATTTATAATGGTAATGAATCTGAATCCAAAATTCGTCCAAACTGAATGCATGCATATACTGTAGGTAATTGGGCCAGAACGAATATTTGAAAAATCCAAAACGATTCTTTTAGACTAAACTTATTTTTCGCCGGTACATGTCTATTGATTTTGATGCTAACAGGAAGTGGGCAATTGAACTTTAGAGACTGATTGCTCATTGGCTCAAAAAGCAGATGTCCCACTCCCAACTCAATGTGGACTGATGCAGGTTAAGAATCACAATAAGATATTTTTGTTTTTATTGAAATCACTTTCTTTGTGAACACATCAGGATTTTTTTTTATTAAATTTGTTCTTAATACAGCTATTTCTTAGGTCACATCAATTCATGAAAAAAATCTATATTTTACCACAGAGCTCAGCTGAATAAATTGGCCCCATGTACTAAAAGGCGAGCGGACAAGCCTAGAAGTTGTCTCCTCGCCTTTTGCTACATACAGGCAATGGACGAACAGGATCCGATGCCCGTATGTATCATTATACTCGCAAGTAAGTGTGTAAAGTCTACCCCTTCTTTCGCGTGACTAATCGAATGAGAGAAGGGACTGTCAATCACCAAGAGCGAGCAAGCTAGCTTTCTGTTATTTCTCCTCACTACATTTGAGGTGTTGTACAGTGTAAGAAGCAGCCGTCTAATGACCACTGCTTCTTACATTGCGCAAAGCAGGCTCGCATATGCAAACCTGCCCTGCAAGGGCTCCGTAGCAGCTTATGCTGCTTAGTACATGAAGCCCATTGTTTCTAGAATGACTACCCACTGACCTAATTGGTATATACACAAAAAAAGAAATGTTTAACGATTAGATGCAACAAAATATTATTTATTTGGGTTTGGTTGGAAAGTAATCCTCACTGAGAGTCTAATAGACCCTTATAGCACATAGGGCTCATTCTTTTTCTTTGTATACTTTGTAGAAAAGCAAACCTACACGCAGGTTCAGAAGCACCAATGCACTAGTTGAAGCTAGCTCAAAACATTAGATGAGCAATTGAGAAGAGGCATGTATGTTCAGACACCATTCACTAGCTAGCAACCAGTAGTGCATTGCTGCTACTGAGCCTACCTAGGTATGCTTTTCTACAAAGTAGACAAAGAGAATAAACCATATTAGATAACACAACCAGCAACAAGGAAAGGCAGTGCTCAGGATACCACTCACACCAAACTAAGTAATAGCACAGTCAAATCAGTCGCCTTCACGCTGTGTACTTCAGAACATGCACGCAACTCACTGCTCACTGCTCAGTTTGTCCCCCGCTGATGACGTCATCCTCCGGTGCCACTCACAAGCGCTCCATCCAACGCTCCTACTCAGAAACACACCAACCAACAAAAGAAGGCAACCGGTCTTCAACAATCCCAGGAAACTTGAAACAGGACCAGTTAATCAGGTAAAAAGCAAAAGTCCTTTTATTAGACATCCATAAACATGATAAATCAGGCTGGGTCAAACATGTTTCGTATAAGAATACTGTCACAACTTTATCAATGACTACCTGCAAGCTAATGGCTAAACAGCTGTTAGGATAGGTTGTTAGATTTTAGGGAGGTGCTATGTAGGTATATATCCTCTAGCTGTTTAGCCATTAGCTTGCAGGTGGTCATTGATAAAGTTGTGACAGTATTCTTATACGAAACATGTTTGACCCAGCCTGATTTATCATGTTTATGGATGTCTAATAAAAGGACTTTTGCTTTTACCTGATTAACTGGTCCTGTTTCAAGTTTCCTGGGATTGTTGGAGACCGGGTGCCTTCTTTTGTTGGTTGGCATATTAGATATCAGAAGTATTTAAACTTTATGCTTTATCTGAATTGTAAAAAAAAGGGTTTCATGTCTCCTTAACCCCTTAATGACCACAATGTACCCTGTATGTCACTGGTCGTTAAGGGTTTTTTCAGGACATAATAGCACAAGTCTAGCAAGAACACGCTATTAATGTACTCCCTCCAGCAGGCTTTGTGGAATAGAGCAGTCTCAACGCTGGTGGCAAGACCGCGCTATAAAACAATCAAGTCCCAAAAAAAGGCCAGTGACATACAGGGTACGTCGCTGGTCCTTAAGGGGTTAAAATATAATTGAATAAACATGTACCATAGACTCTGCAGCAACAAGAAAATCCCTTGATTAAGGGCCAGATGACAAGTGGAGCACTATTTACCTCCTGCTTGAGTGTCAACTGCGCTAGAAGTAAGCTTTTTGCCCCGGTTGGGTTGTACTCATATTATGAGTTGAAAAGAAAACTGTTTTTGCTCACACGCTACCCCTATGCGCGTAAAAACTTAGAATATTGCGCAATAAAATATTCCCCCATAGAAGTCAATGGAGCAAAAAAGTGGAAAAAAACCCTAACACCCTACTCGCACGAAACCCTGATCACATATTCTCAAGTGCGCTAGCCTGACATGGAAATATGAATCTAAGGTTGCACTAACCCAGCCCACGTTAACTTCAATTGGGCTCAAGGGATCATGTTTATTTTACCATCACGTGCTAACAGCCTGCAATAAACCCCTTTTTGCTTGTGCACAAATATTAGTACGCCACTCATAATCTAGACCTAAATGTGTGAGACCAAAAATAACCACCAATCAACACTGTGGCAAACAGTCTACCCTTATCTAACTAGGTAAAAGAGAAAAGTAGATATATATTTGATAAACTTGTAGATCATAGGCCCCTGGTTTCTATGCCCCATGCAAGACAATATTTAGGTACTTGAAAAAAACCAAAGCACTCCCTCAGAATTGAATGCTAGTGCATCAAGGTTTTATTCCAAGATGTTTAAATGAAAGGTCAGCATATTATTTTCTTAAATAATTTCTTCGAAAAAAACACAAGTACTTTTTGTTTGTTGATTACAGTTTACAGAGATAGCAATCATTTTCTTATATAATTTATGTAAAATGTTATTTTAAATTATCGGTTTCATGTTAAAGTTGTAAATGTTGCTAAGCAACAGACCAAACTATACAATGAATTGTAAACATAAGACATGAGCATATTATTGTAGTTAATTAATGTGTTTTACATAATACTTATTTGGTAAGTAAGAAAAACATGCCAGTGTACTCCAGAATATTTATTGTTTAAAAAGATGGATAATCCCTTTATTACCCATTCCCCAGATTTTCATAACCAACGCTTTTATATTAATATACTTTTTACCTCTATGATTACCTTGTATCTAAGCCTCTGCAGACTGCCAACTTATCTCAGTTATTTTGACAGACTTGTATATTAGCCAATCAGTGCTGACTCATAAATAACTCCATGGGAGTGAGCACAATGTTTATCTATATGATACACATGAACTAGCACTGTGAATAACTGTCAAAATGCACGCAGATAAGAGACTGCCTTCAGCAGCTTAGAAATCAATTTGACCTACCTAGGTTTAACTTTCAACAATAAAAAACCAACGGCTAGATTTAGAGTTTGGCGTTAGCCGTCAAAACCAGCATTAGAGGCTCCTGGGATCTTTCTAACGCTGGTATTTAGAGTCATGGCTGAAGTGAGCGTTAGAAATCTAACGACAAAACTCCAGCCGCAGAAAAAACCCAGGAGTTAAGAGCTTTTTGGGCTAACGCTGGTTCATAAAGCTCTTAACTACTGTGCTCTAAAGTACACTAACACCCATAAACTACCTATGTACCCCTAAACCGAGGTCCCCCCACATCGCCGCCACTCTAATAAAAATATTTAACCCCTAATCTGCCTACCGCACACCGCCGCCAGCTACATTATACTTATGTACCCCTAATCTGCTGTCCCTAACACCGCCGACCCCTATATTATATTTATTAACCCCTAATTTGCCCCCCTAAACATCACCGACACCTACCTACACTTCTTAACCCCTAATCTGCTGACCGGACCTCACCGCTTCTCTAATAAATGTAATAACCCCTAAAGCTAAGTCTAACCCTAACACTAACACCCCCCTAAGTTAAATATAATTTAAATGTAACGAAATAAATTAACTCTTATTAAATAAATTATTCCTATTTAAAGCTAAATACTTACCTGTAAAATAAACCCTAATATAGCTACAATATAAATTATAATTATATTGTAGCTATTTTAGAATTAATATTTATTTTACAGGCAACTTTGTAATTATATTAACTAGGTACAATAGCTATTAAATAGTTAATAACTATTTAATAGCTACCTAGTTAAAATAATTACAAAATTACCTGTAAAATAAATCCTAACCTAAGTTACAATTTAACCTAACACTACACTAGCAATAAATTAATTAAATACAATACCTACAATTAAATACAATTAAATAAACTAACTAAAGTACAAAACATAAAAAAGAACTAAGTTACAAAAAATAAATTTTTTTTTACAAACATTAGAAAAATATTACAACAATTTTAAACTAATTACACCTACTCTAAGCCCCCTAATAAAATAACAAAGCCCCCCAAAATAAAAAAATGCCCTACCCTATTCTAAAATTAAAACAGAAAAGCTCTTTTACCTTACCAGCCCTTAAAAGGGCCATTTGCAGGGCATGCCCCAAGAATTCAGCTCTTTTGCCTAGAAAAAAAACATACAATACCCCCCCCCCAACATTACAACCCACCACCCACATACCCCTAATCTAACCCAAACCCCCCTTAAATAAACCTAACACTAAGCCCCTGAAGATCTTCCTACCTTATCTTCACCACACCGGGTATCAGCGATCCGTCCAGGCTCCGATGTCTTGATCCAAGCCCAAGCGGGGGGCTGAAGACATCCATCCTCCGGCTGAAGTCACATCCGTACCGGTAAACATCTTCATCCAAGCCGCATCTTCTATGTTCTTCCATCCGATAACGACCGGCTGATCTTCAAGACCTCCAGCGCAGATCCATCCTCTTCTTCCGACGACTAGACGACGAATGAAGGTTCCTTTAAGGGACGTCATCCAAGATGGCGTCCCTCGAATTCCGATTGGCTGATAGGATTCTATCAACCAATCGGAATTAAGGTAGGAACCGTCATTCGTCGGGAAGTCGACGGTGAAGATGGATGTTCCGCGTCGGCGGGATGAACTACATGGATCCGGAAGAAAGAAGATTGAAGATGCCGCTTGATAGAAGACTTCAGTCGGATCATGGACCTCTTCAGCTCCCGCTTGGATGAAGACTTCAGCCGGATCATGGACATCTTCAGCCCCCCCGCTTGGGCTTGGATCAAGACATCAGAGGCTCTTCTGGATTGATCGGTGAACCCGGCGTGGTGAAGACAAGGTAGGGAGATCTTCAGGGGCTTAGTGTTAGGTTAATTTAAGGGGGGTTTGGGTTAGATTAGGGGTATGTGGGTGGTGGGTTGTAATGTTGGGGGGGTATTGTATGTTTTTTTTTACAGGCAAAAGAGCTGAATTCTTTGGGGCATGCCCCGCAAAGGGACCTTTTCAGGGCTGGTAAAGTAAAAGAGCTTTTCTATTTTAATTTTAGAATAGGGTAGGGCATTTTTTTATTTTGGGGGTCTTTGTTATTTTATTAGGGGGCTTAGAGTAGGTGTAATTAGTTTAAAATTGTTGTAATATTTTTCTAATGTTTGTAAATATTTTTTTATTTTTTGTAACTTAGTTCTTTTTATTTTTTGTACTTTAGTTAGTTTATTTCATTGTATTTATTTGTAGGTATTGTATTTAATTAATTTATTGATAGTGTAGTGTTAGGTTTAATTGTAACTTAGGTTAGGATTTATTTTACAGGTAATTTTGTAATTATTTTAACTAGGTAACTATGAAATAGTTATTAACTATTTAATAGCTATTGTATCTGGTTAAAATAATTACAAAGTTGCCTGTAAAGTAAATATTAATCCTAAAATAGCTACAATATAATTATAATTTATATTGCAGCTATATTAGGATTTATTTTACAGGTAAGTATTTAGCTTTAAATAGGAATAATTTATTTAATAAGAGTTAATTTATTTCGTTAGATAAAAATGATATTTAACTTAGGGGGGTGTTAGTGTTAGGGTTAGACTTAGCTTTAGGGGTTAATACATTTATTAGAGTAGCGGTGAGATCCGGTCGGCAGATTAGGGGTTAATTATTGTAGGTAGGTGGAGGCGACATTGGGGGCGGCAGATTAGGGGTTAATAAATATAATATAGGGGTCGGCGGTGTTAGGAGCAGCAGATTAGGGGTACAAAGGGATAACGTAGGTTGCGGCAATGTACGGAGCGGCAGATTAGGGGTTAATAATAATATGCAGGGGTCAGCGATAGCGGGGGCGGCAGATTAGGGGTTAATAAATATAATATAGGGGTCGGCGGTGTTAGGGGCAGCAGATTAGGGGTACATAGGGATAACGTAGGTTGCGGCGGTGTACGGAGCAGCAGATTAGGGGTTAATAGTATAATGCAGGTGTCAGCGATAGCGGGGGTGGCAGATTAGGGGTTAATAAGTGTAAGGTTAGGGGTGTTTAGACTCGGGGTACATGTTAGGGTGTTAGGTGCAGACTTAGGAAGTGTTTCCCCATAGGAAACAATGGGGCTGCGTTAGGAGCTTAACGCTGCTTTTTTGCAGGTGTTAGGTTTTTTTTCAGCTCAAACAGCCCCATTGTTTCCTATGGGGGAATCGTGCACAAGCACGTTTTTGAAGCTGGCCGCGTCCGTAAGCACCGCTGGTATCGAGAGTTGCAGTGGCGGTAAATATGCTCTATGCTCCCTTTTTTGGAGCCTAACGCAGTCATTCTGGGAACTCTAAATACCAGCGATATTTAAAAGGTGCGGGGGGAAAAAAACATGCGTAGCTAATGCACACCTTTGGCCACAGAACTCTAAATCTAGCCACTATAGAACAAAGCAAATTTGATGATAAAAATAAATTGGAAAGTTGTATAAAATGTCCTATGTGAATCATGAAAGTTTAGTTTTGATTAGTTTTTCCCATTAAAAAGAAAGTAATACATACAGAAAGAGAAGTAGTCTAGATTGTAAGTTCCCACGGGAATAGGGCCCTCAATTCCCCCTGTATTTGTCTGTAAAATTTTGTCTTTTATCGTATTGTTTCTCCATTGTACTGTTATCCTTGTACCCATGGACAACGCTGCGGAATCTGTCGGCGCTTTACAAATAAAGAATAATAAAATAGTCTGCCAGGAACAAACAACAGTTCTGTGGTTTGTTCTATGGTCCAGTTTTCACCTAGGAGTATCTTCTTTTAGTCCAATTGTGCTGGTTGTCATCACTGCTCCAGGGGTTATTACAGACAACAAGACATGTGCATTAATTTTGTTATGAATTCAAATTCATTAGCGAAACACGGATATTTGTATAATTTTCACGAAATTAATATCTGAAAAAATGCACCAATAAATTTAAAGAAAATTAAGAAATACTGACGAAATTTGTCAGTATTAATGTGTTTCCTTTAAATTACCTTAGGGGTTAAAAATACTTATTTCTAGCACCCTGGAGAGCTGCACTTATCCAAGTCTAATCTGAATATTCGGCTGCTGTGCTATTCGGTATTTGTTTCAGTTTAAACAAAACAAATACTTAGGCCTCTAGTTATTAAGGTCTGTCGGACCTGATCCGACAGTTCGGAACAGGTCCGACAGACCTCGCTGAATACGGCGAGCAATACGCTCACCGTATTCAGCATTGCGCCAGCAGCTCACAAGAGCTGCTGGTGCAACGCCGCCCCCTGCAGACTCGCAGCCAATAGGCCGCCAGCAGGGGGGTGTCAATCAACCCAATCGTACTTGATCGGGTTGATTTCCGGCGATGTCTGTCCACCTGCTCAGAGCAGGTGGACAGGTTATGGAGCAGCGGTCTTTGTGACCGCTGCTTTATAACCGCTGTTTCTGGCGAATCTGAAGACTCCAGATAAATAGAAATGGATACAGCACCCACTACTCACAAGTGCATGGAGGGGGCTAACCAAGCCCAAACAATTCAAGTAAAAAAGTAATCTCCAGTAGTGAGCAAAGTGACTTTAATTATCAAACAAAGGTCAAATACAGCAATGTTTCGGGCTAACAATAAGCCCTTTCTTAAAAAAAATTGAACAGCTTGATTTGGAAAACACTAAGGTAATTCTGTTTACACTTGACGTGTCAAGTTTATATACGTCTATTAAACATTCAAGTGGGATAGAGTCAGTTGCCAAGGTTCTGAAGAGTGATAATAGATACAGTTTGTCTCAAATACAATTCTTTTTAGAATTGCTAGAAGTCATACTTTATATGAATTATTTTCTTTTTAAGGATGAATTTTTCTTTCAGAAGAAAGGTACTGCCATGGGATCCAATGTCACCCCAACATATGCCAACATCTTCATTGACAATGTGTTTGGCATATGGTATGGCGACATTGGATCCCTACTTTCATTTATTGATGATCTCAATAGATCTGTCAATGGCATTAAATTTTGTTTGACATGGAATGAGCAGTCAATTCAATTTTTAGAGGGGAACATGGATTGAGAGTGGATATTTATTCAAAGCCCACAGATAAAAATAACACTTTGTTATATGGCAGCTTTCATCCACCTTCCACCTTTAAGGCAATGCCAAAAAGTCAATTACTAAGAGTGGATCGTATTGTGTCTGATATTGAATTAAAAACAAAACGACTGGAACAAATGTCAAACAAATTTATTCAAAGAGGTTACCCTGTTGATCTTGTGAATAAAGAAAAGCAGAATATTATTTTAAGATCAAAAAATTCTGAGCCCATTGGAATTAAGAGGAATAAAAATAAAACTAATAGGTTAATAATTGTATCACAGTATAACACCAGAAGTAGTCAAGTGAATAAAATTATACGTAAGTATTGGCACATTCTACAGAAGTGCCATCCTGACATTAATGCATTTCTTGAACCACAAATGCTGGCTTATAAAAGGAGTCCAAATATTAAAGATCAATTGGTTAGAGTGGATGTTGGCAGTTATAAACATTATAAACATTATCAGAAAACCATCACTGGTAAGCGACGCACAGGATGCTATCCTTGCCTTTCCTGCATAAATTGCAATTCAATGATTAAGGGAGGAGAATTTTTTCATCCCTATTCAGGTAAAAAATATCGAATTAAAGAATATTTGACTTGCAGAACAGAGTTTATTATCTATGCCATCAAGTGTCCATGTTCATTGTTATATATTGGACAATCCACCAGAGAGGCACGTGAAAGGATATCTGAGCACAAGTCAAATATTCGACGTGGCAAGGATGCTCCAGTGTCTGCGCATTTTTTACAAGCTGGACATAGTATCAGCCAACTACGTTTTCAAATTTTGGAACATATACACATGCCTACGAGAGGGGGTGATAGGCTTTGTTAAACAAAAGGGAAGCCTTTTGGATTAATGAACTTAACACCTTATGGCCTAAAGGCCTCAATAGGGAGTGTAATTGGACAATATTTAAAATCTAATAAAATCTAATAAATTAATAGTTTACTCCTTTTAGAGAGTTTAGTGGTTTGCATTTATTTTGGTTATATGTTCAAATTCTGCATCATGATGGTTTATGCCTTAATGAAGTAGTAAGCCAAAAGGTCCTTTATATGATATCATTAGGCACAAAAATTTGGCATTATCCATTTATATACTGGGTGTCCATTAGTTTTTAATTGTTTGACTTATTGAGATATGGGTATCCTTTTTTGAAGGATTGCCATATGTATAAATTTTTAAATTTATATATAGTTCATTCAGTTGATTGTGTTTTTCTATATATATATGGAAGTTAAAAATCTTGATATGAGTACTGTGACTAATTTAAATTTAAATAAATTTAAATAAATTTGAATATTTTTAATATAGTATTTATATCTATATATTCATATTGAATTTATTTGTCACGAATAGTATTTAATTTTAATTGTATTCACTTTTTATCTTTATAGGATCACTCAGCACTTTATATATGAAGTTGGTCATTGAGTTTTGCAATATATACTATATAAAATATTTTGTAACACATTTGCACTTTTGTATTTTTAGAAAATGTATTCTTATATGCAGTATTCAATTTCACCATTGGAGGGCGATATTTGTGCATTTTTTCACAACTGTTTGGCGCCAATATGGCTATTTAAACAATGTTTTATTCACTTTATGTCATGCTTGAGAAAGGGCTTATTGTTAGCCCGAAACGTTGCTGTATTTTTTTTTATTATTATTATTTTTTTTTTTTTTTTATAAAGTTTTTTATTAAGACAATAGTAGAGCAAAACATAAACATGAACATACGTAACGTTATACATTACATTATTATCTGCACTTACAGACATTTAAAGAGTTTGAGGAAAATTTAGTACAGTGCGAGTTAATTAAAACAATTATGTTATAGTATCTGAGTCTACATTCTCTTTCATCTACATCGATTACGCATGTTTCGGTGATGAAAATGATGTCTTATTTTTCTATGATGAGAGATAGAGAGGATGTATTTTTAATAATATCTACACCATCAAGACCAGGGAGTCCAAGAGTAGTATATAGAAAAAGGCGTCTGAAATGTCTAAAATCCAGGGGGGTAATTCCTGGTCACGTCTGTAATGCCGGCCCAAGGGTGGAGGGTCAGAAAGGAGGAGTGGGATTGGGGTTAAGGTAGAGAGGGTGGTTTTGGTGAGAGGGGGTAAGCAAGGAGTAAAATAGCTACCCCTCTGTAATTTGATTCAAAAGAGGCCTCAATTACCACGGGAAACCTTTTAGATGTACGGGATAGGGGAGAGTCTTGAATCCAATGAGTCTCCTATATGCAAGCTATATCTATTTTGTGTTTTTGTAAGTGATTGGATAGTAGGCTGCGTTTAGTTGGAGAATTAAGCCCCTGTACATTCAGAGATAGGCATCTAAGACCTTCCATTCCTAAGTTTCAGTTGTGGGAGAGAATAGATACCAGAAATGTAGGCTATATGAACGAAAGGGTAGGGGAAGAGGTGGGTCAGGGGGCTAGTTATTCACACCCTTGGGCTCGGCGGTGAAGGACTATTCACAAAAAATTCTGGAGCTGGTCAGGTTATAGACATTAGTCTGGTGGTGTAATTGTGATTTGTAGAAAGAAGAGGGGGCAAAGAATTACAGCGGACAAGAGCCGCTTAGGTTTGAAAAAGAGGAAAAGATAAGAGAGGGGATTAAAGAATTAAGGCAGAGGGCCTTAAAAGAGAGGTGAAAGAGTTAATAAGGGATATGGGGGGGAAGAGAGAGGGGCGGAGCCAGAGAAAGAAGCAGAGTTTAGTTTATGGTATCAATAAGCAAACAGAGTACGGAGTTTTGTTGGGGGTATAAGTAAGGTGGTCCGGTCAAGTACTGTTAAGGTTAAGTGAGGGTGAGCTCGGTTGGTGAGGTTAGAGCACCCCTCTAGATAGGGTGATGATTTGGTAGTGGTGGAAGTGAAGAGTATGTGGAGTGTGAGTTATATGTAGTAAGGCAAGATACAAAACATACAACAAAGTGAACATGTCTAATAACCTTATGGCAAAACATAAACATAATCAAACTTGATCTTAATTACTTGGTTGTACCAGTCCCGCCAATTATAAAGCCTTCTGTCTCTCATAAGTCTTACAAAAGGGGGCAGAGAGAGGCACAACCTAAGAAGAGAAATGTGGTAAATTTGTTTTCTAAGCTAGCAAATGAAGAAGTCAGTTGTACCACCTAGGTAGGGGGAAGTAAAAAGTGGACACATATTAGTGGTGTCAGGTACTGGGCTCTTATAGAAGTAAAATATGTGCCCGTGCAGAAGTCCAATAAAGCCTGAGTCCTTTAGTGCCTCCTATAAGGAAGGGGTAAGAGAGTCTGAGAGAATGATGAACCTCAGGCAGAGGGGGAGAAGAAATTAGGGGAATCTGAGATCAGTTTAATCTTTCAGATTTGTAAATCTGTTCTTTACTTATGTGGACATTTCAATAAACTAGGAGGTACTAGCAGATTCAAAAAGTTTGAGCGTCAACTGTTTGTCCTAGGGCAAAACACAAAACACAGATCTAAGTGAACATTTCTATAAACTAACAACATTATAGCAAGACATAAACATAGTTCAATGTGACCTTAATTACTTGGTTGTCCCAGTCCTGTCATTCACCAAGTCTTCTGTTTCTCCTTAGCCACACGAGGGGGGCAGAAAGAAGTACAACCTGATAAGGAAAACGGGTTAAAATGTGCCCTAAACAAACAAATGAAGGAGTCAGGCGTCCCGCCTAGGTAGTAGGAATTAAAAGTTAAACCGCTATTAACTATGTCAGGTACTGGGCTCTCATGAGAGTAAGATGTGTACCCGTGTGTAAGCCCAGTATAGCCTGAGTCCTGTAGTGGTTTCTATGGAGGAGAGGTAAACAAGATTGAGAGACTGGTGACCCTCAAGTAGGGGGGAACCTGATGTCGGGGGATTCCGAAATCAGTTTAGTCTTCGAGGTTTAGTAAGAACTCCCCTCCAGAGAAAGTCATATTTTGTGAATCGTGGAAGTGTAAGGTAAGTGAGGAGTAAGTTACATATAATAGGACAAAAAATAAACATATTGTAAAGCAAGCAATTCAATGAAACAGATAACATTATAGTAAGAATCTTTAACGTAAATATAAATGTATATTAACATGAGATCAATCACTTGGTTGTCCCAGACGTGTCATTTAAATATCCTCCTGTTTCTCATAAGTCTTACCAGTACTGGGTGTAACCAATAGAATGACCTTAATAGTAAAACATGGTTAACTTGAGTCTTAAACAGACAAACATGAGAGTCAATCATCTGCACCACCCTAACAGGAGGGAGCACTGAGTACTTATGAACTAGTAGTATCAGTCACTGGGCTCCTATGTGAGTAAGATATGTACCCGTGTGTTAGCCCAGTATAAGCCTGAGTCCCAATGTGCCTCTTATGAGAGATGTATAGACAAGGGGGAGAAAATGGGGGACCTCTAAGAAAGGAGGACCAGGTGTCAAATGCTTCTGAAATCAGTTCAGTTTTATGGTGTTGGAGGCCTGCTCCTGATGAGTGAGCAAGTTTCGAGGGAGTGGGTGGTGCAAATGTATTCAAAAAGTTAAAGTATTACCTAAGCATCTCGGGCCTGTCTGTCTGGTGGAGGTGATGTTCTCAGTTGATGAGGTCTCCAGTCAGGGAGAGAAGGATTCAGGATATCAGCTAGTGCTGCGGTCTTTCTCTGTTGTTCCTGGGTAGAGGATAAACCCAGGGAGCGTAGAAGTTTCATACCTTGTTCTGGAGAAGTGATCACGTATGAGCGATCTTGATGTTGAAGAAACAATTTTACTGGAAACCCCCATCTGTACTTGATGTTATTGTGTCGAAGGATTTGGGTGAATTGTTGAAATGTTCTCCTTCTTGCTAAAGTATGTTGCGACAGGTCCGGGAAGATCTGGACTTTGTGGTATGGTTCCTGTAGGGATTTATTGGAGAAAGATGCCCTGAGTATTTTCTCTCTGGTGGAATAGTAGTGGAGTCTTACAATGACGTCTCTAGGGGTATCAGCATTTGAATTACGTGGTCGTAAGGCTCTGTGGGCTCTGTCGAGCAGGAGATCTTGTGGCTGAGGTGAACCCAGCAGCTCTTTAAACAGCCCGTTCAGAAAGTCCTGTAGATTGGCTGTGGTTATAGATTCCGGAATACCACGGAATCTTAAATTATTCCGGCGGGATCTATCTTCTTGGTCTGCCAGTTTGCCCTCAAGGTCTGTAATTAGCTCCGCCAGAGTCTGGGAGTAAGCAAGAAGGTTTGAGTGATCTACTGCTAAGTCCTCATGCTTTTTCTCAAGCGTTTCTGTACGCTCTCCTAGAGATGAGAGGTCTCGCCTCAATTCACCCACCGACTGCTTCAGTTCCTGTCATAAAGAAGTATAGTGAGAGTCCATCTTATCTGATAGGGACTTGATTGTATCCAAGAATGTGGCTTGCGATAATGCTGGTTGATCTCTTCTAGCGACATCTGTTTTGTGACTTTTACTTTTTATTGTAGGGGTATCTCTAGATTCTTCCTCTGATAGATCCTGGTCCGAAGTATTTCTGCTATGGAAATGGTCTGTGAGAGTTCTCTTGGGGTTTTTCTGACGTTTCTGTTTCTTCCCCATTACTTGCGACATGTTCGTGATATTAAGTAGAGAAACTTGGTTACGTACTCATACTATGTTGCACTATACGTAAGAGGTCTGAAAAGTGCAAAAAATGGTTTCCACTTCAGAGAAGAAGTCTAGAGGGGGTTCCACCCGCACCATCACTGTAGCATTTAGCCCTGCATGTTTTTTGGGTCTGTACGTGAGAAGGCTATGGGTGTAGGCTAGGGAGGCTGTTAATGAAGGCCCCTCAGGAGGGAGATGTAGGAAGCACCAGCAACAAGGCGGGTCTGTCTCTGCTGCCAAATAATGATCTAGTCTGATTCCAGATTGAGAGAGTTCAGAACAGCCCTGAGGCTAAAGTCACATATGAACTTTTTACTGGAGATAACGTATAAGCAAAAGGCTACAGTCTATTAAAATAGTAAACGGTAAATACCAATCCAATCTCAGTTAGAGTGACAGATGCTAACTGCTGTGGTAATGTTAAAACAGCAGGTCACATAGCAAGTGAAGAAAATATAGTAAATACCAATCCACAAAGAGAAGTTAAAAGTTATGCAAAGTCCAGTATGGTAACCTGAAGATGTATATATAACTAACCTGGACGTCTGAGAGGGTTGAGCCCCTTTAACGCTGTGGAATTTGAGTGTTTATGGTTGTAGAGTGCTGTGTAAGGTTGTAGCAGAGTTTGATAATACCATATTGGAGTTCCAGGTAATGGGGTTATGCTCAGACAGGGGGTAATAACTGAGATCTGCTCTATGTAGATTAAACCTGCAGCTGATGGCAAAAGGAGCTGGGATAGCTTAATGCAAAGCCCTTATATGATGGGCTGTCAGAAGTGTGGAAAACTTTATTTTGCTTATATTTGCTGGTGGTGGATCCCCTCTTCCATGTGTTTAATCTCTGTGCTCTTTTCCCTCCCTATATAGAAATTGCTTACTGGCCCCTGTGTGTTTTGACTGTAGATGCGTAGAGAGGGGAACAGAGTTATACAACTGTAGGCCCCCAACCTCCTCACAGGTACCCGTCAGGCAAGTGCGGTCTTATAGTACTCACTGTCAGGTGCGCAGCACTTTTTCCTTTCTCTCCTGACCTTACTCACTCAGGGGCTCTGTGAGGCGATCCGGTAAGAGATGACCATTCCGGCAGCTCAAGAGGTGGTCAAGCAGGTAGCCGCTGTTCAGCAGGTATGATTGAGGCGATGCCATGTGGGTCCGTAGGGAGTATTAAGATGGTGCCGCCTCCGTGCGGCTGAAGATGTCGGAGCTACGTGCTGTCTCTGTGATGTAGGGAGTGAGCGGGAAAAACAGACCTGCGCTCCGGGATGTAATGTCTGCTGGTACACTTACTCCGCTGTACTTGTTATGCTGTCTAGCACATTAGCCACTGTCGAATGTCCGATGTCACGGCCTCCCTAGATTGGGCTATGCGTATAGTATATACTGCCCAGTTTCCTCTCACATAACCGGGTGATATGTCTATATAGGAGGGTCAGACCGCAAAGCTCACTAAATAAAAACATCTATTATATGTAAAGACTGGGGAAATAAAATAATTAAAAGAAAAAGGCTAAGATTATACAATTTAGATGGATCTGTTTGAAAATAAAGCAGGAGCTCTGTAGAAGTGTGACCTTCTTCTCTCGGTGTTGGCTCCGCCCCCCACGTTGCTGTATTTGACCTTTGTTTGATAATTAAAGTCACTTTGCTCACTGCTGGAGATTACTTTTTTACTTGAGTCTGAAGACTCGCCAGAAACAGGGGCTATCAAGCTCATTACGGAGCTTGATACATATGCCCCTTTAATGTTCTTGAAACATTTACATTCGTTTTTTGTTAAATTAAAGGGATACTAAACCCACATTTTTTTCTTTCATGAGTCAGATAGAGCATGCAATTTTAAGCAACTTTCTAATTTACTCCTATTATCATTTAGCCACCAATCAGCAAGCGCTACCCTGGTTCTGAACCAAAAATGGGCTGGCTCTTACGCTTAGATTCTTGCTTTTAAAATAAAGATAGCAAGAGAACAAAGAAAAATTGATAATAGGAGTAAATTAGAAAGTTGCTTAAAATTGCATCATGAAAGAAAAAAAAATGGTTTAGCATCCCTTTAATGTAAATGTTCTTTTTTCTATAGGTGAAAATGTTACATACTTACCTCAACCCTTCTTCACTTGTACAATTTGTTCAGTGGGATGAATGATACCCCAAGATTGTTAACATAGTTGATTGGCTGCTGTAACTAGATTAGGAAAGTTTTTTAAAGCCCAGGACCCCATAGCAATAATTCTGAACTCCTTCAACCACTATTCTGCTATTACCCACATTTATATACAGAAGGATAACGAGTACTAGAGAACGTATATAGAGATTTTGGGGCCGATTTATCAAGCCTTATATGGAGCTTGTTTCCGCGCGAGCCTTCATGCTCGCCGGAAACAGAAGTTATGAAGCAGCGGTCTAAAGAACGCTGCTACATAACGTGTCCGCATGCTCTGAGGCCACGGACAGAAATCAACCTGATTGAATACGATCGGGTTGATTGACACCCCCTGCTAGCGGCAAATTTGCAGGGGGCGGCATTGCACCAGCAGTTTACAAGAATATGCTGTCGGCATTTATTGATGTGCAGTGGGCATGATACGCTACACTGTATCATGTCCGCTCGCATTATGATAAATCTACCCCTTGGACTGTATGGAATATTTTGGAATAAGTGAAGTGAGAAAATAAATAAAAAAACATGTTAAAGTTTTAAGATAGAAATGAACAATTTGGAAGAAGCACAGTATGTGGGTGTTTGTATGTAAATGAAGACTTGAGAAAAAAGACGATCAGTCCGGATGATATAATAAAACGTAACTTTTATTCAAAACATAGGTGTAAAAACCTTAGAGCCAAGGCCCATATCCAAAGGTGTTATGTATCAGATTGGCTTACGCGTTTCGGCGTGAGCCGTAGTCATAGCCTGTTTGTATGTACACATATATATTTATCAGAGTTTTGCACAGTATGACATTTTACATGGAATAAGTCATCATTCTTTTCTTCAGTATATGTCAAGCTAGGGTGAACATCATAATTATGATCAGAGATAATCATTTCCCAGTAGTTTTACCAATGTGTATGCCACTTACTAACTTCTAATTCGGTGATTTATGCTATAAACATTTTACCTTGAATTTTGTGCCTGCAGGGGAAATGAATATGAATATTTAACTTTATATCATTTTGCTCAAATTGTTATACCTAGACAGATGAAGTTACATCACTTCCCAGAAGGTAATGTCAGTTCTGCCAACCTCATTTTAACTTAGCAGCAAGTTTAGCTTAAAAAAAAAAGAAACTAAAATGGGATCAAATGGAGCAAAATGTGTATTAAAGCAGTATACATGAATACAGATAATTGTGCAAATAACAGTTCTTTTTTAAATGCTAGCAACACAATTTATGCTCATTTGTAGAATTTTGAAAAAATATGAAGAAAAAATATATATATATATAAAAAAGATAAAAAATGATAGTAATAAACTGACTTCAGAGCATATAGAAGATTTATTTGTTAAAGAAGAGGGCTTAAGGCAAATTCTGTAGAAAATAGCTTATCAAATGCACAGTGGTGCCTGCCTTGAATTGAAATATTAAAAAGCATTGCAGAAAATGTGGATTGCCCAAATAAGATTGTATGTTTAAGAATTGAGTCTGGCAATTAAGATATATAGGTCTCATGAAACTCATTTATAGGTACATAGATTGGTTTCCTATTTGTAAATTGAGTTTCTCTAACTTTTTTTTTTTGACGATTAATGTTATAAAAATGCAATGTGTGATATTATGATTTAATATGGACTTATCTTGTAAATATATATTTCATCTCTTTATAAAATGAAAATATACACTTCTAAACTGTATATATTATTTTTTTATTTATGAAATCAATGGGAAATGTCCATGAATTAGTGTTGTGCCAACATAATATGGCAAAGCCTGGTGTCTTTTATTGTCCTTTTCCCTTGTGAATTGTGTTTGTCTCTGATGTCTTTATAAATAGAGTTTTCCATGATCAATAGTATTTTTCTATGCCTGATACACAGAAGTTCATAACTGTAATTAAATTGATGCCAAATTCAATAGCTTGGTAAATACCAAGAATATAATGACACATGATTGACATAAATAATGCAGAGTGAATAGGACTGACTTCAGCTTAAAGCAGCAATCATTTGTGTGTGTGCTCGCGCAAGTCTATCTATCTATCTATCTATCTATCATCTATTTATTTATCCATCAATTTATAGATAGATATATGATCCATATATCTAGATAGATAGATAGATAGATAGATAGATAGATAAATTATAGATAGATTATAGATAGATAGAAACTACACATGTGTGGAAAATATAACCAGAGCTATTCATTTTCATAAACTCTAGTTTGTATACCAATGAGTGCATACCTCTAAAAAACACTAATGATAATAATCTAATGTGTCCAGAAAGTACATTTAATTATGAGAATGTATTTTAGTTACATATAGACAAGTTTCAGGAGAGCAAGGCTTTAATTAAAAATAAATACAGGGCTGGAAATTTTCTCTAGCTTACTAGCACTGAACAAGAAACAAAATGCAGTGAAGGAGAAAAAATTATCAGCTAGATTTAGAGTTCTGCGGCCAAAGGGGTGCGTTAGCTACCCATGCTTTTTTCCCCCCGCACCTTTTAAATACCGCTGGTATTTAGAGTTCACAGAAGGGCTGCGTTAGGCTCCAAAAAGGGAGCATATAGGCATATTTACCGCCACTGCAACTCTAAATACCAGCGGTGCTTACGGACGCGGCCAGCTTCAAAAACGTGCTCGTGTACGATTCCCCCATAGGAAACAATGGGGCCGTTTGAACTGGAAAAAAATCTAACACCTGCAAAAAAAGCAGCGTTCAGCTCCTAACGCAGCCCCATTGTTTCCTATGGGTAAACACTTCCTAAGTCTGCACCTAACACCCTAACATGAACCCCGAGTCTAAACACCACTAACCTTACCCTTATTAACCCCTAATCTGCCACCCCCGCTATCGCTGACCCCTGCATTATACTATTAACCCCTAATCTGCCGCTCCGTACACCGCCGCAACCTACGTTATCCCTATGTACCCCTAATCTGCTGCCCCTAACACCGCCGACCCCTATATTATATTTATTAACCCCTAATCTGCTGCCCCTAACGTCGCCGCCACCTACCTACAATTATTAACCCCTAATCTGCCGACCGGACCTCACCGCTACTATAATAAAGTTATTAACCCCTAATCCACCTCACTCCCGCCTCAATAACCCTATAATAAATAGTATTAACCCCTAATCTGCTCTCCCTAACATCACCAACACCTAACTTCAAGTATTAACCCCTAATCTGCTGACCGGACCTTACCGCTACTCTAATAAATGTAATAACCCCTAAAGCTAAGTCTAACCCTAACACTAACACCCCCCTAAGTTAAATATAAATTTTATCTAACGAAATAAATGAACTCTTATTAAATAAATTATTCCTATTTAAAGCTAAATACTTACCTGTAAAATAAACCCTAATATAGCTACAATATAAATAATAATTATATTGTAGCTATTTTAGGATTAATATTTATTTTACAGGCAACTTTGTATTTATTTTAACCAGGTACAATAGCTATTAAATAGTTAATAACTATTTAATAGCTACCTAGTTAAAATAATTACACAATTACCTGTAAAATAAATCCTAACCTAAATTACAATTAAACCTAACACTACACTATCAATAAATTAATTAAATAAAATACCTACAATTATCTACAATTAAACCTAACACTACACTATCAATAAATTAATTACATACAAATACCTACAAATAAATACAATTAAATAAAGTAACTAAAGTACAAAAAATAAAAAAATAATTTACAAACATTATAAAAATATTACAACAATTTTAAGCTAATTACACCTACTCTAAGCCCCTTAATAAAAAAAAGCCAATCGGAATTAAGGTAGGAACATTCTGATTGGCTGATGGAATCAGCCAATCAGATTGAGCTCGCATTCTATTGGCTGTTCCGATCAGCCAATAGAATGCAAGCTTAATCTGATTGGCTGATTGGATCAGCCAATCGGATTGAACTTGAATCTGATTGGCTGATTCCATCAGCCAATCAGAATTTTCCTACCTTAATTCCGATTGGCTGATAGAATCCTATCAGCCAATCGGAATTCGAGGGACGCCATCTTGGATGACGTCCCTTAAAGGAACCGTCATTCGTCGGGAAGTCGTCGGCCAGGATGGATGTTCTGCATCGGCAGGATGAAGATGGATCCAGAAGAAAGAAGATTGAAGATGCCGCTTGATAGAAGACTTCAGCCGGATGATGGACCTCTTCAGCCCCCGCTTGGATCAAGACTTCAGCCGGATGATGGATCTCTTCAGCCCCCACTTGGATCAAGACTTCAGCCGGATGATGGACCTCTTCAACCCGATAATGGACCTCTTCAGCCCCCGCTTGGGCTTGGATGAAGACTTTGGAGCCTCTTCTGGACGGATCAGTGATACCCGGCGTGGTGAAGATAAGGTAGGGAGATCTTCAGGGGCTTAGTGTTAGGTTTATTTAAGGAGGGTTTGGGTTAGATTAGGGGTATGTGGGTGGTGGGTTGTAATGTTGGGGGGGGCATTGTATGTTTTGTTTTACAGGCAAAAGAGCAGAATTCTTTGGGGCATGCCCCGCAAAAGGCCCTTTTAAGGGCTGGTAAGGTAAAAGAGCTTTTCAATTTTTATTTTAGAATAGGGTAGGGCATTTTTTTATTTTGGGGGGCTTTGTTATTTTATTAGGGGGCTTAGAGTAGGTGTAATTAGCTTAAAAATGTTGTAATATTTTTATAATGTTTGTAAATTATTTTTTTATTTTTTGTAACTTAGTTCTTTTTTATTTTTTGTACTTTAGTTAGTTTATTTAATTGTATTTATTTGTAGGTATTTGTATTTAATTTATTTAATGATAGTGTAGTGTTAGGTTTAATTGTAGATAATTGTAGGTATTTTATTTAATTAATTTATTGATAGTGTAGTGTTAGGTTTAATTGTAACTTAGGTTAGGATTTATTTTACGGGTAATTTTCTAATTATTTTAACTAGGTAGCTATTAAATAGTTATTAACTATTTAATAGCTATTGTACCTGGTTAAAATAAATACAAAGTTGCTTGTAAAATAAATATTAATCCTAAAATAGCTACAATATAATTATAATTTATATTGTAGCTATATTAGGGTTTATTTTACAGGTAAGTATTTAGCTTTACATAGGAATAATTTATTTATTAAGAAATAATTTATTTCGTTAGATAAAAATTATATTTAACTTAGGGGGGTGTTAGGGTTAGACTTAGCTTTAGGGGTTAATAACTTTATTATAGTAGCGGTGAGGTCCGGTCGGCAGATTAGGGGTTAATAATTGTAGGTAGGTGGCGGCGACGTTGGGGGCGGCAGATTAGGGGTTAATAAATATAATATAGGGGTCGGCGGTGTTAGGGGCAGCAGATTAGGGGTACATAGGGATAACATAGGTTGCGGCGGTGTGCGGTCGGCAGATTAGGGGTTAAAAAAATGTATTAGAGTGGCGGCGATGTGGGGGGACCTTGGTTTAGGGGTACATAGGTAGTTTATGGGTGTTAGTGTACTTTAGAGCACAGTAGTTAAGAGCTTTATGAACCGGCGTTAGCCCAGAAAGCTCTTAACTCCTGGCTTTTCTCTGCGGCTGGAGTCTTGTCGTTAGATTTCTAACGCTCACTTCAGCCAAGACTCTAAATACCGGCGTTAGAAAGATCCCATTGAAAAGATAGGTTACGCAAATGGCGTAGGGGGATCTGCGGTATGGAAAAGTCGCGGCTGCAAAGTGAGCGTTAGACCCTTTCATGACTGACTCTAAATACCAGCGGGCGGCCAAAACCAGCGTTAGGAGTCCCTAACGCTGGTTTTGACGGTTAACGCAGAACTCTAAATCTAGGCGTATGTTTTTTTCCCTCTCTTTAGCTTTCAGTGGAGTATTAACTTTTCCCCTTTAGACTACTAACTTATCACATGACTAGTAAACTATTGTGATTTATTTCCACCCATGGATTTAGCATGCAAATCACCAATGTCAGTGTAGAATCCACTACAATAATCAGTATAATTGTGTAGGTATATAAAGCACAAATACATGGTCATGTTCCCCAACTTTATACCTTTTTCAGTAAATAATATTTTCTTAAAGAGGAATATTGATAACTTAAAATTAAAGGGACAGTCTAGTCAAAATTAAACTGTCATTATTCAGATAGGGCATACCATTTTAAACAACTTTCTAATTCACTTTTAGGTTAAATTTTGCTTTTTTTCTCCTGGTATTCTTTGTTGAAAGCTAAACCTAGGTAGGTTCATATGCTAATTTCTAAACCTTTGAAGGCCACCTCTTATTTCAATGCATTTTACAGTTTTCACAGCTAGAGGGTGTTAGTTCATGTGTGCCACATAGCATTGTGCTTACGCCTGTGGAGTTACTTATGAGAGGGCACTGATTGGCTAAAATGCAAGTCTGTCTAAAGAACTGAAATAAGGGGGTAGTCTGCAGAGGTTTAGATACAATGTAATCACAGAAGTAAACAGTATATTAAAATAACAGTGTTGGTTTTGCAAAACTGGGGAATGGTTAATAAAGGGATTATCTATATTTTAAGCAATAAGAATTCTGGAGTAGGCTGTCCCTTTAAATTACTAAAAAAATCTCATTTAGAATCTAACACATGTAATGTTCAAGTTTGGAGAAATTAAAGTTGGTAAAATACACCATAGATGCCCATATTGTGGCACCCGAGCCTTAGATTGGAAACCTTCATAAAAAAATGTAAACAATGAAAACATAGTAGTATTACTTAGGAAGTTTATCATGGACTCAGATGTGACTGCAATAATATGAATCAACTTTTGTCATGTTTTCCTACTATACCAATCACGTTGTGTTCTTTTTCCTGCTATAGATGATAGCATCTGATGGTACCCAAGAGAGTACTCCAGTGACAGTGAACATTCTGGTGATTGATGCAAATGACAACTCTCCAACTTTTTCTAACATCTCCTACAATGTCAAGATTTACACTGATATGACAGCAGGGGAGAGCATTATCAGAGTAAGTTTAAATGCTGTTTGTTTACCTCCTTTTAACATAGGACTCATTTCTCTACATAGTCAAAAAAATATATTTAAAGGACCATTATATACAGTAGAATTGCAGCTATGGAGGTCCTCCTTACTTCTAAAATAAGTAACAACATTAAGCGTCAAGAATTAGTTGTTGTGCCACAGACCATACAAATTGATGCTTTGGGTTTGATTTATTAAGCCCCTCTCCTCCCTTAGACTGCAGGTTCTCACAAGAGAACCTACAGTCAGTATTTATCAAGCAGCGGTCATCAGACTGCTTTCCTACCTTGTTCTCCACCTCTTAGGTGGATAATTTCAATCTCCCCAGGTCTCGTTTGACCGGGGAGATTGACAGCTCCAGCCCACGCGTGATTGGCTGTGCACAGGCAGGGGACGGTGTTGCACGCAAGAGCAAAATAGCACTTGTGTGCAATGTTAAATTCAAGTAGCGGATTGCTGCTCACCAGAGGAGAACTTGGGTGGACAGGGGTGAATATGTATGCCCCTGTCCACCCTTGATTGATAAATTGAGCCCTTTATGCTGGCGATATCCTTCTCTTAACTTCTTTCTATAGCTCTATAGAGGGAAAGCAAACACCTTCAGATTTGTATCTAAAATGATTAGTTAAACATAATGAAACAACTTTGCAATACATTGTCATTAATTCTTTTGCACCATTTTCATGTAATTTAGAAAATTAATCAATTTCTAATTATTAGAGCTTTGAATGCACATTGCTGACTTCTCAAGGCTAAACCTGCTACATATATGTCCATAATTGGCATTAGCAGATAAAACCTGCAAACAAATCTACGTTATACTAACTTAATGACAGTGACTAGCCTTGTTGTCTGTGGACTAAAGCCCAGATTGGCTTCTCCGGTTAAGGCAAATTGTGAAAAATAATTGCAATTTAAAAGAATGTTAATTTGTTTTAAAAATATTAAAACTTGGCTGATATGTTATTGTACAGCAGCACAACAGAATGTATTTTGATTGCAAGGTGTTTAGTGTCCCTTTAACCCCTTTCAGAGAAGAACTTGCCTAAAATACAGGAGAATTTTTAGCATTTTTGCTATAACTCATTAAAACAGAAATAGAACCTTGGTTTTTCGTTTACTTATCAAAACTATATATTTATTTTTTAAGTAGACAACTCAGGTATTGATCTAGGCCCATTTTTGTATATTTAATTCCACCATTTTACCTCCAAATGCGATCATATAAAAAAAAAATTCTTAACTTTTTCACAAACTTTGGGTTTCTTACTGAAATTATTTACATACGGTGAGTGCAAACATGATACAACTTATTGTAAAAGATTCTCTGGGATCCTCTTTGTTCAGAAATAGCAAACATACATGGCTTTGCCATTGGTTATTGGTAATTATAAGGCCGCTAATTGCACCACAGTTATATTATTTCTGGCAGTGAAGGTGTTAATCAGGTAGCTTATAAGGTTAATTTTAGATGTAGTATAGAGATTACCCTCCCATTGACTGATCCCTCCCAAACAGCCCCCCCCCCCCCACCTCACACATACACACACTCACCCCCATCATCCTAGGTACTGGCAGACTGTCTGCCAGCATGCATTTTAGGGCTTTTTAATTAATATTATTTTTATTTTTTTTCTACATTGTAGTAATCCTCTTCCTCTTCCACCTCCCTGAGTCCTCCCAAACAGCTCTCTAATCCTCCTCCCACTATTATTTTTCATTTTTATATTTTTTAAATGTTGTCTGTAGTGTAGTGGTCCCCCTCAAATCTCCCCCCCCCAGGCAATTATATGGGAACACTCACCCCCATTCCATCCCTTTTCTGTAGTGTAGTTCCCCATCCCTCCCCCCTCTGCCGCTGGGCCGCTCAGCTACTTCCCGCTTTCCCTCCAACACTTCCCGCCAGCACCAGCAGATGATCTTTACAGATGGTGACACACACAGTGTCACTCTCTGTAACGATCTGACATCTGCCTTAATTTTGAAGCAGACTGTTTCTATATGCAGACAGATGCCTGCAGCTCAGGAACAGAGAAAAACTTGCCCAAAGTACTGGATTTTATTTTAGCATTTTGCTATCGCTTTATTTAAACATAAATAGAGCTTTTGATTTTTTGATTTACCTATGACAACTGTATATATATATATATATTTTAAAGTAGACAACCCATGTTATTGATCCTGTCCCATTTTAGTATATTTGATGCCACTATTTGGCCATCAGATATGATCATATAGCAAAAGCATTGTTAACTTTTTCTCAAACTTTGGGTTTCTGACTGAATACACAAATACTGCAGTCATATGACAAATGGTTGTACAAGCTTCCCTGGTAAAGCAGGCATGCCTGGCTTTACAATTTTTTTTGGCAATTAGCATGCTAAAGAAATTCTTGGTAGTGAAGGGGTAAATAAGTTATCCCGTAAGGTATTTTTTTTATGCAGAGTAGATATTACCCTCCCAATTGACACCTCCCACTTTGTGATCCCTACCTGATCCTTCCCAAACAGCTCCCTCATCCCCTCTGGTGACCACCATCTAAGACAGTCTGCCAGTATGCAGTGTAGGGCTTTTTAAAAAAAAAATGTCTGCAGTAGTGTAGTGATCCCACCTCCCTGATCCTCCTCAAACAGCTCTTTAACCCTTCCTCTCACACTAGTGGTGGCCATCTTAGGTAATGTCAGCTGTCAGCCAGTACCCAGTTTATATTTATTTTTTGTTTTTATTTATTAATTCTTCTTTTTTTGTAGTGTAAACCATTCGCTTAAAATAATATTGAAACCATTTGCTTAAAATCAAATACCTGACAACTAATATCAGTTAAACATCAATACTATTTAATACAATATAAAATACATAAAACAATAATAGTCAGACCAGATTAAATTGTGAGGACATCTCCTCTAAAGAGAAGTTTAGAGGTAACGTCTTCACAATTTAATCTGGTCTGACTATTATTGTTTTATGTATTTTATATTCTATTAAATAGTATTGATGTTTAACTGATAAATTAGTTGTCAAGTATTTGATTTTAAGCATATGGTTTCAATATTATTTTAAGCGTATGGTTTAATTTTATTACCTATGGTCTTTTTAATTGTACTGCCTTGTTTGATGTTTAACCCTTAGCTTTTTAGTACCTTGAGTACTTATTAGCGCTGTTTGTAGTAATTTCTTTTGTCTACTATTCCCATTTGTACTGGTAGTGAGACCAGTCTTACAAATAGCTCTTTCAGGGTTTACAATATATCGCTTTTAGTAACTTTTTTCTACCTTCTTTCTGTTGAAATCATTTGTTGAAGGGGCAGCAACCTGGTGTAGCCTATTTTTCTATTGATAATTAATTGGTTGTAATATTTCAAATGTTTTGTTTTCTCTTTTGTTTGCTCTTCTATTTGTTTTCTCATGTTGTGCATATTCTTCAAATGTTCTGTATTTTATTACTGGTTATTATGCAAGACATCTTGTAGATAAATGTTATTTGTTAAAATATTTTAATAGTCATTGCAATAGCATAGAGCCTAAATATCTAAAGTTCTCTGAGTTTGTGAGATTTTCTAAGACAGATGTTCTTTTTCCAGTACTATGAAGACCCTTTCTCAGTTATCTAAAGGCAGTTTTTATCTTGAGATCAGTGTGTCTCTCAAGGGGGTGCTCCCTGCTTTTAAGCATGTAAAGGCAATACATACATTACAACAGAGTTCACAAAAAAGTTATGTAATTTAAAACTCATCCTGTTTTGTTTTGCTTTAAAACCTTTCCAAAGTAAAAAGTAGTAAAGGATTGATATTATCTGCACGGAGTCTCCTCCTGGCAGTTTATTAGTTTTGTGGGGGAGGGGAGGTTGAAGGCTGTGTGTGTGATAATGAACAGATGAACCCAGAAGGATCTTAACCCTCTGACTGATGTACTGACACAGGGGATATGCTCCCATGCACAAAGTTCTGGGGAAATGCTGAGTTAGATAAGCGAGAGTAGTCAAGTGAGCACTGCAAAAGATTTACTATCTGATGACTGCAGCATGAGCCTAGGAATATTTGATTTGATTCTTGTCATCAGGTTCCCTTAACAAATGTCAGGATACCAGAACTAGAGCACAGGTTACATAATCTGCCGATCACGAACTATGGCTATTAACCTGCTGTCACCAAAGGTAATGCTGAAAATCTTTCAGTGGGCCCTGAGGACTGGGATTTAAAAATACTGGCTTAAAGGGATATGAAACCCAATTTATTTATTTCTTGATGAATCTGCATGTTCTATCTGAATCATAAAAGAACAAAATTGGGTTCAGTATCCCTTTAAGTTACAGTATTTTCTGCTTGTGTCTTTGGTTTGGATTTTATGCTTTAAAATGCTAATGCTAGTCTTTCTTTATTCATAAAAACCAAAAAAAAATAACTATTACTTTTCAGATTGCAGTGCTGTACCATCTTTCTGATGGTAATATTTATTAAAAATTATGTAAAACTACCTTTAGGTTGCATGCATAAGATGTATTTTCTCATGTAAATATTGCCTAAATGATATAAGATATTGCAGTTTACACTTGGCCTATCCTCTCCTAGCTGTCCCATTTTACAGATGCAAAAAGATACAAATATTCCAAAATCCAAACTATTTAAAAATTCAGAAATTTTCTGGTCTCAATCAGTTTGGATAAAGAGTTTGTATCTGTATTACTTTGAAATGTGCTCAATGAATTTGTCCAGTTTTACTGCTGAATTATTGGTCATTAACAGTACTTTGATCATAGAGAATTCAGATTCTCTTCTCTTTCCACCATATAAGACTGGTGATTAGGGATGGGCGAATGTTTCTAAAAATTCGAAATTTTAAATGAATTTTGATACATTCGTTCGTTCGAATCGAATTTCGAATGTTTATATAACATTCTAACATTCTATTTTTGAATTTTCATTTTCAAATTTTTCAATAAAATTCAAAAATATTCGTTCGAATAATAGGATGTTTAGCTATGTATTCATTCAATTTCGAAATGTAATATTCGAATTTGAATGTGACATTCAAATTCGAATGTGACATTCAAATTTGAAATAATATTTCTAGTCTACAACTGTGTTTAATGAATGTAATATTCAAATTCGAATGCTACATTCGAATTCGAATGCTACATTCGAATTTGAATGTCACATTCGAATTTGAAATAGTATTTCTAGTCTAATACTGTGTTTTAAATGTGATATTCGATTCGAATGTGATATTCAAATTCGAAATAGTATTTCTAGTCTAATACTTTGTTTTATAAATGTAATATTCGATTTCGAATGTGACATTCGATTCAAATGTGATATTCGATTCGAATGTGCCATTCTAAATAGTGTTTCTAGTCTAAAATTGTGTTTTATAAATGTAATATTCAAATTTTAATGTGATATTCGAATGCGAATGTGACATTCGAAAACTGTAAATAACATTCAAAAATCAAATTTTTAAGAATATTCGTTCTTATTAACATTCTGTTATGTAAATCGAATTTCCACAATAACAATCGTTCTAACATTCGAATTCGGATATAAACACATTCGCCCATCCCTACTGGTGATGGATTTACTTTTTGTATACCATTTCTGTTACATTCATTAAAGTGATTCTATCCCCTGATAGGTCATTTATCAAAGTATAGGGTTGCCATATTGCCGCTTTAAAGGGGGACACCCTGGTTCCGTGGTAGAATTATCATAAAAAAGGGGCAGTTCATGTGAAAGGAGAGATGTCTACTATTGAAAGTAATGGAGCATGCTGCTAGAGTGAAGTTATCAGTGAGCAGGGGGCACACTTCAAAAATGAATTCCTGCAGCCAACATAAATTACATTACGCTATTTTCTGGGTATCGCATCTAATAATCATCTATATTTTTGTAGGCATGTGTTTTTCTATTAGGGTTATAATTATTTGTTGTGTTTTGAGAAAAGCTTGCCACCTTTTAGTTGGCGAGAAAAACCTGTGAGATCTGCAGTGCTAAAATCTTTATAGAATAACGTTGGGATTAGAGAGACAATTTTATATGTGCCCATGGAACCGCCATGTTCAGCCCATTTTACGAAAAAACTATTACGCTTTGTATTTTGGACTTAAAAGTACAAACTTCTAAGTGATTTTTGCACATCCAATGTACTTAAATTTACATACTAATTTTACATTTTTGATCAAATATGATTTTTGTTGAAGGATTTTGTTACAATTTGTGATGCACCTTAACAATACAATTTCATATTGTTTATTTTTTTGTAAATGGTTCAATTATTAATTTTTAAGATTTTTAAAATAAAAATTTTATTGTGCACTTTTGTAATGTCCGCACCTCTTCCAAATATACGAAAATACAGTATATGCTCCATAGCATATAAAAAGTATCTTTAGTTCATTCCTTCATGAAAATAGGTCTGGCGATCATTCTTTAATAATCTTGCCAGCCCAGAGACCTTTAGATCATGGGGCCCTTAATGAGTCACTGAGTGAAGTATTCCTCTAGCCATGTAAGCTACTGTAGAAAGACTTTGCTTTTCAACTACAAGTAGTCATTAATGTATATAACTACCTCAATAATCAAAGTGTAAAAGCATACTAACTTTAAGGAAAGTCATTTGTTCATAGATCTGATTCTCAAGTTTACGCAATCTGCTGTGTGACCTTATTACTATTTTGGCTAAGCATTATGCATTTGAGTCCACAAAAGCTTTAATAATCACATTAAACAACTGAAACACATAAAAGGCATATTTTTTGCCTCTTAGTGTTTTTAATTAAGTCTGGAATGTAGAATAATATAGTAATTGTTGCAGAAAAGCTTTATTGATTACACTAAAGGGAGTTTGACTCTAGCCTTACTTGACATATCTATATCAGGGCTGGTTATATATGAAAGATAAACAAAACATTAATGGCAGTAACAGCCCTGGATGGATGTTTATAAAGTAGTGGATGTGTGTGTTTCATCAGGTGAAAAGCCATCTTGAGTATACCGTGCTCTGGTGAGACCTTCCTGAATTTTTTTTACATTAGTGGGAATTGAATCCTGAAGTAAAATTGGTTATATCTATACAGTTTGTATATCTATCTATCTATATATATAGATATATATATATATCCATGCATATGTGTGTGTGTGTGTGTATATATATATCCCCCACCTTCCATTTGAGCATGCCCCACAGATGCTCAATAGGGTTTAGGTCTGGAGACATGCTTGGCCGATTCCATCACCTTTACCCTCATCTTCTTTAGCAAGGCTGTGGTTGTCTTGGAGGTGTGTTTGGGGTCGTTATCATGTTGGAATACTGCCCTGTGGCCCAGTCTCCGAAGAGAGGGGATCATGCTCTGCTTCAGTATGTCACAGTACATGTTGGCATTCATGGTTCCCTCAATGAACTGTAGCTTCCCAGTGCCGGCAGCACTCATGCAGGCTCAGACCATGACACTCCGACCACCATGCTTGACTTTAGACAAGACAAACTTGTCTTTGTACTGTTCATCTGGTTGCCATGACATAGGCTTGACACCATCTGAACCAAATAAGTTTATCTGGGTCTCATTGGACAACAGGATATGGTTCCAGTAATCCATGTCCTTAGTCTGCTTGTTTTCAGCAAACTGTTTGCAGGCTTTCTTGTGCATCATCTTTAGAAGAGGCTTTCTTCTGGGACGACAGCCATGCAGACCAATTTGATGCAGTGTGCAGCGTATGGTCTGAGCACTGACAGGCTGATCCCCCACCCCTTAAACCTCTGCGGCAATGCTGGCAGCACTCATATGTCTATTTCCCAAAGACAACCTCTGGATTTGACACTGAGCACTTGCACTCATGGTCGACCATGGAGAGGCCTGTTCTGAGTGGAACCTGTCCTGTGAAACTGCTGTATGGTCTTGCCCACCATCAAGCTCAGATTCAGGGTCTTGGCAATCTTCTTATAGCCTAGGCCATTTTTATGTAGAGCAGCAATGATTTTTTTCAGATCCTCAGAGAGTTCTTTGCCATGAGGTGCCATGTTGAAATTCCAGTGACCAGTATGAGAGAGTGTGAGAGCGATAACACCAAATTTAACACACCTGCTCCCCATTCAAACCTGAGATCTTGTAACACTAACGAGTCACATGAAACCGGGGAGGGAAAATGGCTAATTAGGCCCAATTTGACATTTCCACTTAGGGGTGTACTCACATTTGTTGCCAATGGTTTAGACATTAACGGCTGTGTTTTGAGTTATTTTGAGGGGACAGCAAATTTACACTGTTATACAGGCTGTACACTCACTACTTTAAATTGTAGCAAAGTGTCATTTCTTCAGTGTTGTCACATGAAAAGATATATATATATATATATATATACATACACACACATATGAATGTATATGTGTATGTTTTTGTATATATATATTCCATACCCACTGATTTGATATTATTTTGGACTTATATATGAAGTATAGTGATGTCGCAAATTGTTCGCCGGCAAATAGTTCCCGGCAAACATAGCATGTTCGCATTTGCTGCGGCGGGCGAACATATGCGATGTTCGATCCGCCCCCTATTCGTCATCATTGAGTAATACTTTGACCCTGTACCTCACAGTCGGCAGGCACATTCAAGCCAATCAGCAGCAGACCCTCCCTCCCAGACCCTCCTACCTCCTGGACCGCATCCATTTTAGATTCATTCGGAAGCTGCATTGTTAGTGAGAGGAGGGACAGTGTAGCTGCTGCTAATTTAGTAGGGAAATCTATAGCTAGGCTAGTGTATTCAGTGTCCACTACAGTCCTGAAGGACTCATCTGATCTCTGCTATAAGGACAGCACCCCAAAAAGCCCTTTTTAGGGCTGCTTTTTTTTTTTTTTTTCCCTGTTTAATCTAATTGCAGTTGCATGCCTGCCAGCGTGTGTGTCAGGCTCACAGCGTATACTGTGCCCACTTGCCCAGTGCCAACACTCATATCTGGTGTAACAGTAGTGTAGATTTAAAAAAAACAACACTTTCTCTTGTTAAGTGTAGTCAGTCCACGGGTCATCCATTACTTATGGGATTATATCTCCTTCCCAACAGGAAGTTGCAAGAGGATCACCCAAGCAGAGCTGCTACACAGCTCCTCCCCTCACATGTCATATCCACTCATTCTCTTGCAACTCAACATAGATAGGTCGCTGTGAGAGGTCTGTGGTGTTTTTAAACTTAGTTTATGTCTTCAATCAAAAGTTTGTTATTTTAAATGGCACCGGAGTGTGCTGTTTGTTCTCAGGCAGTATTAGAAGAAGAATCGGCCTGCGTTTTCTATGATCTTAGCAGAAGTAACTAAGATCCACTGGCTGTTTCTCGCACATTCTGAGGAGTGAGGTAACTTCAGAAAGGGGAATAGCATGCGGGGCCCCCCTGCAAACGAGGTATATGCAGTAAATTATTTTTCTAAGGAATGGAATTGACTAGAAAATACTGCTGTTACCAATGTAATGTAAGTACAGCCTTAAATGCAGTGGTAGCGACTGGTATTAGGCTGATGAGTGTATGTGCACTGAAGTATTTTTCTAGGGAATGGCATTTGACTAAGAAAATACTGTTAATACTGAAGTAATGTTTGAGCCTTAACTGCAGTAAAAGCGACTGGTAGCAGGCTTATTAATAACACTTCATAATCTTTAAATGTTCAAAACTTTTACTGGCATGTTAATCGTTTTTTGTGAGGTACTTGGTGATAAAATTTATTGGGGCATGATTTTTCCACATGGCTAACGTTTATTTCTGCATAGAAACAGTTAACCGAGATTTCCCACTGTTGTAATATGAGTGGGGGGGGCCTATTTTAGCGCTTTTTTGCGCAGTAAAAATTCAGTCACAGTCTTCCTACTTCATCCTCCATGATCCAGGATGTCCCTAGAGAGCTCAGGGGTCTTCAAAATTCATTTTGAGGGAGGTAATCAGTCACAGCAGACCTGTGACAGTGTGTTTAACTGTGATAAAAATGTTATTTGTTAAATTGATATCCGTTTTTGGGTATTAAGGGGTTAATCATCCATTTGCTGGTGGGTGCAATCCTTTGCTAACTTAATACATTTACTGTGAAATTTTGGTTGCTATAACTAATTTGATTCATTGTTATTTCAACTGTGACAGCTTTTTGTGCTTCTTAAAGGCGCAGTAGCGTTTTTTATATTGCTTGTAAATTTATTTGAAAGTATTTTCCAAGCTTGCTAGTCTCATTGCTAGTCTGTTTAAACATGTCTTACACAGATGAATCTGTTTGTTCACTATGTTTGAAGGCCAATGTGGAGCCCCATAGAAATTTGTGTACTAAATGCATTGATGTCACTTTAAATAAAAGTCAATTTTTACATGTAAAGAAATTATCACCAGACAACGAGGGGGAAGTTATGCCGACTAACTCTCCTCACGTGTCAGTACCTTCGCCTCCCGCTCAGGAGGTGCGTGATATTGTGGCACCAAGTACATCAGAGAGGCCCATACAAATCACTTTGCAAGACATGGCTACTGTTATGACCGAAGTATTATCTAAATTGCCAGAATTAAGAGGCAAGCGCGATTGCTCGGGGTTAAGGACAGAGCGCGCTGATGATGGGAGAGCCATGTCTGATACTGCGTCACAATTTGCAGAACATGAGGACAGAGAGCTTCATTCTATGGGTGACGGATCTGATCCAGGGAGACTGGATTCAGAGATTTCTAATTTTAAATTTAAGCTTGAAAACCTCCGCGTACTGCTAGGGGAGGTATTAGCAGCTCTGAATGATTGTAACACGGTTGCAATTCCAGAGAAATTATGTAGGCTGGATAGATACTATGCGGTACCGGTGTGTACTGACGTTTTTCCTATACCTAAGAGGCTTACAGAGATTATTAGCAAGGAGTGGGATAGGCCCGGTGTGCCCTTTTCCCCTCCTCCTATATTTAGGAAAATTTTTCCAATAGATGCCTCCACACGGGACTTATGGCAGACGGTCCCTAAGGTGGAGGGAGCAGTTTCTACTTTGGCTAAGCGTACTACTATCCCGGTGGAGGATAGTTGTGCTTTTTCAGATCCAATGGATAAAAAATTAGAAGGTTACCTTAAGAAAATTTTTGTTCAACAAGGTTTTATCTTACAGCCCCTTGCATGCATTGCGCCTGTCACTGCTGCTGCGGCATTCTGGTTTGAGTCTCTGGAAGAGGCCATTCGCACAGCTCCATTGGATGAGATTATGAACAAGCTTAAAGCACTTAAGCTAGCTAACGCATTTGTTTCTGATGCTGTTGTACATTTAACCAAATTAACGGCTAAGAAATCTGGTTTCGCCATCCAAGCGCGCAGAGCGCTATGGCTTAAATCATGGTCAGCTGACGTGACTTCTAAATCTAATATTCCTTTCAAAGGGCAGACCTTATTCGGGCCCGGCTTGAAACAAAATTATTGCTGACATTACTGGAGGTAAGGGTCATACTCTTCCTCAGGACAAGGCCAAATCAAAGGCCAAACAGTCTAATTTTCGTGCCTTTCGTAACTTCAAGGCAGGAGCAGCATCAACTTCCTCCGCTCCAAAACAGGAAGGAACTGTTGCTCGTTACAGACAGGGCTGGAAAGCTAACCAGTCCTGGAACAAGGGCAAGAGATGTCCAGGATCCCTGGGCGTTGGAGATCATATCTCAGGGATACCTTCTGGACTTCAAAACTTCTCCTCCACAAGGGAGATTTCATCTTTCAAGGTTATCAGCAAACCAAATAAAGAAAGAGGCGTTTTTACGCTGTGTACAAGACCTCTTATTAATGGGGGTGATCCACCCAGTTCCGCGGACGGAACAAGGGCAAGGATTTTACTCAAATCTGTTTGTGGTCCCCAAGAAAGAGGGAACCTTCAGACCAATCTTGGACCTAAAGATCTTAAACAAATTCCTAAGAGTTCCATCATTCAAAATGGAAACTATTCGAACCATCCTACCCATGATCCAAGAGGGTCAATACATGACCACAGTGGACTTAAAGGATGCCTACCTTCACATACCAATTCACAAAGATCATTATCGGTACCTAAGATTTGCCTTCCTAGACAGGCATTACCAGTTTGTAGCTCTTCCCTTCGGGTTAGCTACGGCCCCGAGAATCTTTACAAAGGTTCTGGGCTCTCTTCTGGCGGTACTAAGACCGCGAGGCATAGCGGTGGCTCCGTACCTGGACGACATTCTGATACAAGCGTCAAGTTTTCAAATTGCCAAGTCTCACACAGAGATAGTTCTGGCGTTTCTGAGGTCGCATGGGTGGAAGGTGAACGTGGAAAAGAGTTCTCTATTACCACTCACAAGGGTTCCCTTCCTAGGGACTCTTATAGATTCTATAGAGATGAAAATTTACCTGACGGAGTCCAGGTTATTAAAACTTCAAAATACTTGCAGTGCCCTTCATTCCATTCCACACCCGTCAGTAGCTCAGTGCATGGAAGTAATCGGCTTAATGGTTGCGGCAATGGACATAGTACCATTTGCGCGCCTGCATCTCAGACCACTGCAATTGTGCATGCTCAGTCAGTGGAATGGGGATTACTCAGATTTGTCCCCTCTACTAAATCTGGATCAAGAGACCAGAGATTCTCTTCTATTGTGGCTTTCTCGGCCCCATCTGTCCAAGGGGATGACCTTTCGCAGGCCAGATTGGACGATTGTAACAACAGGCGCCAGCCTTCTAGGTTGGGGTGCAGTCTGGAATTCCCTGAAGGCTCAGAGATCATGGACTCAGGAGGAGAAACTCCTCCCAATAAATATTCTGGAGTTAAGAGCAATATTCAATGCTCTTCTAGCTTGGCCTCAGTTAGCAACTCTGAGGTTCATCAGATTTCAGTCGGACAACATCACGACTGTGGCTTACATCAACCATCAAGGGGGAACCAGGAGTTCCCTAGCGATGTTGGAAGTCTCAAAGATAATTCGCTGGGCAGAGTCTCCCTCTTGCCACCTGTCAGCGATCTACATCCCAGGCGTGGAGAACTGGGAGGCGGATTTTCTAAGTCGCCAGACTTTTCATCCGGGGGAGTGGGAACTTCATCCGGAGGTCTTCGCTCAACTGATTCATCGTTGGGGCAAACCGGATCTGGATCTCATGGCGTCTCGCCAGAACGCCAAGCTTCCTTTTTACGGATCCAGATCCAGGGACCCGGGAGCGGTGCTGATAGATGCTCTGACAGCCCCTTGGGTCTTCAACATGGCTTATGTGTTTCCACCATTCCCGATGCTGCCTCGACTGATTGCCAAGATCAAACAGGAGAGAGTATCGGTGATTTTGGTAGCGCCTGCGTGGCCACGCAGGACCTGGTATGCAGACCTAGTGGACATGTTGTCCTGTCCACCATGGTCTCTGCCTCTGAGGCAGGACCTTCTAATTCAGGGTCCTTTCAACCATCCAAATCTAATTTCTCTGAGACTGACTGCATGGAGATTGAACGCTTGATTCTATCAAAGCGTGGCTTCTCGGAGTCGGTTATTGATACCTTAATAAAGGCTCGGAAACCTGTTACCAGAAAAATTTACCATAAGATATGGCGTAAATATTTATATTGGTGCGAATCCAAGAGTTACTCATGGAGTAAGGTTAGGATTCCTAGGATATTGTCTTTTCTACAAGAGGGTTTAGAAAAGGGCTTATCTGCTAGTTCGTTAAAGGGACAGATTTCGGCTCTGTCTATTCTTCTACACAAACGTCTGGCAGAAGTTCCAGATGTTCAGGCTTTTTGTCAGGCTTTGGCTAGGATTAAGCCTGTGTTTAAGACTGTTGCTCCGCCGTGGAGCTTAAACTTAGTTCTTAATGTTTTGCAAGGTGTTCCATTTGAACCCCTTCATTCCATTGATATCAAGCTGTTATCTTGGAAAGTTCTGTTTTTGATGGCTATTTCCTCGGCTCGAAGAGTCTCTGAGTTATCTGCCTTACATTGTGATTCTCCTTATCTAATTTTTCATTCAGACAAGGTAGTTCTACGTACTAAACCTGGGTTCTTACCTAAGGTAGTTTCTAACAGGAATATCAATCAAGAGATTGTTGTTCCATCTTTGTGTCCTAACTCTTCTTCAAAGAAGGAACGAATTTTGCATAATCTGGTTGTAGTCCGTGCCCTGAAGTTCTATTTGCAGGCAACTAAAGATTTTCGTCAAACTTCTTCTCTGTTTGTCGTTTACTCTGGACAGAGGAGAGGTCAAAAGGCTTCGGCTACCTCTCTCTCCTTTTGGCTTTGTAGCATAATACGTTTAGCCTATGAGACTGCTGGACAGCAGCCTCCTGAAAGAATTACAGCTCATTCCACTAGAGCTGTGGCTTCCACTTGGGCCTTTAAGAATGAGGCCTCTGTTGAACAGATTTGCAAGGCTGCAACTTGGTCTTCACTTCACACTTTTTCAAAATTTTACAAATTTGACACTTTTGCTTCTTCGGAGGCTATTTTTGGGAGAAAGGTTCTTCAGGCAGTGGTTCCTTCCGTTTAAAGTTCCTGCCTTGTCCCTCCCATCATCCGTGTACTTTTGCTTTGGTATTGGTATCCCATAAGTAATGGATGACCTGTGGACTGACTACACTTAACAAGAGAAAACATAATTTATGCTTACCTGATAAATTTATTTCTCTTGTAGTGTAGTCAGTCCACGGCCCGCCCTGTCTTTAAGGCAGGTTTAAATTTTAATTAAACTCCAGTCACCACTGCACCCTATGGTTTCTCCTTTCTCATCTTGTTTCGGTCGAATGACTGGATATGACATGTGAGGGGAGGAGCTGTGTAGCAGCTCTGCTTGGGTGATCCTCTTGCAACTTCCTGTTGGGAAGGAGATATAATCCCATAAGTAATGGATGACCCGTGGACTGACTACACTACAAGAGAAATAAATTTATCAGGTAAGCATAAATTATGTTTTTTTTGACTGTGTTAAATAATAGCAGTCAGTTTCTTTCACACGTGTGCGTTTAAGTGCCTGCCTGCCAGGGCACAGTGTCACCCCAGTGCAACTCATATCTGGTGCAACAGTAGTGTAGATTTAAAAAAACAACACTTTTTTGACTGTGTTAAATAATAGCAGTCAGTTTCCTTCACATGTGTGCGTTTCAGTGCCTGCCTGCCAGGGCACAGTGTCACCCCAGTGCAACTCATATCTGGTGTAACAGTAGTGTACATACCTAATGTTTTAAAGCATGTTATTCCAAATAATTTAGGAATGTTAGGTGATTTATGCCCTTTATGGATTAAAACCAGACTATGCATCAACTATGTAATTTTCCATGGGAGTTTTGCCATGGATCCCCCTCTGGCATGCCACAGTCCAGGTGTTAGTACCCTTGAAACAACTTTTCCATCACTATTGTGGCCAGAAAGAGTCCCTGTGGGTTTTAAAATTCGCCTGCCTATTGAAGTCTATGGCGGTTCGCTCGGTTCGTCCGTTCGCGAACAGTTGTGGAAGTTTGCGTCCGCCATTCGCGAACGCAAAATTTTTGGTTCGCGACATCACTAATGAAGAACTCTGCTTCTTTTCAAGGTCATAAATGTTAGAGCAAGTTTAAAAAGTTCCCAAACATTTTAAATTATTTTACTTATAACCCAAATCAATTTTAGAAATTCCAAATAATAATAAGAAAAAATAGATATTTCTTTTTGTATGAAATATAAACATGAACCCATATTTTGCTCCTATTTATTCAAAGTGTACGGTAAATATCAAATAGAACATAAAAATATAAATGGCAGTATTTTCAATGATAATTTTGTAATTACTTTCTGAAAGGTTAAAGTATTTCACTCAATCACTGTGATTTAGCCTACAACATCTCAGTAAACACACAAAATTATATTCATGCTTAGGCAGGTGAATATGATGTGTGTCATTTGGTTTTATCTCTGGAGTTTAAACCATTGTCACACTAAAGTTGGGCATATGTTCAGGCATCTGCTCAGTCTTGTTACTAGTGTTAATTAAGATTGAGTCATATTATCAAAGGTGAAAAAACATGGAGATTATGAGCTCTGTCGTAAAACGCGTGCAAACGGATTATCTGTATTTTGTCAGTGCTTTAACCTGTTGCAGTCATTATTAAGCAACCTATTATTTTTCTCTTTTTGTATAAATGTATAAGGAATACATTATTTTAAAGAAATACATTATTTTACCTGGCCTGCTCTGTTCATGACATCTCTAGAATCAAAACTATCATTTAGATGAATTATGGTTGTGGAGGTTGAAGCACTATTACTTGGTGAATGCTGGTATTAGTTTGCATTCCTTTTTAGAATGCCCTTGAACAGTAAGGAGAATTATTCATCCTTGTCTAATCCATATTCATATTTTATGGAATTTTTTTACCCTTGATATGTTATTTAAAGTCTTTATAATACTAAGTCAAAGTTTTTATAACATAGCTATTGTTCAGTGTCCTTTCCTCTGTATCATCGTTTTAGTTTTTGTTTTCCTTTAATTTTCTTTAATGTGTCAGCTTGTAAAAAATTTCCATAAAACATTATTTTCTCATAAAAATGTCTTTGTGTGTGCGTGTATATATATATATAAGAAAAGAAGCTTGCACTCTCTGGATTTTTGAAAAAGGTGCTTTATTTAGTACAAAAAATGTGACGTTTTGGGGATCAATCACCCCTTCATCTGATGAAGGGGTAATTGATCCCCAAAACGTCACCTTTTTCAAAAATCCAGAGAGTGCAAGCTTCTTTTCTTCTGTAAAGACTCGCCAGAAAACAGCAGTTATGAAGCAGCGGTCACAAAGACCGCTGCTCCATAACCTGTCCGCCTGCTCTGAGCAGGTGGATAGTCATAGCCGGAAATCAACCCGATCGAGTATGATCGGGTTGATTGACACCCCCTGCTGGCGGCCTATTGGCCGCGAGTCTGCAAGGGGCGGCGTTGCACCAGCAGCTCTTGTGAGCTGCTGGTGCAATGCTGAATACGGCGAGCGTATTGCTCGCCGTATTCAGCGAGGTCTGGCGGACCTGATCCGCAGTGTCGGATCAGGTCCGCCAGACCTTAATAACTAGAGGCCTAGGACTCTGAAACTGCTCTCATAGCTTGATAACTGGAGCCCTTTTTGTCCATTTAAATTCTGGGAGTTTTAAAAATGTGAATTCTAAAAAAAATAACAATAAATAATATGAAACTGTTACCTGCACATATGTGATGAACTAATATTATTTGAAAAGTGAAAAAAATAGATATATTCAAACGCACTAAACACTCCTGATTAGCCACAGTGTTTTACTTTTTATTTGGCAGCATATTCTTTGTATATAAGACACCACCCCCCACCTCCCCCCACAAAACTTTAGCTAAAATATTTTTCTCTTGTAAGGTGTATCCAGTCCACGGATCATCCATTACTTGTGGGATATTCTCATTCCCAACAGGAAGTTGCAAGAGGACACCCACAGCAGAGCTGTAATATAGATCCTCCCCTAACTGTCATAGCCAGTCATTCTCTTGCAACTCTCAACAAGCTAGGACGTTGTAGGAGAGAGTGGTTAAATATAGCTAGTTTATTTTCTTCAATCAAAAGTTTGTTATTTTTAAATAGTACCGGAGTTGTACTATTTTATCTCAGGCAGTAAATAGAAGAAGAATCGGCCTGAGGTTTCTATGATCTTTGCAGGTTGTAACTAAGATCCATTGCTATTCTCACATATGTCTGAGGGGATTACACAGATGAGGTAACTTCAGCGAGAGAATGGCGTGCAATTTATTCTGCTATCAGGTATGTGCAGTTATAATTTTTTCTAGAGATGGAAAACACTAGAAAATGCTGCTGATAACGGATTAATGTAAGTTAAGCCTGAATACAGTGATTTAATAACGACTGGTATCATGCTTACTCCCAGGGGTAATACCCTTATGATATTTACAATATAAAACGTTTGCTGGCATGTTTAATCGTCTTTATATATGCTTTGGTGATAAAACTTTATTGGGGCCTATTTTTTTCCACATGGCTGGCTTAAATTTTGACTAGAAACAATTTCCACTGTTGTAGTATAAAAGTTACAGTTGGTGCAGTTAAAATTACAAACTGTGACATCCAGCTTTCCTCAAAGGCCTTCTGAATGCTATAGGACATCTCTAAAGGGCCCAAAGGCTTTCCAAAGTCGTTTATTGGGGAAGGTAGGGCCACAGCTTGCTGTGGCAGTTGGTTGTGACTGTTAAAAAAACGTCTATTTCGTTTTTTTGATCCGTTTTTTGAACTAAGGGGTTAATCATCCATTTGCAAGTGGGTGCAATGCTCTGTTAGCCTATTATACACACTGTAAAAATTTCGTTTGATTTACTGCATTTTTTCACTGTTTTTCAAATTCTGACAAAATTTGTTTCTCTTAAAGGCACAGTGCCGTTTTTTATATTTGCTTGTTAACTTGATTTAAAGTGTTTTCCAAGCTTGCTAGTCTCATTGCTATTCTGTATAAACATGTCTGACATAGAAGAAACTCCTTGTTTATTATGTTTAAAAGCCATGGTGGAACCCCCTCTTAGAATGTGTACCAAATGTACTGATTTCATTTTATGCAATAAAGATCATTTTCTGTCTTTAAAAAATGTATCACCAGAGGAATCTGACGAGGGGGAAGTTATGCCGACTAACTTTCCCCACCTGTCAGACCCTTTGACTCCCGCTTAAGGGACTCACGCTCAAATGACGCCAAGTACATCTAGGGCGACCATAGCGTTTACTTTACAAGACATGGCGGCAGTCATGGATAATACACTGTCAGCGGTATTAGCCAGACTACCTGAACTTAGAGGTAAGCGAGATAGCTCTGGGGTGAGACAAAATGCAGAGCATACTGACGCTTTAAGAACCATGTCTGATACTGCATCACAATATGCAGAAGCTGAGGAAAGAGAGCTTCAGTCAGTGGGTGATGTTAATGACTCAGGAAAGATACCTGATTCTAATATTTCTACATTTAAATTTAAGCTTGAACACCTCCGCGTGTTGCTTAGGGAGGTTTTAGCTGCTCTGAATGACTGTGATACCATTGCAGTGCCAGAGAAATTGTGTAGACTGGATAAATACTTTGCAGTGCCGGTGTGTACTGATGTTTTTCCAAATACCTAAAAGGTTTACAGAAATTATTAATAAGGAATGGGATAGACCAGGTGTGCCATTCTCTTCCCCTCCTATTTTAGAAAAATGTTTCCAATAGACGCCACCACATGGGACTTATGGCAGACAGTCCCTAAGGTGGAGGGAGCAGTTTCTACTCTAGTAAAGCGTACTACTATCCCTGTCGAGGACAGTTGTGCTTTTTTTTTTTTTAGATCCAATGGATAAAAAATTAGAGGTTACCTTAAGAAAATATTTATTCAACAAGGTTTTATCCTACAGCCCCTTGCATGCATTGCCCCTGTCACTGCTGCTGCGGCGTACTGGTTTGAGTCTCTGGAAGAGGCTTTACAGGTAGCAACTCCATTGGATGACATACTTGGCAAACTTAGAGCACTTAAGCTAGCCAATTCTTTTATTCTGATGCCATTGTTCATTTGACTAAACTAACGGCTAAGAATTCTGGTTTTGCTATACAGGCGCGCAGAGCGCTATGGCTTAGATCATGGTCAGCTGACGTGACTTCAAAATCTAAGCTACTTAACATTCCCTTCAAGGGGCAGACCCTATTCGGGCTTGGTTGAAGGAGATTATTGCTGATATCACTGGAGGAAAAGGTCATGCCCTTCCTCAGGACAGGTCCAAATCTAGGGCCAAACAGTCTAATTTTCGTGCCTTTCAAAACTTCAAGGCAGGTGCGGCATCAACTTCCTCTAATAATAAACAAGAGGGAACTTTTGCTCAATCCAAGACGGTCTGGAGACCAAACCTGACATGGAAAAAAGGTAAGCAGGTAAAAAAGCCTGCTGCTGCCTCTAAGACAGCATGAAGGAACGGCCCCCTATACGGGAACGGATCTAGTAGGGGGCAGACTTTCACTCTTTGCCCAGGCGTGGGCAAGAGATGTTCAGGATCCTTGGGCGTTGGAAATTATATCCCAGGGATATCTTCTGGACTTCAAAGCTCCCCCCCCAAAAGGGAGATTTCACCTTTCACAATTATCTGCACACCAGATAAAGAGAGAGGCATTCTTACACTGTGTACGAGTCCTCCTAGTTATGGGAGTGATCCATCCAGTTCCAAAGGAGGAACAGGGACAGGGTTTTTACTCAAATCTGTTTGTGGTTCCCAAAAAAGAGGGAACCTTCAGACCAATTTTGGATCTAAAGATCTTAAACAAATTCCTCAAAGTTCCGTCGTTCAAGATGGAAACTATTCGTACCATCCTACCACTGATCCAGGAGGGTCAATATATGACTACAGTGGATCTACAGGATGCTTATCTTCACATTCCGATACACAAAGATCATCATCAGTTTCTCAGGTTTGCCTTTTAAGACAGGCATTACCAGTTGTAGCTCTTCCCTTGGGATTAGCTACAGCCCCAAGAATCTTTACAAAGGTTCTAGGGTCACTTATGGTGGTCCTAAGGCCGCGGGGCATAGCAGTAGCCCCTTATTTAGACGACATCCTGATACAGGCGTCAAACTTCCAAATTGCCAAGTCTCATACGGACGTAGTACTGGCATTTCTGTGGTCGCATGGGTGGAAAGTGAACAAGGAAAAGAGTTCTCTATCCCCACTCACAAGAGTTTACTTTCTAGGGACTCTGATAGATTCTGTAGAAATGAAAATTCACCTGACGGAGTCCAGGTTATCAAAGCTTCTAAATTCCTGCCGGGTTCTTCATTCCATTCCGCGCCCTTCGGTGGTTCAGTGTATGGAAGTAATCGGCTTAATAGTAGCGGCAATGGACATAGTTCCGTTTGCACGCTTACATCTCAGACCGCTGCAACTATGCATGCTCAGTCAGTGGAGCGGGGATTACACAGATTTGACCCCTCAACTGAATCTGGACCAAGAGACCAGGGATTCTCTTCTCTGGTGGCTATCTCGGGTCCATCTGTCCAAAGGTATGACCTTTCGCAGGCCAGATTGGACAATTGTTACGACAGATGCCAGCCTTCTAGGTTGGGGTGCAGTCTGGAACTCCCTGAAGGCTCAGGAATCGTGGACTCAGGAGGAGTCTCTCCTTCCATTAAATATTCTGGAACTAAGAGCGATATTCAAGGCTCTTCAGGCTTGGCCTCAGTTAGCAACTCTGAGGTACATCAGATTTCAGTCGGACAACATCACGACTGTAGCTTACATCAACCATCAAGGGGGAACGAGACGTTCCCTAGAGATGTTAGAAGTTTCAAAAATAATTCGCTGGGCAGAGATTCACTCTTGTCACCTATCAGCTATCCATATCCCAGGTGTAGAGCACTGGGAGGCGGATTTTCTAAGTCGTCAGACTTTTCATCCGGGAGAGTGGGAACTCCATCCGGAGGCATTTGCACAACTGATTCATCTTTGGGGCAAACCAGAACTGGATCTCATGGCGTCTCGCCAGAACGCCAAGCTTCCGTGTTACGGATCCAGGTCCAGGGATCCCAAGGCGACACTGATAGATGCTCTAGCAGCGCCCTGGTCTTTCAACCTGGCTTATGTGTTTCCACCGTTTCCTCTGCTCCCTCGACTGATTGCCAAGATCAAGCAGGAGAGAGCATCAGTGATTCTGATAGCACCTGCGTGGCCACGCAGGACCTGGTATGCAGATCTAGTGGACATGTCATCCTTTCCACCATGGTCTCTGCCTCTGAAACAGGACCTTCTACTTCAGGGTCCTTTCAACCATCCAAATCTAATTTCTCTGAGGCTGACTGCCTGGAGATTGAACGCTTGATTTTATCAAAGCGTGGCTTCTCCGAGTCAGTTATTGATACCTTAAGACAGGCACGAAAGCCTGTCACCAGGAAAATTTACCATAAGGTATGGCGTAGATATCTTTATTGGTGTGAATCCAAGGGTTACTCATGGAGTAAGGTCAGGATTGCTAGGATATTATATTTTCCCCAAGAAGGTTTGGAAAAAGGATTGTCAGCTAGTTAAGCATCTGGCAGATGTTCCAGACGTTCAGGCATTTTGTCAGGCTTTAGTTAGAATCAAGCCTGTGTTTAAACCTGTTGCTCCACCATGGAGCTTAAACTTGGTTCTTAAGGTTCTTCAAGGAGTTCCGTTTGAACCTCTTCATTCCATAGATATCAAGCTTTTATCTTGGAAAGTTCTTTTTTTTGGTAGCTATTTCCTCGGCTCGTAGCGTCTCTGAGCTATCTGCCTTACAATGTGATTCTCCTTATCTGATTTTTCATACGGATAAGGTAGTCCTGCGTACCAAACCTGGGTTCTTACCTAAGGTGGTATCTAACAAGAATATCAATCAAGAGATTGTTGTTCCATCCTTGTGTTACACAATTTGGACGTGGTCCGTGCTTTAAAGTTTTACTTACAAGCTACTAAAGATTTTCGTCAAACATCTGCTTTGTTTGTTGTCTACTCTGGACACAGGGGAGGTCAAAAGGCTTCGGCAACCTCTTTTTCTTTTTGACTAAGAAGCTTAATCCACTTAGCCTATGAGACTGCTGGACAGCAACCTCCTGAAAGGATTACAGCTCATTCCACTAGAGCTGTGGCTTCCACTTGGGCCTTTAAAAATGAGGCTTCTTTTGATCAGATTTGCAAGGCGACGACTTGGTCTTCGCTTCATATTTTTTCAAAATTTTACAAATTTGATACTTTTGCTTCTTCGGAGGCTATATTTGGGAGAAAGGTTTTACGGGCAGTGGTTCCTTCCATTTAAGTTCCTGCCTTGTCCCTCCCTTCATCCGTGTACTTTAGCTTTGGTATTGGTATCCCAGAAGTAATGGATGATCCGTGGACTGGATACACCTTACAAGAGAAAATACAATTTATGCTTACCTGATAAATTTATTTCTCTTGTGGTGTATCCAGTCCACGGCCCGCCCTGTCATTTTAAGGCAGGTAATTTTTAAATTTAAACTACAGTAACCACTGCACCCTATGGTTCCTCCTTTCTCGGCTTGTTTTCGGTCGAATGACTGGCTATGACAGTTAGGGGAGGAGCTATATTACAGCTCTGCTGTGGGTGTCCTCTTGCAACTTCCTGTTGGGAATGAGAATATCCCACAAGTAATGGATGATCCGTGGACTGGATACACCACAAGAGAAATAAATTTATCAGGTAAGCATAAATTGTGTTTTTCTTACACTTTGTCACATGTAAAACCAAGTTGAGTATAAGAAAAACAGATTTAATAATTTCAGATTTGGATAACAAAACATAATTTTTATATTTATAAATTAAATATATAAATTATATTTTATTATCCAAAATAAATAAAAAAATCTTAGTAATGACTAACAAAAAATCATGTGATGTTTTGATCTGTATCATTTTATTTTTTTATAATACAAAAACTGAATTATATAAACTGATTTAGTTATCTATATGCAATATTTTGCATTACCCTTTAACATTTTAGGCAAATCTATTATTTGTCTTTCCTCCTATCGATCGGGCAGCTTTTCTTCAAATAGCAAAGTTTCCAAGCGATCATTCAATTCTTTCTTATTACTAAAAAGAAGATTGTCAATATCAGTCAGGAACAGAAAATGTCCAATGCTTAATTTATAGGATATAACAGGGGCATTCTCTGCCCTCTTTTTCCAATATGCATTTTACTATGGATCCCTGGTTTTTATAAACATGAGGCTTTTTCCAAGTTAATTTTTATGTTACACTCAAATCACTTAGAAAATCCTGCCGTTCACATCTATGCAACATTTCCAGAATCTGTCCCTTCCTTACTCAAAAAATTCAAGAATACTAATTAATTCCCTCATTTTCTCACACATAGTCTATTGCAATATACTTCTTTATGGTCCTCCAAATCGCCGCCTCTCCTCTCTCCAATCTATTATGAATGATTCAGCAAGACTCATCCACCTAAGTCGCCAATCTACATCAGCTGTTCCGCTCTGCCAGTCTCTACACTGGCTTCCCATACACTCCAGAATACAATTTAAAGTGTTAACCCTAACTTACAAAGCTCTCAACACTCCCAACTATATTTCTGCTCTCATCTCCAAATATTCCCCAACCCGTCCACTTCGATCAACCTCTGACCTATGTCTCTCCCCTCCTATTATCTCTACATCCCTATCCCGCTCTAAGACTTCTCACGTACTGCTCCTGTCCTCTGTAACTCTCTACACCGCTCCATAAGACTGTCTCCAACCTTGTATAGCTTCAGACGCTCCTTGAAAACACACCTATTCAGAGAGGCTTACCATCTCTGTCTTTCATCCTAACCAAAATAATTCTTGAACTGCCTGACTCACTGCTGCAACTGCAAACCATGTGACAAGCTACCCCAAACCTTAATGCTCTGCACCCTCAACCTGTAGATTGTAAGCTCTCCGGAGCAGGGCCCTCTTCCTTTTGTACTAGATTTGTTTAGTCTGTTATGTTTTGTATTTTATCACAAATCCTTTTCATTGTATACACCTATCTCTGTTCCCAGTGCTACAGAATTTTGCAGCGCTAGAGAAATAAATTATAATATACTAGTCTTAAAGCCCGTGTACACGGGCCAATTTTTTTAAATACCCTGGTTCCAACCCTTGCTCCCTCTCTCTCTCCCCTCTCTTTTGCGCTCTCTTCCCCACCCCTCTTCTGCTCTCTCTACCCTCTTTTGCTTTCTCTCACTCCCCCTCTTTTGCTCTCTCTCTCTCCTCCCTCTTTTGCGCTCTCTCCCCCCTCTTTTACACTCTCTCCCCCTCTCTTTTGTGCTCTTTTGCGCTCTCTCCCCCTCTTTTGTGCTCTCTCCCCCTCTCTTTTGCACTCTCTCCCCTTCTCTTTTGCTCTCTCTCCCCCCTCTTTTGCTCTCTCTCCCCCCTCTTTTGTGCTCTCTCCTCCCTCTTTTGTGCTCTCTCCTCCCTCTTTTGCGCTCTCCCCCTTCTCATTTGCTCTCTATCCCCCTCTTTTGCTCTCTCCCCCCCCTCTCTTTAGCGCTCTCTTACCCCTCTCTTTTGCGCTCTCTCCCCCTTCTCTTTTGCGCTCTCTCTCCCCCTTCTCTTTTGCGCTCTCTCTCCCCCCTCTCTTTGACGCTCTCTCCCCCTCTCTTTTGAGCTCTCTCTCCCCCTCTTTTGTGCTCTCTCTCCCCCTCTTTTGTGCTCTCTCTCCCCCCCTCTTCTGCTATCTCTCCCCTCTCTCTTTTGCTGTTTCTCTTCCTCTCTTTTGCTCTCTCTCTTCCCCCCTCTTTTTGCTCTCCCCCCCTCTCTTTTGCTCTCTCTATGCCCCTCTTTTGCTCTCTCTCCCCCCCTCTCTTTTGCTGTCTCTCCCCCCTCTCTTTATCCCCCCTCTTCTGCTCTCTCTATCCCCCCTCTTTAGAGCTCTCTATCTCTCATGGCACATCCGACCCCGCCATATATATATATACATACATACATACATACATGCATGCATGCATGCATGCATACATACATACATGTTACAAACATTCATACAAACTTTTGCTTGCTGTATCCCTACCTATACTAAAAATATGAGTAACAAATATTTTCTTTTCAGAAAGGATATGTAAACAGGAAACAATAGCACTAATTAATCTCCCAGTGGAGGTAAAAGGGAGAGAGAAATGTTGTATCTGATGTAGCTGGTTGTGCCCATTCAACTCTCAAGCCATAGCAATCCAATGCCTAACATAGATAATATCTGCATTACTCCCAGGCTCATGTGTCTAAGAAAACATCAGGTAATGATTTTAATGAGCTAAACCAGCTATTTCAAATACATAAATAAACACAAAGAATAATTTTCTATAGATGTAATACTCTGCAGTAGATATAACAAGTAATTTGGAACACATTAAAGGGAAACTAATTTTATAGTGTCCCTGTTAGCAACATAGGATAATCCAGGTCTGGATCACTCTTCGTCTCAGAGAGGTGTAATATGACCAACATTTATGTTTTTACTTTCATTTTAATGATGCTGTATTGAATCTTATGGAAAGAGCACGCCAAAAGTAAATCTTCATAAATTGGCCAAAATATCTCTCAGATGTGGCATTTATTTACCGTAGCTGTTACACATGCATGTGGTTAAAGGTTTTTGGATGCATCTTATTTGTATATTTGTACAGAGAATGTAGTATTAATAAATCCAAATTTTGCTAGATAAAAAAAATATAAGTGGCAAAAATGCACTCTCACAATTAACAAGATTAGTAGTTGATATAATCCTCATTCATCTAGTGGAAAGTAACCTAAACAAGTATTTTGCAGTTCCTCATATTACATTACTATTTTACAGCACACCCAATATAAGAATATAAAAAAGGCAAATAGAGGAGGTTGCGCTCTTCTGTTTTTTTTCTCTATTAGTAGTTTTTATCCTTTTTAAAATGCTCGGTTTTATGACAACCTCTATTTATATCAAAATTAGCATTCATTTGCTTTTTTTAATCTAAAATATGCAAAGTCAACTGATTTCTGCAATTTTTAATGTGATGCAAATTTTGGCAGAATTGTCATTTTAAAAATTGACCTGAATCTCTAAGGATTTTTATGATATGTACTGTAGATTTCTACATTTCCAGTATTGTGAATAATAAGGTTTAGCTAATTTAAAATTGAAAAAAATATTTTAAATTCCTTTATCTATTAGTATTTTTTTTATAACAGCATTTTGTAAATGTTTATTTTTTTGTTCTTGAAATGAATAAATTAATTATAGTTGTTAAAGATGCAACAAAAGATTATGAACACACATATTAGAAATTAATAATATTTAATTTTACTTTCAGCTTACAGCTGTCGATGCAGATGAAGGAATCAATGGGCAGATCACATATGAAATCCTAACTGGAGGTCAGGGACAATTTGTCATTAATAGCAAAACCGGTATAATCACTATCGCTCCAGGTGTCACATTATCAGTTGGAGAATCTTATGCACTAACTGTAAAGGCATCTGACAATGCGCCCCCCACACAACGAAGGTACAGTATATTTTGTATTTACTTTATGATCTCTATAAATGATATAAATATTATTTGTTGAAGTATTTAGCTTTCTTGTTATTGATTGTTCCTTATAAATATTATATTGTTCCAAAAACACATCTAGTCCTCAACATATACCAACAATCCTAATTTTAGGATTATACCTGCCAGGAGTGAAACAGGATAACTAGAGATGGGTGAATGCCTGAATTTTGACATTTGGTAGAATGTAGAGTGAATGTTCCTCTTGACATTTGCATTGCCATTTCATTGTTTCTATAGCATAAAGATGAAAGCTCAGCTAGACATGTGCGTTTCGTTTTGTTCTGAATCGAAATTCGGATGAATTCGCCCAATTCGGAGATTCGAATCAATTCAAATTTCCGAATTACCCTAGCAACAAAAAAAAATCGAATCCGAATGCATTTGTAACTAATAAATCAGAATTATTTTGGATTTTTTCGTTACATTCGAATAGCCATGGACTAATCACAATTCAGTATAAAAATTAAATTTAGTGAGATTTAGTGAAATAATTCAGTTTGTGTAACTTGGAACCATCTGAATCAACATAACACATACCGAACTTCCGAATTTACAAATCGAATCCGAAATGAATACATCCGAATCTATTTGAATCCGAATGAATCCGAAACAAATACATTCAAATGTATCCAAATTTGAATCGATCTGAAACGAAATTCGAAACAATATGAATCGGTCCGAAGCGAACCGAAACAAATTTTTCAGCTGTGCACATGTCTAAATCAGCTATTAAATTTAACTTTTAAATATTACTTTAGATTTTTGAATCAAGAAGACTTCCATGGAAGTCTATAAGACTCACTAGTCAAATGTAAATATTTAAATATTCAGGGCCAGATTACAAGTGGTGCGCTATTTTGTGATTTGCTAGCCTGCATATTACAAATCAAAAGTAAAATGTTTTAATGCTGCTGCTGGCTAACTTCAGGACTTTAGATATCGCAACCACGCTAACTTCTTCCCAAAGCCTTCAATGGAAGGCGCAAATAAATATAATGAAAAAAACACTCATTACTCACACACAGTGCTAACCCGAAGGTAGTTATGAATATTTTGCATTCCAATGTTCTTAACATAGAAGAAAATTTTCTATTTATTTTTAAATATATTTTTCTATATATAAATAATTTATTTGCGTAAAATATACTGTATATCTACACTCACCGGCCACTTTATTAGGTACACCTGTTCAATTGCTTGGTAACACAAATTGCTAATCAGCCAATCACATGGCAGCAACTCAATGCATTTAGGCATCTAGTGAAGACGACTTGCCGAAGTTCAAACCGAGCATCAGAATGGGGAAGAAAGGGAATTTAAGTGACTTTGAACATGGCATGGGTGTTGGTGCCAGATGGGCTGGTCTGAGTATTTAAAAAACTGCAGATCTGCTGGGATTTTCACGCACAAACATCTCTAGGGTTTACAGACAATGGATCAAAAAAGAGAAAACATCCAGTGAGCAGCAGTTGTGTGGACGACAATGCCTTGTTGTTGTCAGAGGAGAATGGGCAGACTGGTTCGAGATGATAGAAAGGCAACAGTAACTCAAATAACCACTCGTTACAACCAAGGTATGCATAATACCATCTCTGAATGCACAACACATCAAACCTTGAAGCAGATGTGCTACAGCAGCAGAACACCACACCGGGGGCCACTCCTGTCAGCTAAGAACAGGAAACTGAAGCTACAATTTGCACAGGCTCACCAAAATTGGACAATAGAAGTTTGGAAAAATGATGCCTGGTCTGATGAGTCTCGATTTCAGCTGCAACATTCAGATGGTAGGGTCAGAATTAGGTGTAAACAACATAAAAGCATGGATCCATCCTGCCTTGTATCAAAGGTTTAGGCTGATGATGGTAGTGTAATGGTGTGGGGGATATTTTCTTGGCACACTTTGGGCCCCTTAGTACCAATTGAGCATCGTTTAAATGCCAGGGCTTACCTGAGTTTTGTTGCTGACCATGTCCATCCCTTTATGACTACAAGCACAACACGGACTCCAGCACTCCAGTGAATTTAAAAGGCAATATTTATTGATATTATATAATATTTATTGATAAAAGCGACATTTCAGGGTCACAGCCCCTTATTCATGCTCAATTGATATTGAGCATGAATAAGGGGCTGTGACCCAGAAACGTTGCTTTTATCAATAAATATTGCCTTTTAAATTCACTGGAGTGCTGGAGTCCGTGTTGTGCTTATATACTATTGGAGGGCTGTGACAGTGCCCTTGGCCTTTTGTGCACTCTGTCCTCTGTACTGTGCTCTTTTTGGGACTACCTTTATGACTACAGTGTACCCATCTTCTGATGGCTACTTCTAGCAGAATAATGCACCATGTCACAAAGCTCAAATCATCTCAAACTGGTTTCTTGAATATGACAATGAGTTCACTGTACTCCAATGGCCTCCACAGTCACCAGATCTCAATCCAATAAAGCACCTTTGGGATGTGGTGGAAAGGGAGATTCGCATCATGGATGTGCAGCCAACAAATCTGCAGCAACTGCTTGATGCTATCATGTCAATATGAACCAAAATCTCTGAGGAATGTTTTCAACACCTTGTTGAATCTATGCCACAAATAATTAAGGCAGTTCTGAAGGAAAAAATGGTTCCAACCCGGTACTAGTAAGGTGTTGTAATAAATAAATAGCAATAAAGTGGCCAGTGAGGATATATATATATATGTTTAAAAATACATAAAACATTTATGTTTAAAAATACATAAAACATTTTCTCCATCTGAGGAAAATTGGAATTTAAAATAATATTTTTTAAGGTATTTGAGTGGGAAGGGTTCAAAAGTATGTATATACATATACATATATATATATATATATATATATATATATATATATATATATATATATATATATATATATATATGTATATGTGTGTGTGTGTGTGTGTGTGTGTATACACGTGTATATATGTGTTTATATGTGTATATATGTATGTACATACATATATACACATAAAAACATAAATACACATGTATACACACATGTATATGTATGTATATTTATAATACCTTTACATTGAAATACCTTGTCAAATACCATATACCTTTAACCCTTTAACTTTTTTTAATATTTATATGAATAATTTTTATTAGTGTATATTTGAGTGTAACACTTTATTTTAAGGTATTTATGAAGTGTTTAATGCAACTTGTTGTAGTATTTAATTAAGAAAACATGTTTAAAAATGAATGTGTAATGTTGTGCAAAAAACAATTATTTTTGAACACATAAGAAATCCAGTGAGCCTCAAAGCATACTGTAAAAGTTCTTTATTCTTTGAACTTAAAGACGGAGCAACATAGTGTTAAAAGCTGCACAAAACTAGCAGCATACTGTCAATTTCTGACGCATTTCGGCTCAGGTGCCTTAGTCATAGATGCTAATACAGTGTTCACAAAGATGTATATATATAGCACTGTGATTGCCTTTTAATTATTGTAGAAGTTATTCAAGCAATTCACTGGTTATTTTAATAAGAAAGAACCCTCATGATGTGTCCTATTTTTATAACATACTTATCTAAAGTCCTTCAATAATCAGATTTTCTTTTTGTGTATTTGTTCTTTTACATACAACATAGAACAGTTTGAGCACAAAGTGCCTTTAAGATTAACAAAACAGCCATACACCCATAAAATACACAAATCTAAAGAGGAGAGAAAGAGTAATTACTCATGGAAAATGGGAGATTTTGTCCCAAGTCACTAACCAACACAGACATTACCTTTTTCTCCAGTGTATACATTATACTTGATTGATCACCAAAGTTTTATGAACGATACAAACTGTTTTGAATAGCCTTTGGGGCCAATTTATCAATGTCTGGCGGACCTGATATGCTGTAGCAATTTAACATTGCACAGGCAGTTCTGGTGAACTGCTTGTGCAATGCCGCCCCCTGCAGATTCACGGCCAATCAGCCGCTAGCAGAGAGTGTCAGTCAACCCGATCGTATGAGATTGGGCGGATTGATGTCCGCAGCCTCAGAGGTGGCGGATGAGTCAGACCGCTGCTTCTTAACTCCTGTTTCCGGCGTGCCTGAAGGGTTTTTGGCCCTATTCGGGCCATGATAAATCGGCCCCTTTGTATGTACTTTTGTGTTAAATAGCCTTTTCTATGTATTATTATATTGTGCTTTATACATTATATTGTGCTTTATACATATTTGTTGTTGATTGCAGGAGTTCTATAACTACTGTTTATATTGAGGTACTTCCTCCAAATAACCAGAGCCCACCACGCTTCTCGCAATTGATGTATAGTCTTGAAATCAGTGAAGCTATGCGGATTGGTGCTATCTTATTAAATCTACAGGTATATATCACCATGCAATATATTTATTTACTATACTTCATATGTGTTTCCAGCTCTGTGATAAAAATTAAAAAAGGCTATTGTAAAGTTCTAACAAAGTAAGATAAGGCTATTGGTCATGAATAGAATTGGTTTGCTTTTGGAAGTGTTTTCATAAAAATAATTAATTAAAAAATATAGTTTAAAGGTAGACCAAATGTATACATGACTACATAGATTACAAGTGGAGCAGTATATTTTTTTTCATGATCGTGAAAACTCTGCTGGAATTAAGCTTTTTACGCTAGTCAGGTTGCACTGGTATTACAAGTTAAAAAAAACAACTTATTTTGCACTAGCAGTAATCCGAATAGTGCGAAAATCCTAACTTAAGTTTTTGAGTGCATGTGCATGTATTCCCCCATAGAAATACATGGAGAAAAAAGTAGAAAAACACATGACTATTGCACAAACAGTGGAGCGATGGAGAAATAGTATATTCGCATTAGTAAATGTGAAATATTTACAATAAATATATAGTTAAAATCTTTATTAAATATGAATATTGCATATATACGTTTTTACATCTTTTCATCTACTTAATAACAAAGGGCTCTAATTCACATATATATATATACTGTACATATATATATATATATATATATATATATATATATATATATACGGTATATATATATGTGTGTGTGTTCATATATATTTATGTGTTTATATGTGTATACATATCTATAAATGCAAAGAAAAGTAAACCCAGAATATGGTCGGCAGTCCGTAATATATAATTAGCAAAAAAGATGTCTCATAAAGTGCAAAGTGCTAAAGCATGAACTACAATGTTCCTTAATGTACCACTCATTCACTCGCTCCTATGCAGACAGTGGAGCTCTCACTCACCCAATCCGATGGGGAAGGCGGGTATCGCCGTTCACGGCTGTAGGTTCTATCCGGACGCCTCTATGGGGGCACGGCCCAATCCTGGCCAATGAAACTCACTCTGGAACGAGGCAGAGATCCCTTGCTCCGCCTCAACTTATTCCAGACACCTGTTCCTCCGGTAAAACCAGTATCCCTCCGCCAGTGACGTAGCAGAAAACAGTTCCTGTTAGCAATATTGAACTGCTGGAAGTAGGACAGCACACAATGCACTCTTTTTTGCAAAGTACACAAACTTGTAATGCACAGCAGGAAACAGCCAAAATCCGGACAGTGACAGCTTCAATAAGAGAAAGTGGAGGCTGTTTCCATAAAACAATTCCTTTATTGATTAGTTAAAAAACGGCAAAACACAGCAAGGTTTGGACATGGTGTAGAAGGCGCAGCACAGTCTGGCTTACGCGTTTCGGATGAAATCCGTAGTCATAGCCTACTGTGCTGTGCTCTACACCTGTTTAAAACTAGTTAAAACAAGTGTGATTGGTGCACACATAAAGACACGCCTTCAGGTTGTAACCAATGCCCACAATGTTTAAGTTTAACCCACCAATGCCTGGACCGCACCTTATAATACAAAACAATAGCTTATACAATCGTGATATATATACACTGCAACAAATATATGCAAAACCAATATTATAGTATACTACTATTCACAAGAAGTCAAATATTGGGAATTAATTAATAATAAATAATAAATTATTACTTATAAATAAATTATATTATATTGCCCTAATCTTGCGCATAGGGGACTCCATTGGTAAAATTCTCAATATGAAAGAGTCAAATTTTCTTCCTGTCTTATCTGGTATGCTGGTGGGCAACAAAATACAAGTGGTGTACATATTAAGAAACTATACTACAATGAATAGATTTCATGTGACAAGTGAATGAATATATTAACAAACTAATGAACATACTGTGTATAAGTATGTCGTGGGGGGAGGGACCTAATGAATATAGGTGAAATAAAGATATCTATGCAAACTGACATAATACTGACATCAGGTGGAAAACCACAAACAATCAATCATATGGTGCCTCCCCATGTATAATTTGTAATATTGTACCGGTCAAGCACACCTGGCCACCCGATGTGTCTAGCACTATTGTTAACACGGGGGATCTATTTGTTAATGTGATGAAAGTACCCTACTAATTCATTCCCACAGGTTCATTACATCATATCTAGAATTTAAACCTTCTGGCACCCGAGTGCCCAAGGTGAATATCCAAAAAGCCTCGCGTCTAGCGAGCAGTTGGTCCAAATTGCCACCCCTAGCAGGCCTGGAGATTTTCTCAATCGCACACCATGTAAATCCTTTAAGGTTATTATCATGGTAGACTCCAAAATGTTGTACTATTGGAGTCGTGGATCTCTTAGTCGAGAAAGAGGAAAGATGTTCCCTAATCCTAGAATTCAGGTCTCTAGAGGTGAGTCCCACATATTGAATCTGGCACAATGTGCATTCAATCATATAGACTACCGATTCTGTTTTGCAATTCATGCATGAATTGATCTTATAGCTTTTCTTTGTTTTTACACTCATAAATTCTTTGGTCACCCTGGCAAAATCACAGGGCTTACACTTTCTGTGACCGCATCTATACATCCCAGTATGTCTCAGCCAAGATCCCTTCTCATCTTTCTCAGTTTTTAACAAGGTTGGCGAAAGAATGGAGCCCAAAGTGGGGCTTTTTCTGTACGCACATCTAAGTCCTTGTCGGACTGTATCAACCAATTTGTCCTCAGCCTTCAATATTGGAAAATGTTTCCTAATTATCTCACATACTTGTGGATATTGGGTACTATGTGTAGTGACAAAAGTAATTCCCTGTTTAGTTGTACTGTGCTTATCTTTTGTTTTTAATAAGCTCTCTCTTGGTATTACTTGTACAGATTCTTTGGCCCTTTTGATCACTTTCTTAGGGTACTTTCTTTCCTTTAATCTCGTCTCCAATTTTGTTGCCTCATTATCAAAATCCTCATTGGAGGTGCAATTCCTTTTGATTCGTGTATATTCGCCTTTTGCAATAGCAAAGGGAACATGTCTTGGATGGCAACTTGTTCCTAAGAGTAAGGAATTACCTGAAATGGATTTTCTGAAAATCCTGGAAAGTATTCTACCATTGGGACTACCCTCCAGGGTGATGTCCAAATAATTGATTGAACTCTGACTCACTTCAAAGGTGAAGCTAAGTCCAATTTCATTTTGATTCAGATAGTCAATGAATCCCTGTATGTCAGATGAGTTACCTGACCAGATGAAGAGAAGATCATCTATGTATCTCTTATAAAAAGAGATACATTTCCTATAGGGGTTTCTATCTCCAAAGATGTGGTAAAACTCCCACCAGCCTAGAAAGAGATTAGCAAAGGAGGGAGCAAATTTGGCCCCCATGGCGGTACCACATCTCTGGAGATAGAAAACATCCTCAAATTTGAAAAAATTGTGCGACAAAAGAAAAAGAGTGACCTTCAAAATATATTTAATGAAATCATCAGAGTAATCAGTATTTTGTTCCAGAAAGAAGGCAATGGCTTCTATCCCTTTGGAGTGTGGGATACTAGAATAGAGCGACACTGCATCCACCGTAAGCCATGTAGATTGTGGTGTCCATTTTATTTCTTCCATAACATTAAGGATATGTTTAGTATCCCTAATGTAAGAATGGAGAGTGACAACTAGGGGTTGAAGGATCGCGTCCAACCACTCAGACAAATTACCTAGAAGTGACTCCACGCCACTCACTATCGGCCGTCCCTGGACATTGTCCAAGGATTTGTGTGTCTTAGGTAAATGATGGAACAGCGGTATTTTAGGACAATCTACTAACAAATAGTTCATTGTAGCCTGATCCACAAATCCTTGTTCTAATCCATCATCTAAAAGATGTGCTAGTTTAGAACGAAAGTGAGTGGTGGGATCCCTTTGTAAAACTAGGTAATTGTTCTCATTACATAATTGTCTGTGGCCTTCATCTATATACTGTTGTCGGTCCATGACCACAACCATTCCCCCTTTATCAGAATTTTTTATCACCAGGCTATTGTCCTCTTTAAGAGAGGCCAAAGCACTCTTCTCAGCAAGTGACAAATTGAATTTACTTGGGGGTTGATGGGCCTTTAGTTGTAAAAGATCCTTTTCAACCCTGTTGTAGAAAGTTTCAATGACTGATCCCCTGTTTTGAATAGGGTAAAATTTGGATTTCTCTTTAAATTTGGGACCCATGTTGCGACCACCCGAGCTACCCTTTGATTCAATCTGCAGCTGTTGCAGTGTGACGGTGTCACAATTGTGTTCAAAATCAATAGGGTCCCTAGTGGTAGTATCAACATGGGTAACTGACACATCGGTATGATCAGGTGTACTCAATCCATGAAAATGTTTCTTTAAAGTCAAATTGCGTGTTAATTTATTAACATCCATGATTGTTCTAAAAACATCGAAATCTATTGTAGGGGCAAAATTTAAACCTTTATTCAAAACACTATATTGTGCAATGCTAAGCTGTTTGGAAGATAAATTGATGACGTTGCCTACAATCTTGGAATTGATTATTTGTACTTGGTCTGTGGACGGGGTTCCCTCAATTGATACTTGTCCTGGTTCTTTGTGTAATGTGCTTTGGGCTGTGTGTTCTGTTTGTTCTGTTTCCCTCCCCCTGCTGATGCATCCTGATCCTGGGGAAAAACCTGATTAATGGCCAGAGTGTCAGGTCTGTTTTGAAAATGCATATTAGGTGCAAATTCTGTGTAGTTACCCTGTTTAGGTTTAACTGCTACTAAGTTATGTTGTAAATAGCCTTGATTAGTGCTCATAGTATCTGTATATGCTATCTGGGGGATATGTATGATGTTGGGAGGGGCAGTATCATCATGGGCTGACCCTAGCCGGGTTTGTTCACTGATAATCTCACCCTCACTTGACCCCTCAGAATCACTACCAGAGAAGGTCACATTCTTTTTGTTGTTAATACCTTTGCCATCATTACCACGATTTCTACTACGATTTCTATTGCCCCTTCTCCTACGGCCAAACCTAGGTTGATTCGCCCTAAAATTCCCCCTAGCACTTTTATTCCATATATACACTGAATTGCTAGAATAATCATATTTGTCCCTAATATATTTAGTATTTTCCAATATTGAAGGCTGAGGACAAATTGGTTGATACAGTCCGACAAGGACTTAGATGTGCGTACAGAAAAAGCCCCACTTTGGGCTCCATTCTTTCGCCAACCTTGTTAAAAACTGAGAAAGATGAGAAGGGATCTTGGCTGAGACATACTGGGATGTATAGATGCGGTCACAGAAAGTGTAAGCCCTGTGATTTTGCCAGGGTGACCAAAGAATTTATGAGTGTAAAAACAAAGAAAAGCTATAAGATCAATTCATGCATGAATTGCAAAACAGAATCGGTAGTCTATATGATTGAATGCACATTGTGCCAGATTCAATATGTGGGACTCACCTCTAGAGACCTGAATTCTAGGATTAGGGAACATCTTTCCTCTTTCTCGACTAAGAGATCCACGACTCCAATAGTACAACATTTTGGAGACTACCATGATAATAACCTTAAAGGATTTACATGGTGTGCGATTGAGAAAGTCTCCAGGCCTGCTAGGGGTGGCAATTTGGACTAACTGCTCGCTAGACGCGAGGCTTTTTGGATATTCACCTTGGGCACTCGGGTGCCAGAAGGTTTAAATTCTAGATATGATGTAATGAACCTGTGGGAATGAATTAGTAGGGTACTTTCATCACATTAACAAATAGATCCCCCGTGTTAACAATAGTGCTAGACACATCGGGTGGCCAGGTGTGCTTGACCGGTACAATATTACAAATTATACATGGGGAGGCACCATATGATTGATTGTTTGTGGTTTTCCACCTGATGTCAGTATTATGTCAGTTTGCATAGATATCTTTATTTCACCTATATTCATTAGGTCCCTCCCCCCACGACATACTTATACACAGTATGTTCATTAGTTTGTTAATATATTCATTCACTTGTCACATGAAATCTATTCATTGTAGTATAGTTTCTTAATATGTACACCACTTGTATTTTGTTGCCCACCAGCATACCAGATAAGACAGGAAGAAAATTTGACTCTTTCATATTGAGAATTTTACCAATGGAGTCCCCTATGCGCAAGATTAGGGCAATATAATATAATTTATTTATAAGTAATAATTTATTATTTATTATTAATTAATTCCCAATATTTGACTTCTTGTGAATAGTAGTATACTATAATATTGGTTTTGCATATATTTGTTGCAGTGTATATATATCACGATTGTATAAGCTATTGTTTTGTATTATAAGGTGCGGTCCAGGCATTGGTGGGTTAAACTTAAACATTGTGGGCATTGGTTACAACCTGAAGGCGTGTCTTTATGTGTGCACCAATCACACTTGTTTTAACTAGTTTTAAACAGGTGTAGAGCACAGCACAGTAGGCTATGACTACGGATTTCATCCGAAACGCGTAAGCCAGACTGTGCTGCGCCTTCTACACCATGTCCAAACCTTGCTGTGTTTTGCCGTTTTTTAACTAATCAATAAAGGAATTGTTTTATGGAAACAGCCTCCACTTTCTCTTATTGAAGCTGTCACTGTCCGGATTTTGGCTGTTTCCTGCTGTGCATTACAAGTTTGTGTACTTTGCAAAAAAGAGTGCATTGTGTGCTGTCCTACTTCCAGCAGTTCAATATTGCTAACAGGAACTGTTTTCTGCTACGTCACTGGCGGAGGGATACTGGTTTTACCGGAGGAACAGGTGTCTGGAATAAGTTGAGGCGGAGCAAGGGATCTCTGCCTCGTTCCAGAGTGAGTTTCATTGGCCAGGATTGGGCCGTGCCCCCATAGAGGCGTCCGGATAGAACCTACAGCCGTGAACGGCGATACCCGTCTTCCCCATCGGATTGGGTGAGTGAGAGCTCCACTGTCTGCATAGGAGCGAGTGAATGAGTGGTACATTAAGGAACATTGTAGTTCATGCTTTAGCACTTTGCACTTTATGAGACATCTTTTTTGCTAATTATATATTACGGACTGCCGACCATATTCTGGGTTTACTTTTCTTTGCATTTGTCTAATTTTGGTATTACCGGACATACCGATACCCAGTTTTATGATTTTGGTTCAGTCTTCTTACTAAGACTTTTGCACAGTCATGGAGGAAACACAGCAGGCCTTTTACTCACTAATGCCTGTAACTGCACGTACGACTTTGCCTACAGATTGTGAATTGATTTTCTCCGAAGATAAAGGAGTATTAGCACTGAGCACCTTGTTTGAACAAATGGAGACATTGTTATTAAAAGAGTCTAAAACCCAGTGGGATATTTGGACACTGGAGAAGTACTTGAGTCTAAGTATGATACCGAGGGGACTAAGGCTATATAAGTTTCCGACCTTTGATGTGGATGCACAAGATAAAGACTTTATAGATGCTTGGAACAGTGTACTATCTGAATGCTCTATGAGGCTTATGAAATTGCTAATACAGTATAAAAATAAGTTGTTGGATAGCATAAGAGCAGATATAAATGAATTACAGATAGAACTGAATAGGAGAAGCAGTCATAATGATTTTGCTAGATTTGATAAAACTTTGAGAGAGTTGGTTGCTAAGGGGAGGTCTGGGATCATGGAAACGAAACATACTAAATATATTAGGGACAAATATGATTATTCTAGCAATTCAGTGTATATATGGAATAAAAGTGCTAGGGGGAATTTTAGGGCGAATCAACCTAGGTTTGGCCGTAGGAGAAGGGGCAATAGAAATCGTAGTAGAAATCGTGGTAATGATGGCAAAGGTATTAACAACAAAAAGAATGTGACCTTCTCTGGTAGTGATTCTGAGGGGTCAAGTGAGGGTGAGATTATCAGTGAACAAACCCGGCTAGGGTCAGCCCATGATGATACTGCCCCTCCCAACATCATACATATCCCCCAGATAGCATATACAGATACTATGAGCACTAATCAAGGCTATTTACAACATAACTTAGTAGCAGTTAAACCTAAACAGGGTAACTACACAGAATTTGCACCTAATATGCATTTTCAAAACAGACCTGACACTCTGGCCATTAATCAGGTTTTTCCCCAGGATCAGGATGCATCAGCAGGGGGAGGGAAACAGAACAAACAGAACACACAGCCCAAAGCACATTACACAAAGAACCAGGACAAGTATCAATTGAGGGAACCCCGTCCACAGACCAAGTACAAATAATCAATTCCAAGATTGTAGGCAACGTCATCAATTTATCTTCCAAACAGCTTAGCATTGCACAATATAGTGTTTTGAATAAAGGTTTAAATTTTGCCCCTACAATAGATTTCGATGTTTTTAGAACAATCATGGATGTTAATAAATTAACACGCAATTTGACTTTAAAGAAACATTTTCATGGATTGAGTACACCTGATCATACCGATGTGTCAGTTACCCATGTTGATACTACCACTAGGGACCCTATTGATTTTGAACACAATTGTGACACCGTCACACTGCAACAGCTGCAGATTGAATCAAAGGGTAGCTCGGGTGGTCGCAACATGGGTCCCAAATTTAAAGAGAAATCCAAATTTTACCCTATTCAAAACAGGGGATCAGTCATTGAAACTTTCTACAACAGGGTTGAAAAGGATCTTTTACAACTAAAGGCCCATCAACCCCCAAGTAAATTCAATTTGTCACTTGCTGAGAAGAGTGCTTTGGCCTCTCTTAAAGAGGACAATAGCCTGGTGATAAAAAATTCTGATAAAGGGGGAATGGTTGTGGTCATGGACCGACAACAGTATATAGATGAAGGCCACAGACAATTATGTAATGAGAACAATTACCTAGTTTTACAAAGGGATCCCACCACTCACTTTCGTTCTAAACTAGCACATCTTTTAGATGATGGATTAGAACAAGGATTTGTGGATCAGGCTACAATGAACTATTTGTTAGTAGATTGTCCTAAAATACCGCTGTTCCATCATTTACCTAAGACACACAAATCCTTGGACAATGTCCAGGGACGGCCGATAGTGAGTGGCGTGGAGTCACTTCTAGGTAATTTGTCTGAGTGGTTGGACGCGATCCTTCAACCCCTAGTTGTCACTCTCCATTCTTACATTAGGGATACTAAACATATCCTTAATGTTATGGAAGAAATAAAATGGACACCACAATCTACATGGCTTACGGTGGATGCAGTGTCGCTCTATTCTAGTATCCCACACTCCAAAGGGATAGAAGACATTGCCTTCTTTCTGGAACAAAATACTGATTACTCTGATGATTTCATTAAATATATTTTGAAGGTCACTCTTTTTCTTTTGTCGCACAATTTTTTCAAATTTGAGGATGTTTTCTATCTCCAGAGATGTGGTACCGCCATGGGGGCCAAATTTGCTCCCTCCTTTGCTAATCTCTTTCTAGGCTGGTGGGAGTTTTACCACATCTTTGGAGATAGAAACCCCTATAGGAAATGTATCTCTTTTTATAAGAGATACATAGATGATCTTCTCTTCATCTGGTCAGGTAACTCATCTGACATACAGGGATTCATTGACTATCTGAATCAAAATGAAATTGGACTTAGCTTCACCTTTGAAGTGAGTCAGAGTTCAATCAATTATTTGGACATCACACTGGAGGGTAGTCCCAATGGTAGAATACTTTCCAGGATTTTCAGAAAATCCATTTCAGGTAATTCCTTACTCTTAGGAACAAGTTGCCATCCAAGACATGTTCCCTTTGCTATTGCAAAAGGCGAATATACACGAATCAAAAGGAATTGCACCTCCAATGAGGATTTTGATAATGAGGCAACAAAATTGGAGACGAGATTAAAGGAAAGAAAGTACCCTAAGAAAGTGATCAAAAGGGCCAAAGAATCTGTACAAGTAATACCAAGAGAGAGCTTATTAAAAACAAAAGATAAGCACAGTACAACTAAACAGGGAATTACTTTTGTCACTACACATAGTACCCAATATCCACAAGTATGTGAGATAATTAGGAAACATTTTCCAATATTGAAGGCTGAGGACAAATTGGTTGATACAGTCCGACAAGGACTTAGATGTGCGTACAGAAAAAGCCCCACTTTGGGCTCCATTCTTTCGCCAACCTTGTTAAAAACTGAGAAAGATGAGAAGGGATCTTGGCTGAGACATACTGGGATGTATAGATGCGGTCACAGAAAGTGTAAGCCCTGTGATTTTGCCAGGGTGACCAAAGAATTTATGAGTGTAAAAACAAAGAAAAGCTATAAGATCAATTCATGCATGAATTGCAAAACAGAATCGGTAGTCTATATGATTGAATGCACATTGTGCCAGATTCAATATGTGGGACTCACCTCTAGAGACCTGAATTCTAGGATTAGGGAACATCTTTCCTCTTTCTCGACTAAGAGATCCACGACTCCAATAGTACAACATTTTGGAGTCTACCATGATAATAACCTTAAAGGATTTACATGGTGTGCGATTGAGAAAGTCTCCAGGCCTGCTAGGGGTGGCAATTTGGACCAACTGCTCGCTAGACGCGAGGCTTTTTGGATATTCACCTTGGGCACTCGGGTGCCAGAAGGTTTAAATTCTAGATATGATGTAATGAACCTGTGGGAATGAATTAGTAGGGTACTTTCATCACATTAACAAATAGATCCCCCGTGTTAACAATAGTGCTAGACACATCGGGTGGCCAGGTGTGCTTGACCGGTACAATATTACAAATTATACATGGGGAGGCACCATATGATTGATTGTTTGTGGTTTTCCACCTGATGTCAGTATTATGTCAGTTTGCATAGATATCTTTATTTCACCTATATTCATTAGGTCCCTCCCCCCACGACATACTTATACACAGTATGTTCATTAGTTTGTTAATATATTCATTCACTTGTCACATGAAATCTATTCATTGTAGTATAGTTTCTTAATATGTACACCACTTGTATTTTGTTGCCCACCAGCATACCAGATAAGACAGGAAGAAAATTTGACTCTTTCATATTGAGAATTTTACCAATGGAGTCCCCTATGCGCAAGATTAGGGCAATATAATATAATTTATTTATAAGTAATAATTTATTATTTATTATTAATTAATTCCCAATATTTGACTTCTTGTGAATAGTAGTATACTATAATATTGGTTTTGCATATATTTGTTGCAGTGTATATATATCACGATTGTATAAGCTATTGTTTTGTATTATAAGGTGCGGTCCAGGCATTGGTGGGTTAAACTTAAACATTGTGGGCATTGGTTACAACCTGAAGGCGTGTCTTTATGTGTGCACCAATCACACTTGTTTTAACTAGTTTTAAACAGGTGTAGAGCACAGCACAGTAGGCTATGACTACGGATTTCATCCGAAACGCGTAAGCCAGACTGTGCTGCGCCTTCTACACCATGTCCAAACCTTGCTGTGTTTTGCCGTTTTTTAACTAATCAATAAAGGAATTGTTTTATGGAAACAGCCTCCACTTTCTCTTATTGAAGCTATACATATCTATATACATACAAATACTTTTTTAGCCATGTATCTGTATGTTTCTCTATGTTAAATTACTTTGGCTGCTTTTTTTCTTTCTTTCTAACACCCGAGATCTCATATATTTGAGCCCTTATAATTTTTTGTGCAATATTTTTATTAAAAAAATTATTATTAGACAGTGTTAATATGAGTGTAAGTGTACTTTGTAATGTATTTTTGATGTATGTTGTTCAACTTTTCAGTTTTAGAAAACAGTTGACCACAGCTCTGAGATCGCGGTAAGGATGGAAACGTTAATGGCGATTGCGCTAGCACAATCGTGATTTCGCTCCACTTGTAATATCAGCACAATGAAAATGGCTCGTGAAAACACGATTATGCTAGCACAAAAACGTTAGCGTCTCAATTGTAATCTAGCCCATAGTATTTATGCAATTCGCTCTAACATTTTTATAACCAGGACATTTCTGTAATTTGATATACAAGATATGTTACCAGCATTTCAATGACGCTTGATTTCCTATTATCAACAATGTTATCTGTCTTCAAAAAATTTATGAAATGTGGAAGGCTATATTTGAAGAACAAATAAAACACATTTGTTACTTCAGTAATGGATTAGCACATAATTAAGCACAGAAAAAATCATTTAAAATGCACATTTTACTCACAAATATACACCACCCCCATTGTTAATCTTTCTGTCTAGTAAATTATATTAATGGAGCATACACTTAAAAGTCAGATTTGAAGATGTGCTTGTTTTCTCTATAGCAAAAGACAATGCAAAACATTTATAAAAAAAATCAATTAACTAGGGTTATAAATATATATTTAAAATGATGGAAATAATGTCATGTTCACTTTTTCGTAAAACATTGTTCATAATTGCAAAGTTTTATGTCACAAATCTTTGATACGCTGCAATTTTGATTAATTGATGATTTCTATCTCACTGTTAACCTATTATTTTAAAATGAAGACAAAAATAAGTTAAAGCTTATTTTGTGTAGCCATAAAATTAAAGGGACAGTCTACACCAGAATTTTTGTTTTAAAAGATAGATAATCCCTTTATTACCCATTCTCCAGTTTTGCATAAACATTACAGTTATATTAATACACCTTTTTACCTCTGTGATTACCTTGCATCTAAGCCTCTGAAAACTGCCCCCTTATTTCAGTTATTTTGACAGACTTGCATTTTTGCCAATCGTTGCTTACTCCTAGGTAAATCCACGTGCGTGAGCACAGTGTTATCTATATGACACACATGAATTTACTCCCTCTAGTGGTGAAAAACTGTCAAAATGCATTCAGATAAGAGGCGGCCTTCAAGGTCTAAGGAATTAGCATATCAATCTCCTAGGTTTAGCTTTGAACTAAGAATACCAAGAGAACAAAGCAAAATTGGTGATAAAAGTAAATTGGAAAGTTTTTTTAAAATTACATGCCCTGTCTGAATCATGAAAATTTATTTTGGACTAGACTGTCCCTTTAATGTTAGGTTTTAAATAGATTTTAAAATGTATACACAAAAATAATATGTGATAAACACTGTTTGTGTCCCATTTTATTTAGCAAGATGTCTTGTCAGGGCTTATTACAAATTAAAACAATCACAACTATGTAATATATTATATTAATACATTTTAATTATATTATGTACATTTTTGCTTATGTCCTCTATTATTTCTTTAAGGCCACAGATAGGGAAGGAGATCCAATTACATATTTAATACAAAATGGAGATCCACAGAAAGTTTTTAACCTTTCAGTAAGGTAAGGCAATCCAATTTACTCCCACTTACCTAGATTTATTTTTAAATGTCTGACATTTATGGATTTAAAATGTTTCAATTTTTATTTTTTATTTTATTTGTATTATTTGCTGAGGTAACACTATGAAAAACAATTCCGCAGCAAGTGCATGAAATTAGATATAAGCTATTAAGCCTGTTTCCTAACAGTGCCAGTCATTTCAGTACAATACTTTGGAGACAATACCCTGCTTTATTTGTTAAAATCAATTGTGTTCTTTTCATACCAGCTGATTAATATTTGTTGAAATTAATTGTCTAACATTTTATAAGAAATTTAATGAAAAGGTGCTATACAATAGACAGACGGATAGATAGACAGACAGACAGACAGAGTTAGAGAGAGATGGACGGACAGATCGACCGACAGACAGATACAAACTATAAAATGTGAATATCAATGTAAAATGCTTGTTTTCTCTTGTTTTTGTTTTGGTAGCTCAGGAATTTTGTCTTTAGCAAAGCCACTGGACAGGGAAGGTACTGATCGTTACATTTTGATAGTAACAGCCTCTGATGGCAGACCAGATGGGGTAAGGATTTTTTTCCTTTCTTTTTTCAAAATATATTTTATCTATATATAGTAACAGGTTATATAGTATTATAGGTTGAACAAGAGACCCAAGTCCATAAATTTCAACCTTTCACACACTCTAGTTATTATTGTTGGGCCACAAAAAAAATAAATTAAACGCATTGACCCAAAATAAATGAAAGAACACTGCTATTCTACTTATATTGAATATATAATAGAGGGAGCTTACAGGATGCAATCAGTCATGCTTCTAATCTATTGAAATGTCACAAATCTCACAAGTTAAATACAAAGGTTTTGTATGTCAATAAGTAATGGTTTGGAATTGGAATTTTAGAATTTAAAGTATACCCTGTGCAAGATCATCCTTTTAAAGACACGTCACAACTGGGCTAGAACTTGTGTATTGTCTAAGCTTTTTAAAGGGACATGATACCCAGATGTTGCATCACATGAAAGTGATGCAGCATATCTGTAAAAAGCTGACAAGAAAATATCACCCAAACATCTGTATGTAAATAATAAATATTTACCTCAAAAGTTCCTCAGAAGCACATCACATTGTAAAGAAACTTTAAGCAACCAATCTGGATGTTAGTCCCAGGAATTGCAAGGGAGTGTTCATCTGGCATGTGCAGGCTTGAAGATTACTATCAAGTCTTGTGAGATTGCAATGAAATCTCATTAGATCTCAATAAAGCAAAGTGAGTGTTTACTATTAAAGCTGATAAAATGTCTACTTTTTTTACATAGAGATGTTTGTGTGATATTTTCTTGTCAACTTTTTGCATTTATGCTGCATCACTTTCAATGGATTTAGCATATGGGTATTATGTCCCTTTAAGTAGGCCATAATCAAGACAGCTATTGTAGAACTATTTTTCTGACAGTCAATACTTATAAACTTAAATTACTATTAGTTTTAAGCTAAAATAAATCTTTTCTTCAAATGATTCCACTCTATTTGTGTATATGTACATGAATAATTAAGTGGCTGAGTAAATAGATTTAATGTAGTAAGCACCTTTTAATTAAATTGTGTTTTGCGTATGATCAATTCTCATAAACACGATTATTTTGCTTAGACACAAAAGAAAGAAATGATGTTTGGTACAGGTATTATGGTATCATAAGTGGACATATTTCATACAAATTCTTTATGGATGCTTAGCCATTTATTTGTAGATCCATCAAGCATAATTGTCAAACATCTGTTCGGAGCATTGTAAAATGCATTCATCGTAACGCAAAGCTAAGTACATTTTAAAAAAATATTTGTTTAATTATTTTTTTAGAGCATTTTATGTTGTTACTTTACTTAAAATTAGAAGTCAATCAGTCTACTATTCTACAAGAACTGAAGCATGGCGTGTTTTTTATGTGTTGAGTTTATCTGACCTAAAAGCACCCAACTTGTTTTAATGTAATGTCTTGCTTCATGGATTTGCCCTTTTGTTTAACAACTTTACATCATTATTAAACTCATGTTTTTATAATGACCTTGATCTCCTATCATTCCAGCTGCCACTTAATCACAGTAAATTCAAACAAACAATTAAATATGCATAATTACATTGCTTATGATTCACTGCTTGTGTTGAATAAAAACTTTAAAGACCTATTAAGTGAAGAAAAGGGCAGACAACAAGCTAAAAGTACTGTAATGATGCTATATTTACAATGTACTAGTGCAGAGACAATAAACATTGGGCAGATACCAAAATTAAAGTTAATAGTATCAACATATGGTGCCTTTGTAAGAACATTATAATCCAAAAAGGTTCACCTTGGATAACAAAGATATTGTAAGGTGATGAAATTGTCAAATATAGAATTAATATTGATGTAATTGCACTGATAATGTGCTGCCTGTGTCAAAGAATAAGCTTTACCCCTAACTCTCTTTCCACTACAGTCTAAACTCAACCATTGCACTGCAACTGTAATACAAGAGAGACAGAAATATATATATACAAGTGACCTGGGCACATTAATGTTATTTAAAGCAATCCTCCTATTCTCCCCATGTCCATCCCCTGTTAAAGGGACATGAAGCACAAAAATGGTCTTTCATGATTCAGATAGAGAATACAATTAGAAACAACTTTCCAATTTACTTCCATTAATTAATGTGCTTCCTTCTCTTGTTATCATTTGCTGAAATGTTTATCTAAGCAAGCTCAGGAGCAGCAGAGAACCTAGGATCTAGCTGATGATTGGTGGCTGCATATATATATATATTGATTGTGATTGGCTCACCCATGTGTTCAGTTAGAAACCATTAGTGCATTGCTGCTCCTTCAACAAATGATACCAAGAGAATGAAACAAATTAGATAATAGAAGTAAATTAGAAAGTTGTTTAAAATTATATTCTGTTTCTGAATCATGAAAGAACATTTTTGGGTTTCATGTCCCTTTGAGTGCAGTCTGGGTTCCCATGGTCCCACCAAAACCCATTATAGAACAAGCCCTGATTTTAATCCTTTTGATGGATACAAATATTTTTGCAAAATTTGAGAGATGAGCAATGGCACCACTCTTATTACTTTGAGGGATCACTATATTTAAATGTATGGAATATAATCTAATTTATAATTATACTATGTAATTGTGTATAGGTGCTGAGTATCAGAGAGAAACATATACAAGAACAATTCCAGTAAGAGAGCTGGACAGGATACTAACCAGAAAAGCACTCTGCCCTCATATGTATGGGCTAAGTGTATATAGGTTTTAAAATATATCAACTTTATTAGTTTTATTTAAAAAGGGTACACACAATAAAAACTGTTGCAGCAAGTAATTGTAAAGGTATGTTTATAATCTGCTGTGGGCTAACATCCCTGCAAAATTGAGGCCAACATGTTAGGGACCACTATTCAGTCAAAGTGTGTACTCATAAATGGTATACCTCACTGAGTGTTATGTGAATACTAAAATAAATTGTACTCATATGTACTCTGTGATAGAGTACTGCAACAGTAGTAGTATGGCTAGGTATTGATACCTTGTAACTTACGTGTAGTTTGCACTTATATATACAAATTACTTGTTAGTGTGCCCGTGGGTCACAATTATAATATTAGTTGCTCCACAGATTAGAGGTATATCTCCGCCGTCATTTGTACAGCCCAATATCTAAAATGGAGAGTGTGTATATAAATGAAACCACAGGAATTACCATGTATTCAAACGTTAAGTTACAATGTAACCAATGACTCGCAACTAACTTTGTATCAGTTGCTATTGATTAATTATAAAGTTACATATCGTATACATTTATTATATGATTTTCAGCAACCTCCAAAGGAGTGTAATACTTAGCGAGGAAGGCTTATACAAATTACTTGTTAGTGTGCCCATGGGTCACAATTAGAATATTCATTGCTCCAAAGATTAGAGGTATATCTCCGCCGTCATATGTACAGCCCGATATCTGAAATGGAGCGTGTTTGTATAAATGAGACCACAGGAGTTACTGTGTATTCAAACGTTAAGTTACAGTGTAACCAATGACTCGCAACAAACTTTGTATCGGTTGCTATTGATTAATTAAAAAGTTATATATTGTATACTTTTGTTATAAGATTTTCAGCAACCTACAAAGGAGTGTAATACTTAGCAAGGAGGCTTATACAAATTACTTGTTAGTGTGTCCGTGGGCTTAACACTAATGCTAGCCACCAGGCAGGTATGTGCTGGATATGCGATTTATTTATTAATCAGCTGGTTTCAGAAACTTCCGAACAGCAAGACTCGTATAGAGAGGCCTCTCACCCCCACTGTGAATTGTATACGCTTAGTATTAAACGTGCAAATAAATAAGGAATGTCTATATACCCTAAGGTCACACTTAGATTGTGCAGTGTTCCACAAGTTAAGAAATAAAGAAGCCACTGTAAATTAAGCTCAACGTTTAACCTGTATATACGTAAATGAAACTTGTTTATATGGATTGTACTCAGTGCACTACCGTGTATCTAAGCACTATGCAGTACAGTTTACCCCAGGTTTGTCAAGTGTTGCCACTGAAAATACATATTGTTAGTTGTTAAATATCATATCATATGCTTGTAATTTGTACTGTGAGCAACCACCACAAGAGGTTAGTAAAGGAAATATAAGTAGTACAAAGCTTGCCCTAGGGCAGTAATAAATTGTGCTGAAATATCAGGTATGTGCTACATAAGTACCTTAAATTAGTTAGTATCGGATAAGCCCGCACAACAGATCTCCTAAATGCTTTTCTGGTTAGTATCCTTTCCAGCTCTCTTGCTGGAATTGTTCTTGTACAAATATTTGTGTCTCTGGCATTAACCAATATGCAACCTAATTTGTTATTCTCCTGCGTTTTTAACGCTACTAAGTTGTCATGTGGTAAACACCCATCACAAGGGGTGGGTTAGAATATTGACTGTCCATCAGTTGCTTTGAACAAAAAAAAGTTTAAATTATCCAGTTATGGCATTGCACAAATAGGGTGTGCTCTCAATATTATGGGCCCGAGCTCAGGATACTGTACAATCTGGCTTTAAAAGTAAAAGGTAAAACAATTTTACCAGAGAATATTAGCATGGTCAACATTTTAGAACATGCGCCATACTTCTAATGGATATTGCTAAACATTGCTTCAATTACAAAAGGTGAATTATGTGTTGCACTCGAACGCAACACCTAATAGCTCTTAAAAAGCATCTAGAGGCCGAAAGCAAAAAGTTATGGCTAAAATAAAACAACCCATATGTAAAACATGTTAAGATAAAGTATATCAGAATAAACTAAAAGAAGCGCTAAAAGCAAAAAACACATCAACCAGTGTTGGGTATACAAAATATCAGATATTTATTCCATATAATATATAATAAAATTCACGTATTCAGTCACCGGTGGTAAAAACATCTAAAGTAATCTATTCGGTATTAGAACCTATAGATTACTTTAGATTTTTTTACCACCGTGAATTTTATTATATATTATGGAATAAATATCTGATATTTTGTATACCCAATACTGGTTGATGTGTTTTTGTTTAGTGCATCTTTTAGTTTATTCTAATAATTTTTGGAAGGTTGTAGGGACCTTTCTTTTAAGTTGCTTTAACACATAAGAGAGTGGTTTAGTTCTATTTGTGTTTGTTTTATCAAGATAAAGTATATCACACATATAAAAAAATATTAGAAGTCCTTTTTTTAGAACTCCGTATTTGTATATATATATTACTATTTTTCTCTGCCTATAAGTCGCAAACTTTACTGCCTGTGTCTTTGGTTTGTTTTTTTTGTGTTCTAAAGTGCAAATAATTGTCTATATTTATTTAAAACAACAAATATTACCTTGCTGTTTACAGTACTGTACTATGTATACAAAGTATTAAAAATGATATAAAACTATCTTAAGGTTACAGGTTTGAGCAGTATTATGTTATGTAAATAATGCCTAAATGATATAAGATATTGTTGTTTACACTTGATCCCATCTTACAGATGCAAATATTCCAAAAAACTAACTATTCCGGTCCCAAGCAGTTTGGATAAAGGGCTTTCTACCAGTGTGTGTGTGTATTATCACCACAGTTAAATTGCCACTGGCCAATTGCCAGTGAGCAAGTGGAAATGTTAACCCTATATATATATATATATATATATATATATATATATATATATATATATATATATATATATATATATATATATATATATATATATAAATATAAGCAATGAAGGCTGTGAAAATTTGTCTTTATTGTTTAACCTTTTGTTCGTTTGTTAAAAAAAATACACAAAAAATACTCTGCTCTTGTGGATTTCAAACAATTGATACAACACAGGTTTATAAAAATAAAATAAAAAAATCTTTGTTAAATATATATGTGGCACAATTGTTGGCACCCTTATGAATTCATATGAGAAAAATATATTTGAAGTATATTTCCATTGATATTGTACATTTTTTAGTACACCTGGGTGACGAGGAACAGGAAATTGTTCAACCATGACTTCCTGTTTCACAGGGGTATAAATATGACAATGGGTAAGACCAAGGTATATAGCTGTGATGTACGGCAAAAGGTTGTTGAGCTTCACAAAAGGGGAAGTGGTTATAAGAAAATAGCAAAAGCATTCAAAATGCTCAGAGCAATAATTAAGAAATGTATAGTTAAACGGATTTATTGCCTACAACAAAGGTGTAGACAGATAACCAATAAGAGGCGCCAAAAAGTAAAAATCTAAAAAATAAAACTAGTGATAGTGATGATAATAACAATATAAGTCAACTCTGGATAACCAAAAATTATTAATTAAGAAGTGCCAATATTGGATAAAGTAAAATGTATATAAGACTTATCCAATAGTAACTAAAAATATCTAGTAAGATAATAATATATATGCATATACATAAAATGGTGAAGTATATTAATTACATATGAAGTTTAGGATGATTAATATCGATGGATTATAGTCCAGCAATATAAGTAAAATAATAGCTAGTAGTTAAAAAATAATAAAAAATAATAAAAAAATTAAATAAATAAAAGAATAAAAAAATACAAATTGCTGATATGTGGCAGTGTCCACACAATGATTTTCAAGCAACCAAAATTAGATCAAAGCATAAACAACAAACAGCGGATATGTAGCAATGTCCACACAATGATTTCCAGGCAGCTCCTCTGGTGTCTTGTGCCCTGACACAAGATGAGAATCTAAAACAGAAGAGACAGAGGGTGCCACATAATGCAGATAAATGAGGGTGAAAATGAGTGAAGGGATGTGTACGTAGCAGGTATCCTACTCACTTGATAGTATGTGCAATACAGGCAGGCCGAGTCCAAAGAGCCGCTCGGCAGACTCCCCAGGCACCTGGAACAGATGATCTTTGTTGTACCAGCAACAAGAGTATCAGGAGCAGGGGGTTCCCAAAGGGCTTCTTTGCTATTTGACATCTGTTGTTAGATAAAGGTGCAGTCTCTGCTAGTTTGGCAGCAACAATTTAGGCAAGAGTGCAATGGACGTCAAGCACAGCGTAACAGATGCTTCAGGAATAAACAGGAGTGCAGCAGCAATGATACAAACTCACAGAAGTTTAATAAAGCTTAAAAGCATATAAAAACAAGCAACGCGTTTCTCTGTGTCCCAGCACGGTTTCATCAGGCTATCAGCCCCCCCAAAATAAAAACACCCCTTTTGCTTGAGCACTAATATTTCACATTGTAATATGTAAGTAAAATCGAGAGTGCTATAGATTGCTTGCTAGTGATATTAGGGCACTATAGTCCTAGTTCAAGGTATATTAGTCCTTTCTACCATCAAATGATAAAAATTATAATAATAAGGATGTAAATAATAATATTAAATTTGAATGGGACAGTCTGGTCAAAATTAATCTTTCATGATTCAGATAGAGCAAGCAATTTTAAACAACTTTTCAAATTATTTTTATTACTTTCTTCTCTTGTTATCCTTTGTTAAAAGCTAAACCTAGGTAGGCTCATATGCTAATTTCTAAGCCCTTGAAGGCCGCTTCTTATCTCAGTGCATTTTGACAGTTTATCATAGCTAGACAGTGCTAGTTCATGTGTGCCATATAGATAATATTGCACTCACTCCTGTGGAGTATTTTTTTTAAGTCTGATTGGCTAAAATGCATGTCTGTCAAAAGAACTGAAATAAGGGGGCAGTCAGCAGAGGCTTAGATACAATGTAATCAGAGGTACAAAGCATATTAATATAACCGTGTTGGCTATGCAAAACTGGTGAATATATATAAAGGGATTAAATATATATTAAAGAATAACAATTCTGGAGTAGACTGCACCTTTAATTTTGTTTCACCTTCCCTTTATCTTTATTTCTGCTTCACTTGCTTTCACCTTTAGAGTCACAATGTGTAGTTACTAAGTAAAATTCTGTGACTGTTTTTTACAGAGGCTACAATCAATAAATGCATTTCAAACCAAAAATTACATGAATCAGTAGTGGAATGATTGAGAAAAATAGAAAGGTACTTAAAGTTCCCAGTACATTTTGATTTTTCCCCATTACTGGCTCCCCCTTTTTCTGCTAACTTACAGTCTCTAGATTGTGAATCACTTTATTCATCGCCGTTTTTCTTGAAATGAACCTGAAAAGTGGACATTACATATCTATTTCAAAGATTTGTAGGGGAAATGTCCTTGCAGCGTCATTTAGAGCAAATGACATTTGATAGTAACAGGTAGTTGAAAGAATCAATCAGATTATAGAGAAATGGTAAGACATAAAATGGTAAAATAGTTTGACACTTTCAGTTTAATCATGAAGTTTTGCTATATGATTCAGTTTAACCAACTTAAAGGGACATAAAAATGTAAAAATAAAGGGCGAGATTACATATGCGGCGTAAATTTCAGTCCAACTGCTGAAACCCATGCCGCGTGTAAATTCACCTCGAAATTTAATGAAAAGGCAGCACCATCTGGTTCATCAGCAAAATATTCTTTTATTTCTTTTCATCCGGAGCAGGTACAAAATATCAGGACTACGTTTTGGGTTGATAACCCTTAGTCATGTCCGTGGTACAATACAATGTAACTCCTTAAATACCTTAAAGGGACACTGAACTCAAAATGTTTCTTTCGTGATTCAGATAGAGCATGCAATTTTAAACAACTTTCTAATTTACTCCTATTATCAAATTTTCTTCATTCTCTTGGTATGTTTATTTGAAAAGCAAGAATGTAAGTTCTGATTCCAGCCCGTTTTTGGTGAACAAACTGGGTTGTCCTTGCTGATTGGACAGCACTAATACACAAGTGCTGTCCATGGTCTGAACCAAACATTTGCTGGCTCCTTCTTTTTCAAATAAAGATAGCAAGAGAACAAATAAAAATTGATAATAGAAGTAAATTAGAAATTTGCTTAAAATTGCATGCTCTATCTGAATCATGAAAGAAAAAAATTGGGTTCAGTATCCCTTTAACACAGTTGTCATACTCCTCCCATCTCATTATGACATCATTGGTTCAATTGGTTCCAACTCTAAACATCAATAAATACAATTATACCACACCATTAAAAAATATACAGAATATTAGAATATGGTCAGAGCAATTTTACAAATATTGATTTAATTCATAATCTCTGTTCATCCCCTTAGGGGTTAATGCATGAATCCATAACATCTCTCTCTTTTTAATAGGGATTTCCCTATTCTGCATAAAATTTGAAAGAGAGCAGCACTCCATGAGATATAACAGAAGCTGGAATAACTTCCATGCACGTTCATTTTTATTGTAACTCCTCAGAGTGCACGTTCTTTTTGCACACTATGCCCGTTCACAGAGAAAAAATATCCTGTAGCATATCAGTCTGACCCTGCCCAATGACAGTCCAGGGCCAAAATACCAGGCAATTCTTCTCTGAACAAGGGAAGCAACAACCCCAGACGATCGTTTGGGCCTCATCAGTGAGGTGCAGTTGTATCTCTCCAAGGGCAAGTGTGCATGGAGTCCACGTCTGGTTTCCCCGTTACTCCTAGGGTGACCTAAGAGCAATTTGCATAAAATTTGAAAGAGAGAGAACAGCACTCCATGAGATAGAACAGAAGTTGGAATAACTTCCATACATGTTCATTTTTATTGTAACTCCTCAGGGTGCACATTCTTTTTGCACACTATGCCCCTTCACAGAGAAAAAATATCCTGTAGCATATCAGTCTGATCCTGCCCAATGACAGGCCAGCACTGAAATACCAGCCCGTGCACACATGCCCTTAGAGAGATACAACTGCACCTCACTGACGAGGCCCACAGAAGGCCGAAACGATCGTCTGGGGTTGTTGTTTCTCTTGTTCAGAGAAGAATTGCCTGGTATTTCAGCGCTGGACTGTCATTGGGCAGGATCAGACTGATATGCTACAGGATATTTTTTCTCTGTGAAGGGGCATAGTGTGCAAAAAGAAAGCGCACCCTGAGTTGCAATTTAAATGAACAGGCATGGAAGTTATTCTAGCTTTTGTTCTATCTCAGGAGTGCTGTTCTCTTTCTCTTTTTTCACATTTATGTAAATTACTCTTGGGTCACCCTAAGAGTAATGGGTAAGCCAGACATGGACCCCATGTACACATGCCCTTAGAGAGATACAACTGCACCTTACTGACGAGGCTCACAGAAGGCTGAAACGATCGTCTCGGGTTGTTGCTTCCCTTCTTCAGAGAAGAATTGCTTGGTATTTCGGCGCTGGACTGTCATTGGGCAGGGTCAGACTGATATGCTTCAGGATATTTTTTTCTCTGTGAAGGAGCATAGTGTGCTAAAAGAACGTGCACCCTGAGGAGTTACAATAAAAATGAACATGCATGGAAGTTATTCCAGCTTCTGTTCTATCTCATGGAGTGCTGTTCTCTCTCTTTCGAATTTTATGCAAATTGCTCTTAGGTCACCCTAAGAGTAATGGGGAAACCAGACGTGGACTCCATGCACACTTGCCCTTAGAGAGACACAATGTTCTCTCTCTTTCGAATTTCCCTATTCTGCACCTTCTAGGAGGAGGTTCCCATTCCCAGTCAATAATCTGGAACCTCAATTGTGCAATGGAATGCCCAGCCTCCAAAAAGTGGCAGGCTACCGGTGCCTTAACATTTTTCCTTCTAATGCTAGATTTGTGTTGCACTATTCTATCACATACCTTTTGGGTCCTTTCCCCAATGTAAATTTTGGCACAAGGACACTTAATAAGGTACACCACAAAGATAGTATTACAGGTAAAATATCCATTAATACAATTTTTACCGGAATAGAGATGGAAAAAATTGTCACCCTTAACAAGGCTGCCACAACTGGAGCAGCCAAGGCAGGGAAAACAACACTTCTTTTTACTAGTTAAGTACCCCGTATTATCTCTCTTGAGACTCACTACATCTGCTCTGATCAAAGTATCCCTTAGATTAGGAGGGCGGGTGTAGGCTGGCATAGGGGCATCTGCAAAAATCTCTATCCCGGATTACAATCCCTTATTATATGCCAACAATGTCTTATAATATGTTGAATATCTGAACTATAGTTGTTAAATTCTGAAACAAAAACCATCCTATTCTTTTTATCTTGTTTCTCATTTAGCTTGAGAGCCTCATCTCGTTTTATCCTACTCACTTCTGCTATATTCCTATCGATGACCCTTTTCTCAAAAACGCTTACCTTCATCCATTAACTTCTATCTTACCAAACCCTCATCTTTTACTATTCTCCTCACTTTCAGGAGTTGACTTTTTGGCAATGATTGTTTTAATGTAGACGGGTGAGCACTAGTAAAATAAATTAAGTATTGTGATCAGTCTCTTTACAAAAAAGATCTGTATATAACTGGCCATTATGTTTGTATACCTTGGTGTCTAGAAAATGAACACTTTCTTCACTCCAAGTGAGTATAAATTTAATAAATCTAGAATTGTTATTCAGCATGTCTACAAATTTCTTTAGGCATCCAACGTCGCCCAACCAAATGCCAAAGATGTCATCTATATAGCGCCACCAAGTGGTGCCATATAGATGAAACATCTCATTCTCAAATACCAAATGCTCTTCATACCAATTCATGTATAAATTGGCATAGGTAGGGGCGACGTTGGACCCCATGGCTGTGCCTTGATGTTGGATGTAAAAGGTGTCCTGAAACAAAAAATAATTGTAATATAAAATAGTTTCCAAAAGTTCTATCAGAAACTGTTGTGCCAACACATCAAATTTGTTTTCAGCTAATATACACTTAATCACATCAATGCCACTATTGCGTGTAACAGAGGTATACAGACTAACAATGTCAAGAGTGTATGATAATTGACAAGGTCTGCAGTGGCTTTTGGGCGTGCACACTAGTTCAGCTTTGGTGCTAGATCTCCCTGGATATTGTAAATTCACCTTGCACATCAAGTGAATAACATAAACAGTGCTGGCAGATGAGATACTGCCGTAAGTCAGATAAACCAGCGAGGTACAGAAATGTGCGGAAATAGACATTTCTGGAGTCGCCAGTGACTTACGACAGTATATGATCTGCCAATGCCTAAGTAAAAACCAAAAAAATGTTTAATCGCACATAAAAGTCTACCCGCCTCCCAAAAATGATCCCGACACGTAAAAAAAAAATCTTTAGACGCTATCCCCCCACATCACAACTAATAATAAATGTATTACCTCTAAACCGCCATCCCCCCACAATGCAATATAACTAATAAAGTCATTAAGCCCTAACCCGCCAACCCCCACATTGCAAAGTACCTAATAAATGTATTAAACCATAATCTGCCATCCCCCCACATCACAAACTACCTAATAAATGTATTAACCCCTAATCTGCCATTCCCCCACATCGCAAAGTACCTAATTACCCTATTAACCCCTAATCTGCCAACCCCCAGATTGCAAACTACATATTAAAACTATTAACCCCTAATCTGCCAACCCCCACAACGCAATCTGCGTAATGAACCTATTAACCCCTAAACCACCATCACCCCACAACACAAAGTATTAATCTAATCACTAAGCCCCCTAACCTAACAGCCCCTAAATTTAACCCCAATTACATAAAATAAAAAAATCCTTACTTAAAATAACATCTAAAAAGCCTAACATTACATTAAAAAAACCTAAGATTAAACTAAAATAAAAAATCTAAGATTAGAAAAAATATAAAAATATGAAAGTACATAAAAAATAAACAAAATTATAAAAAATAAAAAAATAAACCTAATCTAATACCCCTATAAAAACAAAAAAGCCACCACAAAATAAAAGCACCCCCTAATGTAAGACTGAACTACCAATAGCCCTTAAAAGGGCCTTTTGTAGGGCATACCCCTAAGTTTAACAGCTCTTTTATTTAAAAACTAAAAATGACCCCCAACAGTAAAACCCACCATCCACCCAACCCCCCAAAAGAAAAAAGACCTAACTCTAAAAAAAACCTAAGCTACCCATTGCCCCTAAAGGGGCATTTGTATGGACATTGCCCTTAAAAGGGCAATCAGCTCTAACACTAACCCCGACATAGGTACTCCCCATTCCTGAAGTCTAACGGTGAAGATCTTCTTCATCTTCATCCATCGAGGGACCATCTTCTTTCTTCTTGCTGGAGGAGCGGAGCGGTCTTTGCCAGTGCGTGGATCCGGAGCGCTGGTCCTCCTCAGCCGCGGCGGTCTTCAGTGACATGGAGGTCCTTTTCATGTGATCGTCTGCTGCACACTGAAGATTGATTGCAAGATACCCCGGAGATACGGTGCTCATATACTCAGTGCAAGGCTTGCTGCGCCTGCCTATATGTGGAGAGGTGAAAGTGGAGTAAAATTTCATCCATTTGCGCCGCTTAAGTCCTTTCGCTGAATATGTGATACCGAGTTGCAACGCAGGTTCTATGTTAGTTTATAGGACTAAAAACAGCGTCCGACAGGTGAAATATACGTGCCACATTTGAATGCGGTGCTGTATATGTGATTGCGACATCCGTCTGGCTTTTGCGGGTGACATCGCATATGTGATCGAGCCCACAATTCTTGAGCATTTAATTATTGCACTCTTGTTTGCATATACCTATGTATTTAACCTCTGCACATAGGTTAAATATGCATATTTAAAATTAGCTCTAAAGAAGAAATGCACAACTGGGAGCTAGATGAACACTTGCGGCTCCATATATTAAAAGGCGGCGGACCGCTTCTCAACTTGCAAAGCTGTCCATCCGCCTTCGCTGCATACGGGCAGCGGATCTGTTCGTCCACTGGCCTGTATGTATCATTACACACACTGATGAGTGTATAATGGTCGCCCCTTCATTCATGCGGCCAATCGCGTGAGTGAAGAGACTGTCAATCACAGAGAGCGAGTGAGCTCTCTGTGATTTCTCTTCACCACCTCTGAGGTGGTGAAGAGTGTAAGAAGCAGCTCTCGCTGCTTCGTACATGGAGCCCATAGGGTGAGCCAATAACAAGAGGCATGTTTTTGTAGCCACCAATCATCAGTTAGCTCCCAATACTGCATTACCGCTGATGAGCCGGCCTAGGTATATATTTCAACAAGAGAACAAATTAAATTTGATAATAGAAGGAAATGGAAAAAAAAATTAAAATATGTGCTCTATCTGAATAGTGAAACTTTAAACTTTTGTTTAAAGGGACACTGAACCCAAATTTTTTCTTTCATCATTCAGATAGTGCATGCAATTTTAAGCAAATTTCTAATTTACTCCTATTATCAATTTTTCTTCATTTTCTTAGTATCTTTATTTGAAAAGCAAGAATGTAAATTTAGATGCTGGCCCATTTTTGGTGAACAAACTGGGTTGTTCTTGCTGATTGGTGGATTAATTTAACTGACCAATAAACAGTGGCGTCACTAGGGTTGGTGTCACCCGGTGCGGTAAGTTATGGTGTCACCCCCCCCCCCCCCGGAAAGCAGACACACACAAAAACACAGGCACACACACATACAAACACTCAGACACACTTAAAAACATACTCAGATGCACACACAAACACTCGGAAACACACTCAGACACACACACACAAAAACTCAGACACACACTTACAAAATATGTAAACTGCACTGCAATAATTATGAAGCTCATGCCTAGAGCTGCTCCCTGGCTCAGCAGAGCATCAAATGAAAAATAAACAGAGCACTCTAAAATAAATCACTAAAGAAAAGGTTTAGGCGCAAACTATGAAAATTCTGCTCTCTGACTCTGTTCCAAGCCTGTCAGTGCACAACCCCGGGCCGCGTGCCTACCGCTTCTTATGGCCAATCACCTCTGCACTCTGCCCACCCCCAGACCCCCGCCCGCCCTCCTACCTGTTCAGTGTGCACTTAGTGTACCGTAACCGTAATGGTCTGGTGGGCATCATACGTGGCTCCTTCACTTTAAAGACAGTGTAAAACAGTCATGCGGTCAGGTGCCAGGCATCCCCTCATGATTTGCTAATTCCCGTTTAGAGAGACAGCACAGCAGTGAGTGACTCCACTGCTCCACATGTCACTGAGCAGTGAGCACAGATAGGCAGGCAGGTTTAGGCTAGCAGCGCAACTTTGCAAGCCCCACGGCATGCCCACAACATTCATAGCGAAATTGGGCAGGGGAGAAGCAAAGTACAAACAAGCAAAAGCAGCCGGGAAAACTATTTGTTGAAATTGCAGCACTGGCTCAAGGGGCAAACAATTGTGTGTCTACAACTTCCCCAGTCCCACCAATGTTCCCAAATGCCAGACCCTCTAATAAAAAAAAAAATCTATGCATCTCAACATTGTATTTCTTTCAATTTCAATAAAATTTAAAAAAAAAAAAAAAAAAAAAAAAAATTTTTTTTTTTTTTTTTTTTGGTGTCACCCCCTGGAGGGTGTCACCCGGGTGCGGCCCGCCCCCCCCGCCCTCCCTAGTGACGCCACTGCCAATAAACAAGTGCTGTCCAGGGTTTCTGAACCCAAAAATAGCTTAGATGCCTTCTTTTTCAAATAAAGATAGCAAGAGAACAAAGAAAAACTGATAATAGGAGTAAATTAGAAAAAAAATAGAAATTTTCTTCATTCTCTTGGTATGTTTATTTGAAAAGCAAGAATGTAAGTTCTGATTCCAGCCCATTTTTGGTGAACAAACTGGGTTGTCCTTGCTGATTGGACAGCACCAATACACAAGTGCTGTCCATGGTCTGAACCAAACATTTGCTGGCTCCTTCTTTTTCAAATAAAGATAGCAAGAGAACAAATAAAAATTGATAATAGAAGTAAATTAGAAATTTGCTTAAAATTGCATGCTCTATCTGAATCACAAAAGAAAAAAAATTGGGTTCAGTGTCCCTTTAATGTTGATTTTCACCTCTCTGTATAACTAAAATAGCAGCAATGATCACATATCCTATATGAAGCATAACCACCCAGCAGTAGATTTCTTTTTAGTAATTATATGACTTATCTATTATAACTGGAGACATTCCATCTTATATATGGTTCCTTTACTATGATAATGTAGATATTTTTTATGCTGATTTGGGGTATATATGATAATTTGTTTCTGCAGTTAACCACAATAATCTATATTTCTGTAACAGGTTATATCAATCACCTCCATACACTGATAAAGCACACAGTGTAACAAATTAGCATATCATGTTTTGTTTCAGCATATGCTTGTAAATAGAAAAATGTTTTGTTCTGGTTTTTCTTGTTGCAAAAGAAAAGGGTTAACGGACCATTGCATACGTAGAATTGCATAATAAACAAATGTATGATAGAAAATCAATACATTTACACTTAAAGGGCCACTAAACCCAAAATCTTTCTTTCATGATTCAGATAGAGAATAGAAATTTAAACAACATTACAATTTACTTCCATTATTTATTTTGCTTCATTTTTTAAATATCCTTAGTTGAAGAAAAAGCAATGCACATGGTGAGCCAATCACACGATGCTTCTATGTGCAGCAACCAATCAGCAGCTAGTGAGCATATCTAGCTATGCTTTTCATCAAAGAATATCAAGAGAATAAAACAAATTAGATAATATAAGTAAATTAGAAAGATGTTTAAAATTGCATTCTCTTTCTAAATCATAAAAGAAAAAAATGTGGGTGGCATGTCCCTTTAATATACATAGATTTTTATATATATTTCAAAGTCACTAAACTTTCCCCTGCCTCCTGTATCATATAACAGCCATGAGCCAATCACAAATGCATTTACACATAGAGGGCCAGATTACAAGTGGAGCCTAAGAGGCCCATTTATCCAACTCCGTATGGAGCTTGTGGGCCCGTGTTTCTGGCGAGTCTTCAGACTCGCCAGAAACAGCAGTTATGAAGCAGCGGTCTGCTCTGAGCAGGCGGACAGGAATCTCCACAATTCAACTCGATCGAGTACGATCGGGTTGATTGACACCTCCTTGCTGGCGGCCCATTGGCCACGAGTCTGCAGGGGGCGGTGTTGCACCAGCAGCTCTTGTGAGCTGCTGGTGCAATGCTGAATACGGAGAGCGTATTGCTCTCCGCATTCAGCGATGTCTGTCGGACCTGATCCACACTGTCAGATCAGGTCCGACAGACATTTGATAATTTGGCCTCTAAACGTTTGCGGGCAAGCGATATCAGATTTTCGCATTCGTCTGCATGCAAGTTAAATTGCGCTCATATTACAATTTTAAAATAAACACGATCGCTTGAGCACAATTGAAGTTAACGCTCGTCGGGTTTGCGCTAACTTTAGGACTTTGGATATTGCAACCACATTAACTTCTTCTCTCCATAGTCTTCAATAGAGCATGCAACTTAACGTGAATGTACAGTTTAATGAATTTGTGCCCAGTTTTTAAAAATACTCTTAAAACCGGGGGCACTTTAATTCATTAAACTTTACAATTAAGCTGATTTTTTAAAATACTTACCTTTGTTTTACGGAAAGCAGACCAGCGATCTTTCACCCGCAGCTCCTTCTGTACTTAGCACAGCGATGACAAATCCGGCTTCCTTCAATTGTTGCCTGCCCCCTTTGGCGTCCAGCTCATGAAGCAACGTAACGATTGGAGGAACCTGGATTCATCATTGCTGTGCTAAGTACAGCAAGAACTGCGGGCAGTGGATCACCGGCCTGCTTTCCATGAAACAAAAGATAAGTATTTTTAAAAATCTGCTTCATTGTAAAGATTTATGAATGAAAGTGCCCGTTTTTTTAAAAAATGGGAACTTATTCATTCAGCTTTATATTCACTTAAAAAATAAAAAAACCTAACACTTATTCCTCGCAAGCTAACCTGACGCTCATTACACCTACAGCTCTAAAGCCAAAAGTGAGTTATGAATATTTAAAGGAAGCAATATGGGGTATTTCTTGGATTTTCGCGTGCAACAGAAATAGCGGGCATATTACGAGTTGAATTTAATGCGTGTCAGGTTAGCTCGGATTAAGAGCTCTGGTTAAATGTTACGCAAGACAACAAAGTTGCACAAAACACATTAAAAATACAGGTAACAGTACATTTACACTCATATTAACACTATAACATTTATTTATTTATTTTTCACTAAAAAGTTATTGGGGCTCAAAGATATGAGGTCTCAGCTGTTAGAAAAAAAAGCATGCAAAGGGCTTAAACATACAAATGCATGCATACACACGTCTAAATATGTGTATGGATGTATATATATATATACAGTATGTGTGTGTGTGTACATATGTATTGAAATATTTGTATTTTACTGTATATTTACTGTACATATTTCACATTCTAATGTTCTTCACTTAAAGGATAATGTTATTTTTATTGTAAATACATATTTCTGTATATATATATATAAATATATATAACTATATCTGTTTATCTAATTCTATAGATGTATATTGGTATAGATATGTATTTTACATGAACAGTATCAGATGTATATTTAATAATAAAAAGTACATTATTTTCTATGTGAAGAATATAAGAATGTAAAATATGCGTAACACGTATCGGAGTTTGCAACTTAGGACTAATGTGGTTGGGTTAGCGCACACAAAGAATTGCTATCTTCAATGCACATTATTTAAAGGGACAGTCTACACCAGAATTTTTATTGTTTAAAAAGATAGATAATCCCTTTATTACCCATTCCCTAGTTTTGCATAACCAACACAGTTATATAAATACACTTTTTACGTCTGTGATTACCTTGTATCTAAGCCTCTGCAAACTGCCCCCTTATTTCAGTTCTTTTGACAGACATCCATTTTAGCCAATCAGAGCTGGCTCCCTGGAACTCCACGTGCATGAGCACAGTGTTATCTATATGACACACATGAACTAACACCCTCTAGTGGTGAAAAACTGTCAAAATGACCTGAGAGAAGAGGCGGCCTTCAAGGGCATAGAAATTAGCATATGAACCGCCTAGATAAAAGTAAATTGGAAAATTGTTTAAAATTACATTCTCTATCTGAATTATGAAAGTTTATTTTGGACTAGACTGTCCCTTTAAGTATTCATGGGATAGAAAAGCCCAAACTAAACTTGCATAATTCAGATAGATCATGTAATGTTAAGACACTTTTAAATTCACTTCTATTTTCAAATATATTTTGTTTTCTTGGTATCCCTTGTTGAAAAAAAATACATACATACATATCCTACACTAGTGGGAGCTAGCTGGTGATTGCACACATGTGTCTCTTGTGATTGGCGTGCTACATGTGTTAAGCTAGCTGCCAGTAGTGCAATTCTGTTCCTTGAGTAAAGGATAATAGAAGAATGAAGCAAATTTGATAATAGAAGTAAATTTGAAAGTTGATTGTTCTAGACAAATCAAGAAAGAACATTTTGAGTTTCATGTAAAATATTAATAAAAAATAAATACAAATATTCTATGGATTATTTAGAATATTTTACAGTATCTATAATAATTTTAAAATATTTGTATTACTATATTTTAATAGTTTATATTTAATATTTAAATAACGTGGATTGAAGATAGCAGTTCTTCCTGTACGCTAACCTGAACACATTAGTCCTAAATTGCAAACCCTGATGCGCATTACACATATTTTACATTCCTATGTTCTGCACATAGAAAATAATGCACTTCTTAATAACAAATATATATATATATATATATATATATATATAGATATAGATATATAAAGATAGATATATAGAGATATATATACATATGATTCTGTTCATGCAAAATACATATCTATCTCTATCTAACTATCATCTATCTACATAGCTATCTATATAGGATTATATGTATAGGTATATATATATATATATATATATATGTATTTACAATAAAAGGACAATATCCTGTAAGTGAAGAGCATTGGAATGGAAATATGTACAAAAGATATACAGTAAAACAGATAAATATATATTAAATCGATAAATATATATAGAGAAATGTATTTTAGAATAAAAAGGACATTGCTCTGTATGTGAAGAACATTGGAATGTGAAATATATATAATTGATGTCAGGTTTAGTGCACTTAAATAAACGCAATCAGGTCAGCGTGCAAGTATGTTTTTCTACAGTTTTCACACTCCATTGAAGGCTATGGGATAACACGTTAACGTGGACGTGATATTCTAAATCCAACAGTTTGCGCACGTTAGGATTTGAGCTCGTAATTCAAGCGCAACCCAATGCGCACAAAAAAGCCTCAGTGTAGCGATGTTAACACATAAGCAAGAGTGCTAAATAGCGTCCCACTTGTAATATAACCCTCTGTCATCAACCAAAATGTAGGTACTTTTTGTATAGGGCAGAACACCTCCAACCACTCCAACCAACACCTCAAATCTTATCTATTTGGTTGGAACACAACTCCATTTACCTTTTTAAGACATTTTAACCTAGAAGTTCCAAAACTTTTTTCAACTGAGAGTGGGAAGGTTTAAATAAAATGTTTGTGCATATATATTATTATTGTTATTATTATTTCCATTTTGAATGGAAATTTTACTTACAGATTTCTGGAACAGCGATGGGGTTGAATATGGTCCCATCATATGCCAACATCTTTATGGCAGAATTTGAGCTATTTGACACTGATCTATTTTGTGACCCAAACATCAGAATGTTCAAGAGATATATAGATGACTTGTGTATCATTTGTACGGGCACCAGAGCTGGGTAACTGCCTTGCCCAACTAAACAGATCAAGTGAACACCTCAAATTCAAAATGAATGCTTCTGACACCTGTATTGAGTGTTTAGATTTGTTAATCTTCAAGAATGGTAATCGCCTAGAGACTACTCTATACACCAAGGAGATGGATAGGAGCTCCATCCTAAGAGCTGAGAGCTTCCATCCACCGGCCCTTAAAAGTGCACTGCCTATCTCCCAATTGAAGAGAGTGGTATGGAACAACAGTACTGAAACTCCAGGAAATGGAGAACAAGTTTATCCAAAGGGGATATAAGCATAAAACCATTCAGGATATCAAATCTACTATGTCCACATTGACACAAGCTGAAGCATTGATAAAGAGAACCAGCGAAGACAGACCTGACGTGGTTTCAAGGATGATGTTCGTGACCACATATTCTCCTGACAAGTGGCAAACACCCAGTATTCTACAGGAGAATTGGCACATCATCAACAGAGATGAATGCTTACCCTTTAAGAATACCATCCATCCGAGGGTTGGTTATAAACGTTCAAGATATTTAAGGGGCTACTTGATGAATCCTAACAATGTCCAAAATTATACCAACAAGACTTGGTTACCTAAACATGGTTGTTTTAAGTGTATGGGTTGCTCTACCTGTAATGGGTTGGTACAAACCAACCATTTTGTCCACCCATGGCACAACAAACACTATGCCATTAAGCACAGAGTCACATGTACTACCAAGTTTATACTGTACATGCTGCACTGTTGCTGTGGCAGATATTATGTTGGCAAAACGAATGATGATCTAGCACCCGTATGGCCAATCACAGGGCATCCATACATGCTGCCCTAGCCACTGGTGAAAGTAATCTGCCAGTGGCTAGACACTTTTTCTCTGTCAAACATACTGTGGCCGATTTGCGATATGTGATCATTGATCACGTCCCTCCCTTACTGAGAGGGGGTAATAGGGCCAAATTGTTTTTGCAAAAAGAGACCAGGTGGATTTACACTTTGGATATTTTAATACCTAGGGGCCTTAATACCCAGTTTGATATGCAATGTTTATTGTAATGATCCTGTTTGTACATATTTTACAGTAATAGTGTAGTACAGCTAACCATAGATTCATACTAAACTGATAGTCATACTCTGAGTCTGTCAGTTATTAGATTATACAGGGATGATTAAGATTGTATTCATAATTTTGATGTCTTTTTGACATATTCCCACCTAGTTAAAGCAATTTTTGTGGTAGGTAGATTTCATTTGTCTCCCTAGTCAAATGAATTATGTCCTGTTACAGGGTATGGATTTCATAATTACACTTGATATTCATTACTTGCCTGTTTTTTTGTAAGTAACATCTTACTTATTCCCCTCATCAGTTAAGATGTAATATTTATTTGTAGCCAATTTTTGTTTTTACTAGTTTTGTTACATATTGTGAAGACGATTTATTCATCAGATATATCAGGGCTACTTAAGTTACATTTTTGTTTATATGAATATTGTTACATTGAAATTGCAGGCATTTTCCATTTTTAACTTTGCATTTAGTTGTTTGTCCCTATGCAGCCACTGTGGTAATCTCTGAGCATGCTCAGTTGCGCAGATGAGAAGCTGCAGGTGTTTAGCATTTACAGTACATAGTAGAGGGTATTTAAGGGAAGTAAGTTGCACTATATTTGTTATCTGTCTAAAGAAGGGGCTAACTACCCCGAAACATCACAGTTCAATTAAAGAAGTTTGTGTTTTCACAGCGGAGAGTGCGGGACCTGTTTATTTCATTTTTTTACTTTTCCTACCCAGAGCACCCCAGAAGTTGGAGGTTTATTGTGTGTGCAGATCCCCTGCTTGATGTTTTTATATATATTTATATTTATATATATTTATATATATACCGCAATTCCAAGAAAGCAAGCACTCACTGGCGTTTAGATAAAGCAGAATTTTACTGTGCATAAAGCATATGCTTTATGCACAGTAAAATTCTGCTTTATCTAAACGCCAGTGAGTGCTTGCTTTCTTGGAATTGCGGTGTATGATCGTTTGGCAGGCACCCTGGGAGCTGACTTGATGAGTGTGTGCTGGGTTTCTGGACTTTTTTGTATATATATATATATATTTGTGTGAGCATGCAAACTTACATGTATTTTGTGTGTGCGTCAATGTAGAAATACAAATGTCTTATAGATGTTTCCCTGCAGAATACCTCCTTCGTTTTTATATTTGGACATATTGGACATATACCCATATTTTTAAATGATATATATATCAATATTTGTACCAGCTGTCCCTTGGTATAATGGCTATGGTCAAGGGCCCACAATATTCCAATGTAAATGTGGGCACCAAGGTGCATGGAGGTTTAGAAAATAATGTATATCTAAAAAAGGAACTAAAAGTAAACATTATCCAGCAACCCCATATTACACATAAATAAAAATGTTTAAGAGCCTTCAATTATTCAAATAGACACTACCACAGATATCTAGAAATAATATACTGATTTATTATAAGGTTAACCAGTGAGCACAAAGTGAACAAAAGAAGAAAAAAAACACATTAATTGGTCAAAGATACTAGCATATGCAATTCATTCATTACCTAAAGAACAGGGGTACCCAGAAAAATATATTAATTATGCCAGCAAGTCAAAGATATATATATAAATATATGAAAGGTTTATGAAAAAAACTTCCACATAATACGTCCTTAATATTGGACTGCAGCTTGCAAATAAAAGGCAACTGGTTCCTCCAAGCGGGCTAATAAACAAACACTGTTGGGGACATTGAAAATGGTTCACATATCACCCTGTGCTTCCTCCTATACCCTTACTTCTTTCCATAGAGCAAGTTGACGTATGCCAAATGGGACAGGTAAGTAGATAAACCCAACAGGGAATCAATACTGACACTGGCGCTACTTTCACAGCGACCTCCTCCGTGTCATACAGGTAATAGACCACACTGCGCTTTACTCTCAGCGTCTCCTTTGTGTTACCTGTACTGATGAGATGACCGCTTCTACCCCATGAACAAACATGCTCCGCTACCGTTCACCGGTATGTAATAGAACCGTCTTTAACTCACATAGGGAGGCTTTCAAAGGTTCCTGGGTTCAGAGAAAATAAGAACACTGTAATCCCAGACAGCGTGGAAATCGGCACCAGCCGATGGAAACACTGCAACACGTGTTTCACCCTACGTCACTTGGGGTTTCCTCAGGCACATTAATTCTGTCCTATTTACCATGCCTCCCACAGGTGAATTGATACTTGATTGCTTTGTTGCACAATGAAACAAAAACTATATTATACATAAACATACAACTTTTTTGCTGCAATATTATTAACTTATAACTAACCAGCATCCGTGATCAGCAGCTTCTAATCCATCTAAAGAATATATACATTTTCAAAAACTTTTTACCAAGATTATGTCCCCAATACTAGTACATCATCACCATAACATATCTAATCAATGTTTCAAATTACTTTGCATTATATTAATGCTTACAGGATTGGTTCAGATGAACATATTAGACAGACATCATTAGATAGAGGGGAATATTATATATACGTAAAGTATCTATCAATAGACATTCCTAACCACCTCAAATTCACATAGATAGGCCCCTTAAGTAAATCTATTAATTGATTATATCAGTTAATAAGAAAGGGGGCATCATTTAATTCTTCATTTAGCCCTTTAGGCTGTAGTGAATTGAGGTTGTAGATCCACCTGGATTCAGATTTAAGGAGTAGATTACCCCAGTCACCCCCACTTTCTTTAATATCTACATGTTTAAGACCCATACATTTAAAATATTGTATGCTGCTTTGGTATACCTCATAATAATGTCTCGCTACTCCACTGTCCTTAATTTTTTCATTAAGGATATCTCTTCTGTGCTGTTTCATTCATTCCCTGTATTCTTTGTATGTTTTACCTACGTATAACCGGGGACAAGAACAGTAGGCTACATATACAACTCCCTCACTGTGGCATGTTATGTGACCCTTTACTCTGTGTGAATGCCCTGTTATGTCAATCATGTATTGGCCTCTTGTTAGATGTTTGCATATTTTGCATTTGCCACATCTATAACAGCCATCCTTCTTTTGATGCTTACCTAGCCAATTATTCTTGCCTTTATAATAACTATGTACCAGTTTATCCTTAAGGGAAGGAGCCCGTCTGTCTGTCATTAGTGTGTAGAACCCTACTATTTTATGTAAGTCTGTGTCTGTGGTAAGGACATTCCAAAGTCTTCTCAATACCTTTCTCAATTCCTCCCACTCTGAATTATAGGTACTTATAAACCTTACTTCTGAGCTGGTATGTCTATCAACTGTTTCATGCAACAATTTTTCACGAGAAAAATTTCACTGGCCCTTTTGTTTCCTTTTTTATTAATTTTTTGAATAGTCTCTGGCTAGAAATCTCTCCCTCAAATCTTCTGCTTATTTATTGTATGTCAATTCCTGAGAACAGTTCCTTTTCTGTCACAAATGTTGACCAATTGGAATGGCATTGATTTGATGAAAGGGATGATGACTAGATGCATCTAATAAAGTGTTTGCTGAGGTACTTTTTCTGAAAGTTTCTGTCACTAACTTGTCATGTTGGCTGGATATTTTCAAATCCAAGAAAGAAAGTGATTCATAACTCCATTCGAAAGTAAATTTAAGATTCCAAGCATTACAGTTTAGTTGCTGCATAAATTTGTATAGATCATCTGATGTGCCCTCCCATAACAGGAGGACATCATCGATAAAGCATATCCATAATGTTATAGCTTTTTTAAACTCACATGCAGCATCTGAAATGTTATCTTTTTTCCATCTGCCAAATTAAAGGCACGCGTAAGTGGGTGAACAACATGCACCCATTGCTGTGCCCATTGTTTGTCTGTAATATTTATCATCAAACGTAAAATAATTACTGTTAAGCACAAAGTATAACAGATCCAGAACAAAATCAGTGTGGCCATCACATTTCTGGCCTCTCTGCTTTAGAATTGTTTTTATAATATCAATACCTTTGGTATGGGGGATAGATGAGTATAACGCTTCCACGTCAATAGATACTAAGATTGTTTCTGGGGTGAGTACAATATCATCCAATTTTCTCAAAACCTCAGTAGTATCCTTGACGTAGGAGGGTAGAGAGGGGAGATATGGTCTTAGGCACCAGTCCAAATATTTGGTTACACCTTCAGTGAGTCCCCCCATGCCCAACACTATCGGTCACCCTGGTGGGAGGTTCTTGTGTTTATGTATCTTAGGTGTCATGTAGAACCTGCATAAAGAAAAGTTATTTTCTGTTTATTAGTCCTTTAGTAGAGCTCTATTTAAAATGCTATCTAACTCCTCTTTGTAATGTAAAGTTGGATTCAATTTCAATTTCTCATACTGGGCTCTATTATTAAAGGAACACTTAATCAAAATTAAACTTTCATTATTCAGATAGAGCATGTCATTTTAAACAACTTTCCAATTTACTTCCATTAACTAAATGTGCACAGTCTTTTTATATTTAAACTTTTTGAGTCCCCAGTTCCTACTGAGCATGTGCAAGAATAAGTGTGTATGCATTTGTGAATGGCTGATGTCTGTCACATGGTACGTGTAGGCATTTGTGATTGGCTGATGGCTGTCACATGGTGTAGGGGGAGTGGAAAAAGACATAACTTTTAAAATTGTCAGAAAAAAATCTACTACTCATTTGAAGTTCAGACGTACAGGCCCATTTATCAAGCTCCGTATGGAGCTTGAAGGGCCGTGTTTCTGGCGAGTCTTCAGACTCGCCAGAAACACAAGTTATGAAGCAGCGGTCTAAAGACCGCTGCTCCATAACCCTGTCCACCTGCTCTGAGCAGGCGGACAGAAATCGCCGGAAATCAACCCGATCGAATACGATCGGGTTGATTGACACCTCCCTGCTGGCGGCCGATTGGCCGCGAGTCAGCAGGGGGCGGCGTTGCACCAGCAGCTCTTGTGAGCTGCTGGTGCAATGTTAAATGCAGAGAGCGTATTGCTCTCCGCATTTAGCGAGGTCTTGCGGACCTGATCCGCAGTGTCGGATCAGGTCCGCAAGCCCTTTGATAAATGGGCCCCTAAGTGTTATTTCATTGTTTCGTTATCTTGCATTTGTTGATAATGCAAATCTACTGTGTTGACTGGTCCTTTAAGTTGTCTCAGACACTCTGTTTTATAATCCTGAACATCAAAGATCACTAAGTTGCTGGCCTTGTCTGAGGGTTTCACTACAATAGTTTTGTCATTAAGTCATTTAATGCCATCCGTTGTTCTTTAGTTAAATTATCCTTTTATTTTTATTTGTGGTTAGCCCTTTCAAATATTTTTCAACTGGTTTGACAAATGTCATGACACTCGGTACCATCGAGAATGATGGCATAAATGAGGATTTAGGTTTAAATTCACTAAAACCAATTGTGCCAGTATTATCAGTTTCAGTTCTTTCCTCTGATAAAAATTTTAATTTTCTAATGCAATTTTATCATGCATATCCAACTTTTCATCTGCAACTTTGCCCAAATGAAGATCCTTAGATGCAGTGAATTTGTCTAAATTATTATTAGGACAAAAAAGTCAATCCTTCACTCAACACTTAAATATGAGATTTATTGAGTTCCTTTTAGACAAATTTAGCACCTCTAAGTATTGTTTATTTCTTTTCTCTATTTGGGTGTTTTTTTGCTCTGCTGACTTCTCAGAGCATAGCTTGTTTGTTTTTGACCAGTTTTTCCTATGTTTTATCCCTCCCCTTCTTCTCTTTTTTTGTCTTGAATCCTCCTGTTGCCTACAAAAATCCCCTTCTTCTTCCTCTATTTCTCCTAGGGGATCTACTTGTATCTGTCTCTGAACCAGATCTCTCTGAATCAGATGTACCTGTTTTTTGCGTAGATGTATACAACCCCTTCCTTATAGTCCAACAAATCCATCAACAATGTCCTTCTCTTCCTTGATTTAATTTCATCCTGTAACTCCTTAATTCTATTCTAATTTCCTTGCTTAATTTGTTATATTGTTCATTACTCTGCCACTTGTCAAAATTCTCATTAGATTCCTCTACTTTCTTATTCACATTATCCTGCTTGTTTTCAGTTTATTTAATAATTAAACGCATAAGTTTTAATGAGCATTCAGTGAGGCACTTTTCCCATTCCTCCTTAAAGGGACAGTCTACACCAGAATTTTTATTGTTTTAAAAGATAGATAATCCCTTTATTACCCATTCCCCAGTTTTGCATAACCAACGCAGTTATATTAATATACTTTTAACCTCTGTGATTATCTTGTATCTAAGCTTCTGCAAACTGCCTCTTTATTTCAGTTCTTTTGACAGACTTGCAGTTTAGCCAATCAGTGCCTGCTCCCAGATAACGTCACGTGCACGAGCACAGTGTTATCTATATGAAATACGTGAACTAACACCCTCTAGTGGTGAAAAACTGTTAAAATGCATTCTGAAAAGAGGTGGCCTTCAGGTCTAAGAAATTAGCATATGAACCTCCTAGTTTAAGCTTTCAACTAAGAATACCAAGAGAACAAAGCAAAATTGGTGATACAAGTAAATTGGAAAATTGTTTAAAATTGCATGCCCTATCTGAATCATGAAAGTTTATTTTGGCCTAGACTGTCCCTTTAAAATCTGTAATAGTTGGTTGGTTTAGGTTATTCCCGGGTTTCTTTCTTAGCGTAAGTCCATGTGGGATCATATCATTATCAATATATCTTTTCAAACTACTAATCTCCCATTTTATTTTAAATTGTTTAATGAGATTATTTTTATGTGTTATATCACATAGATCGGCCCCTTAAGTAAATATATTCATTGATTATATCAGTTGATAAGAAAAGGGGCATAATTTAATTCTTCATTTAGCCCTTTAGGCTGTAGTGAATTGAGGTTGTAGATCCACGTGCATTCAGATTTAAGGAGCAGATGGCCACATAGGGAGCGAAGGTCTTTATCAGAAGGAACCAGTTGCCATTTATTTGCAAAATGCAGTCCAATATTAAGGACGTATTATGTGGAAGTTTTTTTCATAAACCTTTCATATATTTATATATATATCTTTGACTTGCCGGCATAATTTATATATTTTTCTGGGTACCCCTGTTCTTTGGGTAATAAATGAATTGCATATGCTAGTTTTTTTGACCAATTAATGTGTGTGTTTTTTCTTTTGTTCACTGGTTAACATTATAATAAATCAGTATATTATTTCTAGATATCCGTGGTAGTATCTATTTGTAGATTTGCAGGCTCTCTTAAACATTTTTTTTAGGCTTTATATGGGGTTGTTGGATCATGTTTACTTTTTGTTCCTTATATATATATATATTACACTCTAGAAAAATATCACTTTAGTTTACCTGTCAGAGAAAGGAGAACAACTTGCTGGCTCACTTAGTTTAAAACATATAGAAAAATTCCCATCTGTCTTCTGTAATTTCTTATTGAAACTATATTAAATAGTCTTTAATACAATCTTGACACCATGTAAATCAAGAGCATTTTGTATTATCATTTTGAACTAATTTTAATCCTGGTTTCAGATATATATATATATATATATATATATATATATATATATATATATATTTCAGTTTAATAATGGATAAAACCTTTATTAATTGTAGAAATGTTAAAAACCTCTGTGACCCGGAGATCAGTAGTTTGCTTTGAAATCTCAAAGGTTTTTTTTACTCTTTGAAACCTTTTGAGTTCTTGTCTGTACCCTGTGGATTTGCCTGGCTGCTTCCAGCAAATTTCCAATTACATTGCATATTTTTTTAGGCACTGCATTTTACACATGTCATGGTACATCACTGGGAGTTGAAAACTGTTCAAGGATATCATGCTATTTCAAAAAGTCTTAATTCCACAGGAATAACAAAACATAAGAATATATTTTTCACACAAGTGCAGACTGATGTAATAGAACCTAGAAAAGTTTTAATGCTTCGAAACAAAAATATGTAACATTGTAAAGTTAATAAATTATCCATCCAGATATAAAGTACTAGAGGGATGTCTTTGTTTATTGTTTAGAAAAGGAAACATTATTTCACCAGAGTGGAAAATCAAATAAAAAGTAAAAACAAAACGTATTTTTTATTTCTTTTATTTGTTAGAAGTTCATTATTGATATATATATATTTATTTTTAATCTAAGAAAATCAAATAGATAAAATACCACTGTCAATGGCATAGCTGGATTGGCCTACCAGGACATTTCCTGAAGGTCTGCAGCAACTGAGGCTGATCAACTAATTTTTAAGGAGGTGGGAATGCTAGTGCGGCGATGCAACTGTATCATCTCTCTTTTGTCTTCTGAGCTATATGTAATCAACCAACGTACAAAAAAAACCATACAACAGGAGCACCAACTGCAAATTGTGATGTGCATTTATTCAATTCCACTTGTAAAATCACTAAAAACATATTCTTAATTTCATACATGTAGGCACAGCATACTACAATACCAAAGCAGAGGATAGCTAAACAGCAGTTGTGTGTTTTTTTTTATGTTGGATGATTTGACCGGAGTGAGCACAGCTCGGGCACTACAGAAATGTGCTTCTCCCCACTTCTGATTGGACAATTGGAAGTCTCAACAACAGGCTTACTCTGGAAGTCAGCATTTTTGTTAGTGATACTGATCGCCTTAGAGCGGGTGTGTTTTTGCCAGGATGCAGCAATAAGCTCACACTGAAAGTCGGCATCTTGCCGGTGATCCAGATTAATCTTATAAGGTAGGATCTACCTGATATACAACATTACTGGCTTTGGGACTTTCACTATCAGTAACACTCATTACACCTCAGGACCGGAAGTAGCACAGAGGTGCTAGTAAGCAGATATAACATGATAACTGTGTTTAATGTGTATTTCGAGGTGTGTTGACACCCTAAACAGGAGATAAGGATTGCCCATAATTTATAAAGCACGTATACTTGGATATAAAACATGGAACTCTTTCCTTGTCCATTTTAGAGTTTATTCACTCCATTGTTTATTATATATGTAATCAAGTCAAAAAGTATTTCCTTGTAAGTTTTATTTCCCAGACCATGTACCATTTTTGCAGCACTCTTTGGAGTGCCTTCTCCAGATTGGAGTTTGGATAATAAAGAGTCATGGATAAAACATGGATAAAACTGGGTTGCAGAATGCCTATATAAGAACAAGCTGGTATTATTTTTTATTACAAATTAATATATATATATATATATATATATATAGTCAAGGTAGGGTCTGCACTCACTTAACAATGAGACATCAGCCAGGGTGCAGATGCAGGAAAGCTAATTCAAATCAATGAAGAACCGCACTCTCTGTATTTGAAAAGATTAATACCAATTTATTAAGTGATGTTTTGGGGACTGACTACCCTTCCCCAGACCAACCTCTTACAGTGCACCATACCAAAAATAAATAAACAAATCAATGTGTACATATATACCGTATCCAAGAAAGTTAATCTAAACATCCAGCCAAGCTTAGAATGCACAGCCAAGTTAAAAATGTACAAACTTAGAATGCACAATAAAGTTACAAGTTTACAAAATGCTATCAAAACATCTCCTAGGGCTTTTAAAATTATTACCACACTGAATCTCTTAATGGATAGTCATATCTTAAATACTTTGCATATATTTCCACATAAGATAATATCGTCCTGATTGAGGCATGATCTTACCCTGGCCATACAGCTATGGACCCGCTTGTCACACATGAAGCCATCACACCTGTTACAAATGGCTGCAACGGTCCCAAACTTATGTAAACACTTGCGTCAATAAAAGGGGATGGTCTGCACTTCATTATACCGCACATCTCATAATCTCACTGAATAAATCTTACTACTAACTATCAGAATATGTTAATTTACAATGCCAATATTATCCATGTGATGATAATCTTCTTAGTCATACCATGCCAGACAGTTATGGATTAGTATGTCACATGTAGAGCAGTCAAATTAATAGAAAAAGATGTGTTACAAATCAATACAACTGTCACTAAAATAGGTGTGTTCAGAATCACTATGTTAATCACCTCTTTGTCACACTAGATAGATAATCCCACTAACTATCAGTGTGTGTTAGTTTGAAATCTGTCAGTGAAGTCCATGCAGCAGTCTATAATGTGCCTGCCAAGAATGAAACATTTCTAAAAGCTTACAATTAAGTGAATTATAGCATGTATAAAGTCTAATAACCTCAGGTCATCATGACAAGTGTTAAGTGGTTATCTCCTAAATGTAGAAGCCAAATAGGAATAATGTTGCAGTAGGAGGCCAATTGTAAAATCCTAAACATAAGATTTTCACCCCGCACTGTCCTGTGCCTAAAGAAAGGTCTTAAAAAATCATATCATCAAGCCCATTTGTGGACAGCCAATCAGATTGAGCTCGCATTCTATTTGCTGTTCCGATCAGCCAATAGAATGCGAGCTCAATCTGATTGGCTGATTGGATCAGCCAATCGGATTGAACTTGAATCTGATTGGCTGATTCCATCAGCCAATCAGAATTTTCCTACCTTAATTCCGATTGGCTGATAGAATCCTATCAGCCAATCGGAATTGAAGGGACCCCATCTTGGATGACGTCCCTTAAAGGAGCCTTCATTCGTCGGTAGTCCGTCGGGAAAGAAGGATGTTCCGCGTCGGCGGGATGAAGATTCAAGACCCGGCTTCGAAGATGACCTCGCCCGGATAGAAGACTTCTTCAGCGCCTCTTGGAAGATGACCTCGCCCGGATGGAAGATTTCTTCAGCGCCGCTTGGAGGATCACTTCATCGGATGGAAGATTTCTTCAGCGCCCCTTGGATGATCACTTCTGCCGGTCCGGATGTCCTCTTCAGTTCCATCGGTGGCTCGGCTGAGTGAAGACAACTAAAGGTAGGATGATCTTCAGGGGATTAGTGTTAGGTTATTTTAAGGGGGTTTGGGTTAGATTAGGGGTATGTGGGTGGTGGGTTTTAATGTTGGGGGGTTGTATTTTTCTTTTACAGGCAAAAGAGCTGAACTCTTTGGGGCATGCCCCCACAAAAGGCCCTTTCTCCAACATTGGTGTGTCCGGTCCACGGCGTCATCCTTACTTGTGGGATATTCTCTTCCCCAACAGGAAATGGCAAAGAGTCCCAGCAAAGCTGGTCACATGATCCCTCCTAGGCTCCGCCCACCCCAGTCATTCTCTTTGCCGTTGCACAGGCAACATCTCCACGGAGATGGTTAAGAGTTTTTTTGGTGTTTAAATGTAGTTTTTTATTCTTCTATCAAGTGTTTGTTATTTTAAAATAGTGCTGGTATGTACTATTTACTCTGAAACAGAAAAGGATGAAGATTTCTGTTTGTAAGAGGAAGATGATTTTAGCAGACAGTAACTAAAATCGATTGCTGTTTCCACATAGGACTGTTGAGATGAAGTAACTTCAGTTGGGGGAAACAGTTAGCAGACTTTTCTGCTTAAGGTATGACTAGCCATATTTCTAACAAGACTGTGTAATGCTGGAAAGCTGTCATTTCCCCTCATGGGGACCGGTAAGCCATTTTCTTAGTCAAACAAACAGAATAAAGGGCTTATTATGGGCTAAAAAACTGGTAGACATTTTTATGGGCTAAATCGATTGCTTTATTTGTGCATATTATTCAGATTTAGGCTAACAATTGGCATTTATAATCTTGGGGAATGCTTATAAAACGGCAGGCACTGTATTGGACACCTTTTTCAGTCAGGGGGCCTTTCTAGTCATAGACTGAGCCTCATTTTCGCGCCATTAATGCGCAGTTGTTTTTTTGAGAGCAGGGCATGCAGATGCATGTGTGAGGATCTAAGAATCTCTGAAAAAGCTTTTAGAAGGCGTCATTTGGTATCGTATTCCCCTCAGGGCTTGGTTGGGTCTTAGCAAAGACTATATCTGGGACTGTATAGGGGTTAAATTGAAAAATGGCTCCGGTTCCGTTAATTTAAGGGTTAAAGCTCTGAAATTTGGTGTGCAATACTTTTAAGGCTTTAAGACACTGTGGTGAAATTTTGGTAATTTTTGAACAATTCATTCATACTTTTTCACATATTCAGTAATAAAGTGTTTTCTGTTTGAAATTTAAAGTGACAGTAACGGTTTTATTTTAAAACGTTTTTTGTGCTTTGTTGACAAGTTTAAGCCTGTTTAACATGTCTGTACCTTCAGATAAGCTATGTTCTATATGTATGAAAGCCAATGTGTCTCCCCATTTAAATTTATGTGATAATTGTGCCATAGCGTCCAAACAAAGTAAGGACAGTACTGCCACAGATAATGATATTGCCCAAGATGATTCCTCAAATGAGGGGAGTAAACATGATACTACATCATCTCCTACTGAGTCTACACCAGTTTTGCCCATGCAGGAGGCCCCTAGTACATCTAGTGCGCCAATACTTATTACCATGCAACAATTAACGGCTGTAATGGATAACTCCATAGCAAATCTTTTATCCAAAATGCCTACTTATCAGAGAAAGCGCGATTGCTCTGTTTTAAACACTGAAGAGCAAGAGGACGCTGATGATAATTGTTCTGTCATACCCTCACACCAATCTGAAGGGGCCATGAGGGAGGTTTTGTCTGAGGGAGAAATTTCAGATTCAGGAAAAATTTCTCATCAAGCTGAACCTGATGTTGTGACATTTAAATTTAAATTAGAACATCTCCGCGCACTGCTTAAGGAGGTGTTATCTACTCTGGATGATTGTGACAATTTGGTCATTCCAGAGAAATTATGCAGGATGGACAGGTTCCTAGAGGTTCCGGTGCCCCCCGACGCTTTTCCTATACCCAAGCGGGTGGTGGATATAGTAAATAAAGAGTGGGAAAAGCCCGGCATACCTTTTGTTCCTCCCCCTATATTTAAGAAATTATTTCCTATGGTCGACCCCAGAAAGGACTTATGGCAGACAGTCCCCAAGGTCGAGGGGGCAGTTTCTACTCTAAACAAGCGCACTACTATTCCTATCGAAGATAGTTGTGCTTTCAAAGATCCTATGGATAAAAAATTGGAAGGTTTGCTTAAAAAGATTTTTGTACAGCAAGGCTAGCTTCTACAACCAATTTCATGCATTGTTCCTGTCACTACGGCAGCGTGGTTCTGGTTCGAGGAACTAGAAAAGTCGCTCAGTAGAGAAACTCCATATGAGGAGGTTATGGACAGAGTTCACGCACTTAAATTGGCTAACTCTTTTATTTTAGATGCCGCTTTGCAATTAGCAAAATTAGCGGCGAAAAATTCAGGGTTTGCTATCGTGGCGCGCAGAGCGCTTTGGCTAAAGTCTTGGTCAGCGGATGTGTCATCCAAGACAAAATTGCTTAACATTCCTTTCAAAGGTAAAGCTTTATTTGGACCTGATTTGAAAGAGATTATTTCAGACATCACTGGGGGAAAGGGCCACGCTCTTCCACAGGATAGGTCTTTTAAGGCTAAAAATAAGCCTAATTTTCGTCCCTTTCGCAGAAATGGACCAGCCTCTAATTCTGCATCCTCTAAGCAAAAGGGTAATGCCTCACAACCCAAACCAGCCTGGAAACCAATGCAAGGCTGGAACAAGGGTAAGCAGGCCAAGAAGCCTGCCACTGCTAACAAAACAGCATGAAGGAGTAGCCCCCGATCTGGTGGGGGGCAGACTCTCTCTCTTTGCTCAGGCTTGGGCAAGAGATGTTCAGGATCCTTGGGCGCTAGAAATAGTTTCTCAAGGTTATCTCCTGGAATTCAAGGAACTACCCCCAAGGGGAAGGTTCCACAAGTCTCACTTATCCTCAAACCAAATAAAGAGACAGGCATTCTTACATTGTGTAGAAGACCTGTTAAAGATGGGAGTGATACACCCAGTTCCAATATAGGAACAAGGAATGGGATTTAATTCCAATCTGTTCGTAGTTCCCAAAAAAGAGGGAACGTTCAGACCAATTTTGGATTTGAAGATCCTAAACAAATTTCTCAGGGTACCATCGTTCAAAATGGAAACTATTCGAACGATTCTACCCACCATCCAGGAAAGTCAATTTATGACTACCGTGGATCTAAAAGGATGCGTACCTACATATTCCTATCCACAAAGAACATCATCAGTTCCTAAGGTTCGCTTTTCTGGACAAACATTACCAGTTTGTGGCTCTTCCATTCGGATTAGCCACTGCTCCAAGGATTTTCACAAAGGTGCTAGGGTCCCTTCTAGCGGTTCTAAGACCAAGGGGCATTGCAGTAGTACCTTACTTGGACGACATTCTAATACAAGTGTCGTCCCTGTCAAAAGCAAAGGCTCATACGGACATCGTTCTAGCCTTTCTCACATCTCACGGATGGAAGGTGAACAAAGAAAAGAGTTCTCTGTCCCCGTCAACAAGAGTTCCCTTCTTGGGAACAATAATAGATTCCTTAGAAATGAGGATTTTTCTGACAGAGGTCAGAAAATCAAAACTTCTAAGCTCTTGTCAAGTGCTTCATTCTGTTCCTCGTCCTTCCATAGCGCAGTGCATGGAAGTAATAGGATTGATGGTTGCAACAATGGACATAGTTCCTTTTGCACGAATTCATCTAAGACCATTACAACTGTGCATGCTCAAACAGTGGAATGGGGATTATACAGACTTGTCTCCAATGATTCAAGTAGATCAAAAGACCAGAGATTCGCTCCGTTGGTGGCTGACCCTGGACCATCTGTCCCAGGGAATGAGCTTCCGCAGGCCAGAGTGGGTCATTGTCACGACCGACGCCAGCCTAGTGGGCTGGGGTGCGGTCTGGGAATCCCTGAAAGCTCAGGGTCTATGGTCTCGGGAAGAGTCTCTTCTTCCGATAAACATTCTGGAACTGAGAGCGATATTCAATGCTCTCAGAGCTTGGCCTCAACTAGCAAAGGCCAAATTCATAAGGTTCCAATCAGACAACATGACGACTGTTGCTTATATCAATCATCAAGGGGGAACAAAGAGTTCCCTGGTGATGAAAGAAGTGACCAAAATAATTCAATGGGCGGAGGATCACTCCTGCCACTTGTCTGCAATCCACATCCCAGGAGTGGAAAATTGGGAAGCGGATTTTCTGAGTCGTCAGACATTTCATCCGGGGGAGTGGGAACTCCATTCGGAAATCTTTGCCCAAATAACTCAATTATGGGGCATTCCAGATATGGATCTGATGGCGTCTCGTCAGAACTTCAAGGTTCCTTGCTACGGGTCCAGATCCAGGGATCCCAAGGCGACTCTAGTAGATGCACTAGTAGCACCTTGGACTTTCAACCTAGCTTATGTATTCCCACCGTTTCCTCTCATTCCCAGGCTGGTAGCCAGGATCAATCAGGAGAGGGCCTTGGTGATCTTGATAGCTCCTGCGTGGTCACGCAGGACTTGGTATGCAGACCTGGTGAATATGTCATCGGCTCCACCATGGAAGCTACCTTTGAGACAGGACCTTCTTGTTCAAGGTCCATTCGAACATCCAAATCTGGTCTCCCTCCAACTGACGGCTTGGAGATTGAACGCTTGATTCTATCAAAGCGTGGGTTTTCAGATTCTGTGATAGATACTCTGGTTCAGGCCAGAAAACCAGTAACTAGAAAGATTTACCATAAAATATGGAAAAGATATATCTGTTGGTGTGAATCCGAAGGATTCCCATGGAATAAGATAAAAATTCATAAGATTCTCTCCTTTCTACAAGAAGGTTTGGAGAAAGGATTATCTGCAAGTTCTCTAAAGGGACAGATCTCTGCTTTATCTGTCTTACTACACAAAAGACTGGCAGCTGTGCCAGATGTTCAAGCATTTGTTCAGGCTCTGGTTAGGATCAAGCCTGTTTACAGACCTTTGACTCCTCCCTGGAGTCTAAATCTAGTTCTTTCAGTTCTTCAAGGGGTTCCGTTTGAACCCTTACATTCCATAGATATTAAGTTACTATCTTGGAAAGTTTTGTTTTTGGTTGCAATTTCTTCTGCTAGAAGAGTTTCAGAGATATCTGCTCTGCAGTGTTCTCCTCCTTATCTGGTGTTCCATTCAGATAAGGTGGTTTTGCGTACTAAGCCTGGTTTTCTTCCTAAAGTTGTTTCTAACAAAAATATTAACCAGGAGATAGTTGTACCTTCTTTGTGTCCGAATCCAGTTTCAAAGAAGGAACGTTTGTTACACAATTTGGACGTTGTCCGTGCTCTAAAGTTCTATTTAGAGGCTACTAAAGATTTCAGACAAACATCTTCCTTGTTTGTTGTTTATTCTGGTAAAAGGAGAGGTCAAAAAGCGACTTCTACCTCTCTTTCCTTTTGGCTTAAAAGCATCATCCGATTGGCTTATGAGACTGCCGGACGGTAGCCTCCTGAAAGAATCACAGCTCACTCCACTAGGGCTGTGGCTTCCACATGGGCCTTCAAGAACGAGGCTTCTGTTGACCAGATATGTAAGGCAGCGACTTGGTCTTCACTGCACACTTTTGCCAAATTTTACAAATTTGATACTTTTGCTTCTTCGGAGGCTTTTTTTTGGGAGAAAGATTTTGCAAGCTGTGGTTCCTTCCATTTAGGTGACCTGATTTGCTCCCTCCCTTCATCCGTGTCCTAAAGCTTTGGTATTGGTTCCCACAAGTAAGGATGACGCCGTGGACCGGACACACCAATGTTGGAGAAAACAGAATTTATGCTTACCTGATAAATTACTTTCTCCAACGGTGTGTCCGGTCCACGGCCCGCCCTGGTTTTTTAATCAGGTCTGATGAATTATTTTCTCTAACTACAGTCACCACGGTATCATATGGTTTCTCCTATATATATTTCCTCCTGTCCGTCGGTCGAATGACTGGGGTGGGCGGAGCCTAGGAGGGATCATGTGACCAGCTTTGCTGGGACTCTTTGCCATTTCCTGTTGGGGAAGAGAATATCCCACAAGTAAGGATGACGCCGTGGACCGGACACACCGTTGGAGAAAGTAATTTATCAGGTAAGCATAAATTCTGTTTTTAAGGGCTGGTAAGGTAAAAGAGCTTTGAACTTTTTTAATGTAGAATAGGGTAGGGCATTTTTTCATTTTGGGGGGGTTTGTTATTTTATTAGGGGGCTTAGATTATGTGTAAGTAGCTTAAAATTGTTGTAATATTTTTTTAAATGTTTGTAACTTATTTTTTTTATTTTTTGTAACTTAGCTTTTTTTATTTTTTGTACTTTAGTTTATGTAATTGTATTTAATTGTAGTTATTTGTAGTTAATTTATTTAATTAATGTAATGATAGTGTAGTGTTAGGTTTAATTGTAACTTAGGTTAGGATTTATTTTACAGGTAATTTTGTATTTCTTTTAGCTAGGTAGTTATTAAATAGTTAATAACTATTTAATAACTATTCTAACTAGCTAAAATAAATACAAAGTTACCTGTAAAATAAATATAAATCCTAAGATAGCTACAATGTAATTATTAATTATATTGTAGCTATCTTAGGGTTTATTTTACAGGTAAGTATTTAGTTTTAAATAGGAATAATTTATTTAAGTGTAGTGTAGTGTTAGGTGTAAATGTAACTTAGGTTAGTTTTTATTTTACAGGTAAATTTCTCTTTATTTTAGCTAGGTAAGCTATTAAATAGTTAATAACTATTTAATAGCTATTGTACCTAGTTAAAATAAATTGAAAGGTGCCTGTAAAATAAAAATAAATCCTAATATAGCTACAATATAATTATTATTTATATTGTAGCTATATTAGGGTTTATTTTATAGGCAAGTATTTAGTTTTAAATAGGATTAACTTAGTTAATAATAGAAATATTATTTAGATTTATTTAATTAATATTTAAGTTAGGGGGTTGTTAGGGTTAGTGTTAGACTTAGGTTTAGGGTTTAATAATTTTATTACAGTGGCGGCTGTGTAGTGGGGGCAGGATAGGGGTTAATAAATTTATTATAGGTGGCGACGGTGTAGGGGGGGCAGGATAGGGGTTAATAAATTTAATATAGGTTGCGGCAGGGTCAGGGAGCGGCGGTTTAGGGGTTAATAGGTATAGAGAAGCTTGCGGTGGGCTCCGGGAGCGGCGGTTTAGGAGTTAATACACTTATTATAGTTGCGGCAGGGTCAGGGAGCGGCGGTTTAGGGGTTAATAGGTATAGAGTAGCTTGCGGTGGGCTCCGGGAGCGGCGGTTTAGGGGGTAATAACTTTATTTAGTTGCGGCGGTGTAGGGGGGACAGATTAGTGGTGTTTAGACTCAGGGTACATGTTAGGGTGTTAGGTGTAGACAGCTCCCATAGAAATCAATGGGATGTCTGGCAGCAGCGAACTTGTACTTTTGCTATGGTCAGACTCCCATTGATTCTTATGGGATCCGCCGCCTCCAGGGTGGCGGTTTGAAAACCAGGTACGCTGGGCCGTAAAAGTGCCGAGCGTACCTGCTAGTTTTTTGATAACTAGCAAAAGTAGTCAGATTGTGCCATACTTGTGTGCGGAACATCTGGAGTGACGTAAGAATCGATCTGTGTCGGACGGAGTCCGGCGGATCGAAGTTTACGTCACAGAATTCTACTTTTGCCGGTCTGTAGCCTTTGATAACTAAGGCGAATCAGCCTCGCCACAAATACGCTGCGGAATTCCAGCGTATTTGAGGTTGACGGCTTGATAACTACCCCCAATATGGTTGCACAGTGTTTATTCTGTGAATACATCTTATTTTTGCTTGTAGAATTAGTTTCTCCCTGCCCCTTCCTCTCATGAGGGGGGTATGTGATCAATGAGTCTGAATCTCAGATCACTAACCATGTGGTTCTTTGATGCAAACTGTCTATCCACTGGCAGTTTGCTTTTTTGCTCTCTTATAGCCATTCTTATTGCGACCCTATCATTTGCCATCCTCGTTTTAATATTGTCGGAGGTCTTACCTACAAAAAATAGGCCACAGCAAAAGTTAAGTAGGTATATTACAAACTTAGTTGTGCAGCTCAAATAGTGCTTCATCCTATACTGTTGGTTTGTATGAGGATGTTGAAGTTTGTCACCTGGGGTCATACTGTTGCAAGTGGTGCAGCTTGAACACCTGTAACATCTCAATTTAGTTGACTGGGTCAGACAAGATGTTGTGTCATAACATTGGGAAGGATCTGATTTCATCAGTATATTCCTAATGCTTCTGCTTCTCCTAAAGCTAACCCGTGGTGGTGCAAAATTATGGAATGGTAACTGTTTGATGCCAGAACTTCCCAGTGGTTTTGTAATGTTTTGCCTATTTCCCTCTTTTCCTTGTTAAAGCGAGTCACAAAGATCAGCCTATGATCTTCCGATGTATTAAATGTGTTATCCAACATGTCACTCTGGGTATTCGACTCCAACTGCTATAAATCTTTAAGCAAACAATCCGTATAATATCTGTTGGAACCTCTCACCATCCTTTGCAGAAACTAGCTAGTATTTTTTAATTACAAATTAATATCATTACATTTTGGAAAAAAAATTGGAGGAAAGACTAAAAATTTTTTTCAGTATGTTTAATAATTTTTTTATTTTTTTAAAAATCTTTCATATGTAGTATTGATGTAAGTTTAGTAATTCTTCATGAACTCTAGCTCGACACAGCGTTATAGTCAAATCACGAAATATGAATCACGTTACATGTGTTTTTAATTTCTATGTTCTTTACATAGATTTTTTTTAATTAAATATATATGTATATATATATATATATATATATACAGTCTATATACTGTATATATATATATATATATATATATATATATATATGAGATACTGTTAATATAAAATAGATATCTATTCCTATATATCTACATACCAATGGAATGGATATACAGGTACAGTATAGGTATATATACACACACACACACACACACACATATATATATACAGTATATATATATATATATATATATATATATATATATATATATATATATATATATATATATATATATATAATGTTTAATCTACAGCACTACCCTCCAAAAGCCATCCGCCTGGGTGCAAATATGCAAATCTTATATTCCACTGGACAAATGTACTCACAGGACTTTGTTCAAAAAAACATCCAAGTTTAATTAGACGTATTCGAGGAAAACAGCATGCTGATAAAGGGGAAGTTTTCCTCAAACGTTTCATTAAACTTGGATGTTTTTTTTTTAACAAAGTCCTGTGATTGCATTTGTCCAGTGGAATATATATATATATATATTTTTATTTATAATAAAAATTACTGCTGTTGGGTTAGCTTGTGAGCATTCAATTTGTAATATGTGTGTAACCCAACACACACGATAAGCTTACCGCTAGTGAAGTTTACACTTGAGCACTAAATAGCACACCACTTGTAATCCTGCCTAGTGTTAGGCAAACTATAACTCCTTGATAGATAAAATACAGAAAGACATTAGCTAATTGACAGTCAATACGCAAATATATGCCGTCTCAGGTGTTAGAAAAAAAGGCAGGCAAAGGGCTTTAACATACACACACACACACACATATATATATATATATATATATATATATATATATATATATATATATATATATATATATATATATATATATATATATATATACTGTATATATATTTGTGTGTACATATGTATTTTTGTTTTTATATGTGTAAATATGTATTTACAGACATATATACACATATAAGCACACAGATACATATGTACACACACACAGACATATATATATATATATATATATATATATATATATATATATATATATATATATATATATATATATATATATATGCATTGGAGCCCTTTGCAGTTACTTAGATGAAAAAACATATATATGCAATATTCATATTTAATAAAGGTTTTAACTATGTATTTACTGTAAGTATTTCACATTCAAATGTACTGCACAAAGTATTTATAAATAGATAAACTTATAAATATCTGTATATATATATATATATATATATATATATATATAAAATTATCTATATATAATCATCTATCTATCTATCTATCTATCTATCTATCTATATTGTAAAATAGCTCAGCAAATAAACAAACGGCTAGATTACGAGTTTTGCGGTAAGAGATGCTTAGTACTAATTTGCAAGTTATTGTCACCGCTCACCTCCCTACAGTGCTGGTATTACAGGTTTGCAAAAACCCGGCGTTAGCAGGCAATATTGCTGCGTAAAGCAAAATTGAGTTCCATACCGCACCCCAATACCAGCGCTGCGGTGAGCTGGTTTTACGTGCTCGTGCACGATTTCCCCCTAGACATCAATGGGGAGAGCCGGCTGAAAAAAAGTCTAACCCCTGCAATAAAGGAGCGTAAAGCTCTGTAACGCAGCCCCATTGATTCCTATGGGGAAAGCAAATTTATGTTTACACCTAACACCCTAATATAAACCCCGAGTCTAAACACTCCTAATCTGCTGCCCCCAAAATCGCCGACACCTACATTACACTTATTAACCAATAATCTGTTGCCCCCAATGTCGCCGCCACCTACATTACACATATTAACCCCTAATCTGCTGCCCCCAATGTCATCGCCACCTACATTACACTTATTAACCCCTAATCTGATGCCCCCAATGTTTCACCGCCACCTACCTACACTTATTAACCCCCAACGTCGCTGCCACTATACTAAAGGTATTAACCCCTTAAACCTAACACTAACCCTAACACCCACTAACTTTAATGTAATTAAAATAAATCTAAATAAAACCTACTATTAATAACTAAATAATTCCTATTTAAAACTAAATACTTACCTATAAAATAAACCCTAAGATAGCTACAATATAACTAATGGTTAAATTGTATCTATCTTAGGTTTTATTTTTATTTCTATTTAGCTAAAATAAATACAAATTTACCCATAAAATAAAACCTAGCCTGTCTTACACTAACACCTAACCTTACACTACAATTAAATAAATTACATTAATTAAATACAATTAACTAAATTACAAAAAAAACCCACTAAATTATACAAAATAAAAAAGAAATTATCAAACATTTAAACTAATTAGACCTAATCTATTAGCCCTATGAAAATAAAAAAAGCCCCCCCAAAATAAAAAAAAATTGGGGGCATTGCCCCAAAGAAATCAGCCCTTTTACCTGTAAACAAAAATACAAACAACCCCCAACAGTAGAACCCACCACAAACAAACCCCCCAAATAAAATCCTAACTAAAAAAACCTAAGCTCCCCATTGCAGTGAAAAGGGCATTTAGCTCTCTTTCCGCCCAAACCCTAAGCTAAAAATAAAACCCACCCAATAAACCCTTAAAAAAAACTAACACTAACCCCCGAAGATCTACTTACAGTTTTTGAAGACCGGACATCCATCCTCAACAAAGCCGGGAGAAGTCTTCATCCAAGCGGCAAGAAGTCCTCAACGAAGCCGGTAGAAGTCTTCATCCAAGCGGCAAGAAGTGGTCCTCCAGACGGGCAGAAGTCTTCATCCAGACGGCATCTTCTATCTTTATCCATCCGGCGCGGAGCGGCTCCATCTTCAAGACATCCGGCACGGAGCATCCTCTTCTGACGAATGAAGGTTCCTTTAAGTGACATCATCCAAGATGGCATCCCTTGAATTCCGATTGGCTGATAGAATTCTATCAGCCAATCGGAATTAAAGGTGAAAAAATTATTCCTATTGGCTGATGCCGTTGTAAGTAGAGGATGCTCCGTGCCGGATGTCTTGAAGATGGAGCCACTCCACGCTGGATGGATGAAGATAGAAGATGCCGTCTGGATAAAGACTTCTGCCGGCTTTGTTGAGGACTTCTTGCCAATTGGATGAAGACTTCTGCCGCTTCATTGAGGATGGATGTCGGGTCTTCAAAAACTGTAAGTGGATCTTCGGGAGTTAGGGTTTTATTAAGGGTTTATTGGGTGGGTTTTAATTTTAGATTAGGGTTTGGGCGTAAAAAGAGCTAAATGCCCTTTTAAGGGCAATGCCCATACAAATGCTTTTTTCAGGGCAATGGGGAGCTTAAGTTTTTTTAGTTAGGATTTTATTTGGGGGGGTTTGGTTGTGTGGGTGGTGGGTTTTACTGTTGGGGGTTGTTTGTATTTTTTTTTTACAGGTAAAAGAGCTGATTTCTTTGGGACAATGCCCCACAAAAGGCCCTTTTAAGGGCCATTGGTAGTTTATTGTAGGGTAGGGTTTTTTATTTTGGGGGGCTTTTTATTTTGATAGGGCTATTAGATTAGGTGTAATTAGTTTAAATATATCTTTTTTATTTTGTGTAATTTAGTGTTTGTTTGTTTTTTGTAATTTAATTAATTGTATTTAATTAATGTAATTGATTTAATTGTAGTGTAAGGTTAGGTGTTAGTGTAACTCAGGTTAGGTTTTATTTTACAGGTAAAAAAAAACCTAAGATAGCTACAATGTAACTATTAGTTATATTGTAGCTATCTTAAGGTTTATTTTATAGGTAAGTATTTAGTTTTAAATAGGAATTATTAAGTTATTAATAATAGGTTTTATTTAGATTTATTTTAATTACATTAAAGTTGGTGGGTGTTAGGGTTAGTGTTAGGTTTAAGGATTAATACCTTTAGTTTACGTTGGGGGTTAATAAGTGTAATGTAGGTGGCGGCGAAACATTGGGGGCAGCAGATTAGGGGTTAATAAGTGTAATGTAGGTGACGGCAACATTGGGGGCAGCAGATTAGGCGTTAATAAGTGTAATGTAGGTGGTGGCGACATTGGGGGCGGCAGATTAGGGGTTAATAAGTATAGGTAGGTGGCGGCGATGTTAGGGGTGGCAAATTAGGGGTTAATAAGTATTATGTAGGTGCCGGCGGTGTCGGGGGCGGCAGTTTAGGGGTTAATATGTTTATTATAGTGGCGGCGATCTCCGGAACTGCAGATTAGGGGTTAATAATTTTATTTTAGTGTTTGCGATGCGGGAGGGCCTCGGTTTAGGGGTTAATAGGTAGTTTATGGGTGTTAGTGTACTTTTTAGCACTTTAGTTATGAGTTTTATGTTACGGCGTTGTAAAGTAAAACCCATAACTACTGACTTTCAGTTTATGGATCTTGAAGGTATAGGCTGCACCGCTCACTTTTTGGCCTCCCAGGCAGACTCGTAATACCGGTGCTGTGGAAGTCTCATTGAAAAAGGACTTTTTAAAAGCTGCGGTAGTTACGTTGTGTTACGGCCAAATAAGTGTGCTGTGCAGCTAAACCTGCAAGACTCGTAATACCAGCGGTAGTGAAAAAGAGCCATAACGCTGCTTTTTCACTCATACCGCAAAACTCGTAATCTAGCCGAAAGTTATTTGCTGATAATAGCTGCGCACACACAAACGATATATTTCAATTCAAATTTGAAGCTCATAAAACAAAAAACCTAAATAATAAGGTAATAAAAATAGCAATAAGCTTATCTGAAGTGATAAATAGAGTATTTTCCTCTTGTTGGGTCTGATTAACCACGAGTGGTGCTGGCTGCTTTTTGGGAACCCCTCAGGTAGTGAATCCAAGTCCAAAAGAAATGTGTTATCTATAAAAACAAGCGCACAAAAGCACTTCTCATAGTGCAATATGTTTAATATAATAAAGATAAAAGTTCACAACGAAAACATCTCATTAAATAGGTTAAAGATGTATCTCTTAAAGAAATACTCAGGTTTTATTACATTTTCATGATTCAGATACAGCATGTCATTTTAAACAACTTTCCAATTTACTTCCATTAAAAAAATGTGCACAGTCTTTTATATTTACACTTTTTGAGTCACTAGCTCCTACTGAGCATGTGCAAGAACTCACAGACTATACGTATATGCATTTGTGATTTGTCGATTGCTATCACATGGTACAGGGGGAGTGGAAATATACATAACTTTGAAATGTGTTAGAAAAAAATCTACTACTCATTTGAAATTCAGAGTAAATGCTATTGTATTGTCTTGTTATCTTACATTTATTGATTATGCAAATCTACTGTTTACTGGTCCTTTAAGTTGATCTGCAAACAGTGCTGTTTTCAACAGGAGAAGGACACTGTTCCTTGAAAGCTAGAAAGCTGCCATATTGCAGTTCAAATTGACAGCTGTGTTTGAAAAAATTAAAATTGTTACACTATGGCCAAATACCTGGGCTTGTAAAAAAAGGCACCCTAAATCCACCAGGGATAAGAATGTGTCTTGAATGTGCCCAATAGTATATTTGCCAAGTAATCCGTAGAAGCACAAACACTTGCTTCAAAGTTTCGCCGGATGCTGACATAAGGTGGGCGTGGCCTAACACATTTCATGGGTAAACCGCTTTGTCAGAAGCTTTTGACGAAGCAGTTTACCCGTGAAACGCGCTAGGCCACTCCGTTGCCATTACTCCCTTTATGCTGCCTATGTTTTCCTTGGCAGTGTGCAATGACTTCATCAAAATGCGTTCCGGCAATGCTCGCCCTGTCAGCTTCTCAGTTTGCTCGCTCGGCATCACAGATGGGATTTGAATATGTTAAGGTAATCACATTTAGGGGTATATAAGAGGGGGTTTGTTGTAATCTCACTTATGTCTGTTACGGCCTCCATTTGATTAAGGTTCCTGTGCAAACCAAAACGTTATGGGTTAAGGCCCAATTGTTTATTTGTTGCTTTAAGCTTATGGAGGCTTTTGTCACTAGATCATGTGTTGCCTGCTTTTTTGGTATGCCTTACACCCTAGCCAGGTGTGGGTTTACTACTACTGTGTATATATATACATATTTAGCACATATATGCCTTTAATGAAAATGCTTTAATAAAGTTACACATGTATTTATCTATTCTACTCTCACTGCCTTGTTCTCACAGCAGAGTCCTTATCTAGAAGGAAGAGGGGGCACATTACAATTTGGGCATGGTTTGTGCCTGTGAGAGAATATATTTTATTTTGAGATATATATGATTAACATAACTGTTTTAATTGTTAGACTTGTTACAAGGGGGGGCAGGATTGATCGAGGGAGAAGTTTTTTGGCAACATCTGAGATAGTGGTCTAACATATGCCTTTTTCAAAATCCTAAGATAGGTAACGTTTATAGTTTAATCATTACCTTCCTATTACGGCTTTATATTATTGCAATACATTTAGAATAAACACTGCTATTGTTATAATGCATTCTTGTGTCAAGTTTAGTTTCTCAGTACTAGTGAAATTGCTACCCCAGTTCTCAGGACATAAAAGATCAGGGCCTGACTGGGAATAAAAAGCAGCCCTAGAAAATATGAAAACTAGCCCTATTTTCCATTGAGTCAGTAACCCCATATTTCTCAAAAGGGATTTTTTGGATACTCCTTCCTCAATATTTTTTTTCAGAATTAAATTATATTACTTTACATTGAATAAAAGTGCCAGATTTATGTTATATAGGCACCCTACAACCCAATTGCATCCATTAATCACCCCATAAATTGTAGCTTTCAAGCTCCAGCTGGTGCAGCCCAACGGGAAATCGCCTGGTATCCTGGTAGGCCAATCCGGCCCTTAGATAGATGATAGATAGATAGATAGATAGATAGATAGATAGATAGATTTCCTTCTACTGTATGTTGGTTTGCAAATATAAATTAATTTATTTTTAATCTTCATCTTACAAAACCTTAAAAATTATTTCCCTCTAGACATCTGTTTATACCTCATGAGTAGCACATTTATTAAATGTTTGATGATACCTGTTGACACATAAGGATTTGAATCTGAGCAACATAAGTCTTTTGTTGATAACAGGCACATTAACATTTTATAAAGAAGTAAAATAGCTTTGAAGAGCAGTTGTTTCATTCCTCTGAAGTCACCAGCAGGATATAACATGAAAAAAGATTGATCTCAGCTTGTGGCAATTTGTGAACAAAAATGATTCCAACCTGCAGCAAGTTCCATTTCCCATACTGACATAAAACTTCTGTTAGATGCACAGATGTGTTTCATTGCAGGTAATCCCCAATCAAAAGACCTCCGAGGTGAGAGTACATGACAATAAAAGTGTGCTTACATTTTCAAAATTTATTTCACATCCTCAGGATAACCACGGTGATGATATGTTTATGAAACATGTGGAATGGAATAAATGTTCCATTTATTTAGACTGAACAAAACAAAAAGATGTTCTATTACTACTGCAGATTTTTACCAAGCGCTGATCCTTTTCCAGTAAACAATGTTGGCCAACATGATGTACAGTAGCTATGTTCTATCAGCTAAGTTGTTTCAATTAACTACTGCAAAACATGATCTAAATGCAAAACATGATCTAAATTCTTTTCTTGCTGCATATTTTGTCAAATATATATTTTTTGTTTTTAATGAAAACCAGTTGCCAGTTAAAAGACTATTAAATACAGTAGAACTGCATAATCAGCAATCATATAATAATGAGTAACGCACAAACTTTTGCACATAAGCGATAAGGGGTTTATCATGGTATGTCGGAAGTGGTGTGCATATTACGAGTTGAAAGTAAATGTGTTCACTTGAGCACAATTGAAATTAACGTGCGTCTTCAGAACTCAGTTAACTGTTACATGAGACAAAAATGGTGCACAAAATACATAAAAAATACAATTAAAATAATTTACGCTCATAATAACACTGTCCGTTAAAAATTATTTAAAAAAAAATATTGCATAAAAAGTTATAAGGGCTCAATGATATGGGGTCTCAGGTGTAAGAAAAAAAAGGCATGCAAAGGGCTTTAACATAGAGATACATACAGTACATACACAGGTCTAAATATGTATATGTATGTGTGTATGTATGTGTGTGTGTGTGTGTGTGTATATATATATATATATATATATATATATATATATATATATATATATATATATATATATATATATATATATATATATATATATATATATATATATATATATATATAAATATATAGCCCTCCACTAATATTGGCAATCTTGGTAAATATTAGCAAAGAAGGCTGTGAAAAATTGTTAGCACACCTGGGTGACTAGGAACAGGAAATTGTTTAACCATGACCTCCTATTTCTCAGGGGTATACATATGATGTAACACATAGGTCAAATTTCCTTAGTCATTCATCACAATGGGTAAAACCAAGGAATATAGCTGTGATGTGCGGGATAAGATTGTTGAGCTTCACAAAATGGGAAACAGCTATAAGAAAATAGCAATAGCATTGAAAATGCCCATTTCCACGATCAGGTCAATAGTAGTTCCAGTCAACTGGAAATTTTATGAATTAACCTGGAAGAGGACATGTGTCTATATTGTCTCAACGCACTGTGATGAGGATGGTTTAAGTGGTCAAAATATCTCCAAGGATCACAGCTGGATAATTGCAGAAGTTAGTTGAATCTTGGGGGGTCAGAAAATCTCCAAAACTACAATCCGACGTCACCTACATCACCACAAGTTGTTTGGAAGGGTTTCAAGAAACAAGTATCTACTTTCATACAAACATAATCTCAAGCGCCTTCAGTTTGCCAGACACTACTGGAACGTCAAATGGGATCAGAATTTTTGGTCAGATGAAACGAAAATAGGGATTTTTGGAAATAAACACCAGAGGTGGGTATGGCGCATACAGAGAGTTGGCTATATGGAAAAGTACCTCATGCCCACAGTTAAATGTGATAGTGGTTCTTTAATGTATTGTGGATGTTTTTCTGCCACAGCACATGGACATTTTGTTAGGATACATTGCATCATCCAAATCAACAAAAAATAGTTTACTGACCACAAAATCAAGGTCCTGTTATGGCCATGCCATTCCCCTGACTTGAACCCTATAGAAAACCTGTGGGGTGAACTGAAGAGGAGTGTCCACCAGCGTTGACCTCAAAATTTGAAGAATCTGGAGAAATTCTGTATGGAGAAATGTTCTAGATCCCTTGCCATGTATTCTCCAACCTCATCAGGCATTATAGGAGAAAACTCAGAGTTGTTATCTTGGCAAAGAGAAGTAGCACAAAGTATTGACTACAAGGGTGCCAAAAATTGTGCCAAACATATTTTTAAACTTCTATAAAACAGGTTGAGATCTGTGCATATCCTAAAAGGGCTAATTAATTAAAAAAAATAGTTTGCATAAAACAATTGTTTAAAAATTGCTGGCAAGTATTTTAAAATAATTACTCAAAAATAAGCAAAATGAATTACATAGCTAAGCTGCCTGGAGAAGCCAACTCCACCCCTCTTATCAGTGTTTAGACACAGGCATTGTATTTCAACTAAGTTCACACTTCTAGGCATGCTCCAGCAGATAATCCCTATTCAAATTTGCCTTCTACCAAAACAACAATGGATATAGATACAGCCATAGAAGGAAATGTGTGGGGGGAGTTAGACTTTATAATTCAGAAACTAAAAAGAAAGGGTTAATGGCGAGGCACTATAGTATACATTTGTAGATAAAGTAATTAAAGTACATATTATATTTTATCTCTATCCCAACTTGTTTTATGTCCCTTTAACATATTTTTTTGGATACATCTCTGTTGTGGAATTGTTTCATATCTTGAGAGAAAAGTATGTTTGTTTATTTTTTAATAAAAGATCAAAAGGTTAAACAATAAAGATAATTTATGTTTATAGTGCCTCACCATTAACCCTTTCTTTTTAGTTTCTGAAAATGTGAAAAATTTACAGTAAAGTTTAACACTTTATTAACAATGAATATTGCATAATTATGATTTTACATGTTTTCATCTACTTGATTGCAATGGGCTTCCAATGTATGTATATATATATATATATATATATATATATATACACATTGGTAGCCCATTGCAATCAAGTAGATGAAAACATGTAAATCATAATTATGCAATATTCATTGTTAATAAAGTGTTAAACTTTACTGTAAATTTTTCACATTAGGGAGAAAGTTCTAAATTATTTTGAATAGATATTCCTAAATATATATACTGTATGTATGTATGTATATATATATATATATATGTGTGAAAAAAGAGAAAGAGAACAGCACTCCTGAGATAGAACAAAAGCTAGAATAACTTCCATGCCTGTTCATTTAAATTGCAACTCAGGGTGCGCGTTCTTTTTGCACACTATGCCCCTTCACAGAGAAAAAATATCCTGTAGCATATCAGTCTGATCCTGCCCAATGACAGTCCAGTGCCGAAATACCAGGCAATTCTTCTCTGAACAAGGGAAGCAACAACCCCAGACGATCGTTTTGGTCTTCTGTGGGCCTCGTCAGTGAGGTGCAGTTGTATCTCTCTAAGGGCATGTGTGCAAGGGCTCCACGTCTGGCTTACCCATTACTCTTAGGGTGACCCATTTGGTATTCTGCCATTGTATTGATGTGTGAGTCCAGTAACCAATCATTTGGTGTAAAATGGTGAAAAGTCAAGGAAGGTATTCAGTCCTTTTGGTATCAGGGTGTCCAATTTATGGATCCATTTGGTTTCCATTTGCAGAAGCTTTTTAGCCCTGTTGCCACCCCTAACTAAAGGAGTGACATGGCCGATCATCATTGATCTAAGACTTGAGACGCCGTGGTTATACTTGGTGAAGTGGTGTGCCACTGGTTGTTCCGAATCTCCCTTACTGAGGGCCTCCTGGATGGCACAATGATGGCTGACCATCCTGTCTCTGAAGCTTTTCACCGTCTTTCCAATATGCACCAAAGAGCATGGACAGATTAACATGTATATAACTTGTGTACTTGTGCACGTTAGCCTGTGGTGGATGGTGTAACGTTTGTTGGTGTGGATGTTGGAATGTTTTCCCCCTCATCATGCTGTTGCATGTTATACAGGTCCCGCACTTGAAGCAACCCTTCTTTGAGGTCTTTAACCAAGTATCCTTGTTATATCATTCAATTGGATCAGTTTTCACCAATAGATCCCTTAGGTTATCTGCCCTTACCCACTTACATTTAAATAAAGAGGAACGACTGGCCATTAAAGATCTAAGTAATGACAGCAGTATAATCATTCGCCCGGCTGACAAGGGCTGGTCCATTGTCATACAGGACTATGTTGATTATAGAACAGTCTATGTAAAACTGAAAGGAGATCCCACAATGAGCTTTAAAAGGGCAATTAATGAATATCTGAAAAGGGGGTATGAGTCCAGTTTACTATCTGAACAGGAGGTTGATTTTTTTGTAACTACTTACCATCCAAAAAAACACATATTTTATTTACTACCTAAGGTACATAAAACCCTTAAGGATCCCCCTGGCAGACTTATAGTGTCTGCCAGGGATTCATTATTGTCTAACTTGGCCATCTATATAGATTTCCATCTACAGCCAGTGGTAAAAGGTACCCCAGCGTATCTACAAGATTCACCCAATTTAATAACAATTCTGAGGAACAATGAAGGGCTTCAGGCCAGTGATATCCTAGTCACCATGTTTGTGGACAGCCTATACACCTCGATTCCCCATAGTGGAGATGTTGCGGCTGTCAGGTCCATGGTGACTGGTAACCCTCTTTATGAGGGATCCCCTATCGAATTCCTCTGTGAGCTGTTAACTCTATGTCTTAAAAATAATTTCTTTAGATTCAAAAGGGACTATTACTTACAAATCTCTGGGACAGCCATGGGTTCAACCATGGCACCCCCATATGCTAGTCTTTACATGGGGTGGTATGAGCAGGTGGCCATGAAACCGTTTGTTCACCCCCACATCAGATATTATGTATGCTACTGTGCTACATCGATGATGTGTTTTTGGTGTGGGGGGGGGGTAATACAATCGAGTTGTAACAGTGGGTGTCATGTTTGAACTCAATGGACTGTCCAATATGATTTAAATTGGAATACAGTTACACTGTGATACATTTTTAGACCTTAATATATACAAGGTTGATGCCTGGGATTGGTATGTCGTTATATATGGAACCAGCTGACCGCAATTCCTTATTGGAAGCTAGGAGCTTCCATCCCAGACACCAAAAGACGGGGATAGTCACCTCTCAACTTACGCGAGTCATTAGTTATAACAGTGAGGTACCCACTATGATGAAGCAGCTGACAGAGATGGAGAATAAACTAGTAACAAGAGGTTATGGCAGTAAAATGGTTCAAGCTACCAAGAAGAGGTTACTGGGTGTGCCAATGGAAAACAAGCGCAAGGAATCCAGTGTGGATGTCAAGCAATTGCATTTTGTGACCACATACACCCCTATGTGTGAGAGGCTGAAAAGGTCGGTACAACAGCATTGATCTCTTCTCAAATCGGATTCATCACTTCCATAGCAAAGGATGAAACCACCATGGATGGTATATCGAAGGCCAGATAACCTAAGGGATCTATTGGTGAAAACCGATCCAATTGAATGCTATAACAAGGATACTTGGTTAAAGACCTCAAAGAAGGGTTGCTTCACATGCGGAAGCTGTATAACATGCAACAGCATGATGAGGGGGCAAACATTCCAACATCCCCACGCCAACAAACGTTACACCATCCACCACAGGCTAACGTGCACAAGTACACATGTTATATACATGTTAATCTGTCCATGCTCTTTGGTGTATATTGGAAAGATGGTGACAAGCTTCAGAGACAGGATGGCCATCGTTGTGCCATCCGGGAGGCCCTCAGTAAGGGAGATTCGGAACAACCAGTGGCACGCCACTTCAGCAAGTATAACCACAGCATCTCAAGTCTTAGATCAATGCTGATCGACCATGTCCCTCCTTTAGTTAGGGGTGGCAACGGGGCTAAAAAGCTTCTGCAAATGGAAACCAAATGGATCCATAAATTGGACACCCTGATACCAAAAGGACCGAATACCTTGATTGGTGACTGGACTCACACATCAATACAATGGCATAAAGAGATTACCTGATGTGGATCCACATAGATGTTCATTCTAGTGGGTACAAAAAACAGGTCTCTACCTATATTCCTGGAGTTATGAAGGAGGTATAAGGGTCAATTGAGGATGTATATGGTTGGGTAACATCTCTATAAATAATGCTATGCTATGTTGTTGCTCTGTGTAAATGCATATATTTACAATTGTGTGTTTATATTCCTTTGGGATATTATTTGATTTGGATATATGTTTTTAACTGTATACATTGGCAGTAGTTTTCCTCTTGGTAATGGGATGATGGATGTACGCAGTACAAGTGAATATTGTGTTTGATGGCTATTGATGATAATGTTATACCATCTGTGGTTGCGATTTGCATGGATCCTCATATCACTATAACAATGTAGCACTTAGTACAGTGTACCTATGATTGCTAATCGCACATCATTTTCCCTTACAAGACAATGTAAACAATCTTACTTCCATGTATACGTTACCATGACAATGAGGTGTAAGCCGATTGGTGGTGACACGTCACGTTGGTGCCGTAGCATGATGACGTCACCATGGGTCAATACGGCGGAGCTAATGATTTTAATGGGTATTTAAGACAGATGGATTTATGTAGTGTTATGTAGTGTTATGTTATTTGGAGCTAAACCTGACATTTGACAAAGGTGTAATTGCACACTGAAACGTATATATATACTGTATATATGTATATATATATATATATATATATATATATATATACCTATATAAAATCATCTATATACATAAAAATATATATAGCAAACCATCAGATATATATAAGAAATATTTATTTAAAAATAAATAGAACCTTTTCTTCTTTGTGAAGAACATTGGAATGTGAAATATTAATATTTAATGTCAGTTTAGCACACTTGGCTAAGTGATTTTTTTGTTTTTTTCTCCATTGAAGTCTATGGGGTCAATTTATTAAATGCTGGGCAGACATGATTTGCTGTAGTGAATCATGTCCACCCGACATCACTAAATACCGTCAGCATATGCTGTCGGCATTTAACATTGCACAATAATTTCTTGTCAAATGCTTGGGCAATCCTGTTTCCTGCACATTCGCTGTCTATCGGCCGCTAGCAAGAGGTGTCAATCATCCTTATCGTATTGTATTGGGATGATTGCAGTACACCACTTAAAAGGTGGAGATATATATATATATATATATACCGGTATATATATATATATATATATATATACTGTATATATATATATATATATATATTTCAATAAATCAGAAGGCACTCACAGGGTCTTAAACATCATAATCCATTTAATTGCTGACATTTTGGGGTCTCCCTGTTCTCAAAACAAGTTATAACTTACAAACATACACTCACCCTTTTTATCTAAAAGAATCCGCCACCATTGCGACGTTCCTTAAGGCGTCCCGGAAGTTGCCGGCATCACGTGACCTCCATGTCATGATCTCCGTCGTCGTGGCAACCGGACGCCATGCCAGGAGCGTCTATAAGCAATAAAAACATAGACAGTAAATCATATAGGAGTGCAGTGCTTACATCTGCATAGACATCACAGTTACCACAGTTCCTTGGGAGAGATGAAGGAGCGCTAAGTGACAATATACAGGCTAAGCACATATAAAGAAATAATGAGATAAGCACGTATGAAAAAAGGGCACATATGAAAAAGGCTCCCAAGAAAATATAAGAAGAAAATATTGCTCTAGGAGATCACTCACTATATAATAGATCTGCCCCTGTAATAACCTGGCTAGTCTTATACTCAAACAACCTGCATTTATGAAACATGCTGTCTAAAACATTAGAGCTATAGTAAGACCAAAAGGGAAAGGGCAATACAAACTATCAGTCTAAATGCCTTAATCTATAAAAACAGCAGCCTAGCCACTAGAAAGACATACATGACAGATCTTATGGAGACTGGACTAAGAGTCTATAACTATATACGCATATGTCTAAGCTATATTAGCGGCATTCATATACCTGACAGGGGACAGCTTATTAGAATATACTAGCTTTACTTATGGTAAGGTTATGCTAAACTTATAGACAACAGTGCCAGTCCAGATGTACATTGAGGCCTTGTGGGGCCATAGTCCCCAAATTGTAGATCTATCTGGACTCCTTTTGTAACAGCACATTGGCTCTGTTACCACCATGAGAGAGTGTGATGATATACTTCAAGCCAGACACCCTATGGCCTGCCTTTGCGAAGTGCCTGGCCACCGGTTGGTCAGATGTTCCTTTTTCTGTGGCTGACCTTACTGCAGACCGGTGGTTGGCCATCCTCGTTCTTAAGTCATCCACCATCTTCCCGACATAAAACATGCCCCATATACAATAGAGTAGATAGAAAATGTATTTCGTAGTGCAAGTCACTCTGTACTCGATCTGAAATTTCTTGGAGTATGGTGGTCAGACCCCCACAGGTAGTACAGCCTAAGCAATGGAAGCAACCAGGTTTGATTTTCAGCCAAGTGGCATTTGTGTAGCAATTTATAGGGTGAGTTTTTATTAATTGGTCCCGGAGAGACATTGACCCTATAAATTGCTACTCAAATGCTACTTTGCTGAAAATCAAACCTGCTTGCTTCCGTTGCTTAGGGGAATAAATGTAGCCTTCAATACCCCACCAAGAAATTTCAGATCAAGCACAGAGTGACGTGCATAACCATACCATAAGTAAAGCTAGTATATTGTAATAAGCTGTCCCCTGTCAGGCATATGAATGCAGCTCATATAGCTTAGACATATGCGTATATGGTTATAGACTGTTAGTCCAGTCTTTATAAGGTCTGTTATGTATGTCTTTCTAGTGGCTAGGCTGCTGTTTTTATAGATTAAAACATTTAGACTGATTGTATTCCCTTATCCCTTTAGGTCTTACTATAGCTCTAATATTTTAGACATCATGTTTCATAAATGCAGGTTGTTTGAGTATAAGACTAGCCAGGTTATTACAGGTGCAGAACTATTATATAGTGAGTGATCTCCTAGAGCAATATTATGTTCTTATATTTTCTTATGTGCCTTTTTCATATGTGTCTTTTTTCATATGTGCTTATCTCATTATCTCTTTATATGTGATTAGCCTGTATATTGTCACTTAGCGCTCCTTAATCTCTCCCTTAGAACTGTGGTAACTATGATGTCTATGCAGATGTAAGCACCACGCTCCTATATGAGTCACTGTCTGTTTTTATTGCTTATAGACGCTCCTGGCATGGTGTCCGGTTGCCACGATGATGGAGATAATGACGTGGAGGTCACGTGGCGTCGGCAACATCCGGGATGCCTCCAGGAACATCGCAATGGTGGCAGTTTGTTTAGATAAAAAGGGTGAGTGTATGTTTGTAAGTTATAACTTGTTTTGAGAATGGGGGCGACTCAGAAACATCAGCAATTAAATGGATTATCATGCTTAAGACCCTGTGAGTGCCTTTCGATTTATTGAACTGTGTATTTACTTTGAAGCGCACCTAGGGCATTACAGGCTGCTGTCTTTTTCTATTCACCAGGAGTGTTTTTACCTTCTTGGATTTTGTGTGTGTATATATATATATATATATATATATATATACACACACACACATACATATATGTATATATATATATACACACACACATACATATATGTATATATATATATATATATATATATATATACTTTCTGAGTAAATAATAAACAGATATCTGTTGTGAATATACATTATATTATTATTATTATTATTATTATTATTATTGTATTATTATAAATTATTTTTACATATTCTGCAAATTCACTTCATAGAGAGGTTATGATTACAATCATTAAAAAATGGGAAATATGCCTTATAAATAAATATTATTTTTAATTATTTTACCAACAAATGTTTTAAGAATATATTTTCATGATATTTCATGTCCTGGGAAATGTAATTAAGTAAAAAAAAATGCGTTACTCTAGTTCAAAACTACTGTACATTTTTTTTTTTGTTAAATTGCTTTCAATAATCTGTCAAGTATTTTACTTTTCACTTTTGAATGACAAGGTACATGACAGCTTTTCAAGCAATTTTGTTTTGAAAAGACGTCAAGCATTGATGTGAAAAAAAAACAAAAGTACACTTTACTAAACAAATGTAAATAGGGTACGCAGAGCCATCCATAATGTTTTCCGAGAAATTTCTTCTACACTGTCCAACAGCTATTAACTTTTATTTGTTTTTTATAGACATCAACTGCTACTGTTAACATTGTTGTGACGGATGTAAATGACAATGGCCCAACCTTTGATCTCTACTTGCCTAGAAATTTATCTGTCCAAGAAGAAGAAGTTAATGCATTTGTGGGTCAAGTAAGGGTGAGTGGACCATTCCTTAATTGTTGTAATCCAAAAGATAGTTATTTAATCCTTTATGCATTTAGCCATTTGCAAACAATCTTTTCTTTATTTCGGTAGAAGTGAAATTGCATGGAGGTCATAAAGTAAAAATATAATCAATTTTATTTGTTTTTCCTTTGTTTGTCCTCTGTAGTTTTATGTCTACATTTAGATTTTCACACTGTTTATGTCTATAGGAAATTGATAATTCTTGTTTTTATAAAAATATTACGGTATCAGCTTTCATGTTTTGTGTAAATAAGTATGTATTCACTGCAATTATATTTAACTATATTTCTTTAAATAAATAAATACATTTACTAACAAGCCTACTAATTTTAGGTTAATGTTAAAGTGCTCCAAATTTCCCTAACAGCCATCTGTTTGTTAATCACCTTTACATCACTTTTGTTAAATTCTTTCCTAAATAGATTTGGGAAAATCATCAAATCATAGTATTATTTTTGCTAACTGGATATTTACATTCTAATATTGAATGTAAAATTAAAATACTACATTTGAATACTGATTTCCTTATATTGAAGAAAATTATAATTGAAAAACAGAAAAATAACATTATTTCTGCAAAAAAAGTTGGTTGAATCTCTTCAAATATGTGTTTATAACAACCAAATACAGCAAGTATTCTTTATTTTGAATGAAACATTTGCCAATCTTCATTCTTCAGATACCTGGAAAAGTGTCTACAATTCAAATTCATTTTTAAATTTGACATTTTTGGAACCCGTTTCATAATATTAACCTTTATAAATTGTCTTCTTTGTTTTTGGTTCTAAAACATATTTTTAGTTCAATGTATTTAATTTTGTCAGTGATTAATTGTATTATATGTGAAAAACTTAAATGAGCTTTGGCTTGAAATATGGTAAGAGGCATATGTCACAAAGTATTATAATAAAGTCTTGAATATGTGAAGCTCGTAATACTGCAGGAAGGTCTTTGTTCACAAATGTCCATGCACTCTACATCTCAAATCATTTTTATGTGTTTATTGAGATGTGGCCAGAATGATTTTGGTCTTATGACCTTGAAGGTCTTGAAGAAGCTAAGCTTAGCCTAGATTTAATAAAATATTTGTTCTGTAAGCTTGTAGCTCACAGATTACAGAGAATACCCTTTATATGTCCAATAAGAAGAGGAGTTAAACCTCTGTTTCCATGTGAGCCATAGGCTGCTTTCCATAAAACGTAATACGGATACATGGAAAGCAATGTACTGCAGGGAACTGTGTTATTTAACCCCACAGGTGGAGGCAAAAAAGATAGTGAAGATATGTGAATTACAGTGCATCATATATATGTTTGATGCAGTGGCTCATTGCACTCTGAGAAGATTTATCATGTTACATCAGGCTTTACCCAAAGCTGCTAGGGTAATGCCAGGTTTACCCGGGTAATGCTAGGATTACCCAATTTCTTACTTTACCCGCTACATATATATATATAATTCCAAGTAATAGATCCGTACTCGCGGGACTTTAAAAAAACAATAGTTTATTGTGTACAGTGATGTTTCGGGGAGCCAATTGTCCCCTTCATCAGACCACAGGGACAGTTGGCTCCCCAAAACGTCACTGTACACAATTAACCATTGTTTTTTGAAAGTCCAGCGAGTGCGGATCTATTACTTGGAATTGCATATTGTTGTTTCTGACACCCTGGCTCGTATCTTAAGAGGTGAGAGTGCAAATCCCTATGAACTTTCGTATATATATATATATATATATATATATATATATATACATATATACTGTCACCTATTTGATTATTTCTTATTTATCAGTTGTGCTTGATTATTTAATGTAATGCAAGCATACTCAGCATTGTGTTTATTAAATTTGGACTAAATCAGTCTAGTTGGAAGACAAAAGGCTGTGTGTCTGTTTCCAATTCAGAATGTTTACATATTGACTTCTTCACAAATGGGGGCCTATAGCAGTTTTTTTTTTACCTATTGAAATATTAGAGAAAATATGTTTTGAAAGATATTTTTTCTTATTAAATTAAACTTACTACAAATGGGTCCCAAGTTATTATAAAGATGGACAAGATTTTAAGTGAGACAGTTCACTACCCGTAGATATAATTTCACAAGTAAATACTTGTGCAGTTCTTAAAGGGACACTGAACCCATTTTTTTTTCTATCGTGATTCAGATAGAGCATGCAATTTTAAGCATTTTTCTAATTTACTCCTATTATCAAATTCTTTTCATTCTCTTGGTATCTTTATTTGAAATGCAAGAATGTAAGTTTAGATGATGGCCCATTTTTGGTGACAACACTATGTTGTTCTTGTTGATTGGTGGGTAAATTCACCTACCAATATACAAGTGCTTTCCATGGTTCTGAACCCCAAAATAGCTTAGATGCCTTCTTTTTCAAATAAAGAAAGCAAGAGAACGAAGAAAAATTGATAATAGGAGTAAATGAGAAAGTTGTTTAAAATTGCATGCTCTATCAGAATGACAAAATAATAAATTTGAGTTCAGTGTCCCTAGCTAGCTTGCATTGCAAAGGCTACAGAACAGCTTCCACTACTTCATAAATTAAATCCTTTATTTAAAATTAGTATCTGGTTAACTAATTACTGTTTCATGACTCCATCATCCTGTGTCTAATACATACAAATAAAGATTTTAATTTTGAATTTATTTAAATTATGCAAACTAAATATTTTAATTGCAAGCTAATATGACTGACATTAATACTTTTTTTCCCTTTTTATTTTAAAGGCATAATCTATAGAATGTTACTCAAGATTACAAAAAAATATTTTGATATATGTATTTAAAGTTTTGTACCTTTAGCATTAATAGTAAACTTAATGGAACACATTTGAATTGAATTAAACATTATGATTTCAATAGAATAAAAATAAATAATATGCAATTACAAAATTAATTTTGTCAATATAAAAATACACATTTTATAACACTAAACTTCTATTAAACAGATTTTATCATAGAAGGAAGTATTGAGGCTAGAGCAATCTTATGGTGACACGTGAGACTGGTTATACAGTGCCTAAATTATTTATAGAATATATATTGAAAATTAATTATACATTATGTAGATTTTCCATTATATTTATTAAAATGCAACATTATCTTTCACATTTAAAAAAAAAAAAAAAAAAAGTTCAGTAATGTATTTTGAATTAGATTACGATGAGCTTTGTAACGCTTGACGTATATACACATCCAATTGGTTAAGGGGTTAAACACAAAAAAAATGTGTACTGCAAATAATTTGTATATAGACTTTGATTAGTAACACAACCTTTTTTAATAGACTGCCAATTTTTCTGTGTGATGTTATTGTTAAATGTAAAACTAATAAAGAACATGGAATATTTAGATAGCGCTGGTCATATATTACCTTACTATTATGTTACAATTCATAGGTTCTTGTCACATTCACAGCACTCAAATGGACAAAGTACAGATAGTACATTCAATTAAAACAATTATTTTACTTATAATATACACATTTACTTTTTTTTCATGGTATTCTTTGTTAAAGAGCTTACCTAGTTATGCTATATATAAGTGCCTGGAGCAATATATAGTGTCAGTTTTGCAAGAATACTTTTAACAGTGTTCTACATTTCTTTACACTAGACTGCAGCAGTGTTAAATGCATTCTTGCAAAACTGACACTATATATTGCTCCAGAGATACATAAACACTACCTACCTTGGTATATTCTTCATCAAAGGTTACAGTATAAACAAATATTGAGTATGTTTTAATAGATATGTATTAAAGCTCATATAATGTCATGGTCCTAGAGTTTTACCTGGCTGTGCTAGGGTAGTGCTAGGAAGAGGTCTGAGGATAGCACTCCCCATGCTGTCAGTTGTGCTGCTTCTGATTTGAAGGCTTGGAGGTATGTCAGCTTTAGCCAACAGAGATGTAACATGCCCTATTTCTACTCTGGAATGTCAGAAGGGCATCAGTTTTAGCACAACTAAATTATTGTGCCTTCTCCTTCTGTTCTTCTTCGTGATTTAATACAAGTCTCCTGGTATCTGACTTCGGCCTGAATTTAGATTACCCTTCTGATCTTTTAAGTGGTCCTGCTTATTAATTCCAAAGCCCTGAACACCTCAACATCAATTTGCACCTATTGGTTCTAGAGTCACAACAAGGCAACTTTTGGTTATCCTTATATATAAAAATAACCAAAACTAACCAAGAGACTAGCAGCTTATGCAGAGTAAGGTTTAGTCATTGTGGTTTATAAATAGAAAATGATTGGTTTGAGTAGCTATTATTCTGCAGTATCTTTAAAAGCCAATCCCTTTCTCCTGTACGCACTCATGCTCATTCTTCTGAAACCACCACAGTCAGTTGTGTAATGCCGGAAACATAATATAAGGAGGGTAAGTCAGTGTCCACAATACACAATTTCAGTGGGCTTTGTCCATTTTTTCCATTCATTTAGACTTAGACCCCAGACATACTTAGACAACCCACAATATTATCTGTGTTTACAAAACATATGAACATTGTGTGATGTAGAATATCTTTTAGCTTTTTATACCTATTGTTTTTGCTTTCAAATATTACCAACATCAGGTTTGTTATCTTCTATCCAACCTTAGGTTTGTTATCTACTATCCAACATTAGGTTTACCTACTATCCAACCTTAGGTTTGTTATCTACTATCCAGCCTTAGGTTTGTTATCTACTATCCAACATTAGGTTTACCTACTATCCAACCTTAGGTTTGTTATCTTCTATCCAACCTTAGGTTTGTTATCTACTATCCAACATTAGGTTTACCTACTATCCAACCTTAGGTTTGTTATCTACTATCCAGCCTTAGGTTTATCTGCTATGCAGCGGCTGTTCCAGAAACTTTATTATTGGGGGGATTAGCACTCTTAGGTGAAGTTGTGGGTGTTTTACGGGTGGGGAGGGGGGTGTAAACGTGCAGTTATGGGTGTTCCATTAGCAGGGGTAAGAAAAGACACAGATGTTTAGAGGGCAACAAAGACATGGGGATGGAGTAGTAATTTGGACCTTCTTTATCCTTCTTATCAGTGAGGGGTGCAAAATAGAAGCTTTGGGGTGCTTTTGCACCCCTTGCTCCCCCCTAGAACTGCTACTGCCACAATCTTATTTAAAAAAATATAACATTTATTTTTATTTTTTCTGCCTATTGTAATACAAAATATTTAAAAAAAAAAGCAATTATATAATTTCATGGTGTATGCTTTTGATGATGTACTGGATACTTTTAGAGGATAACTGTTTTTACTAGATTGTTATAAGTATTTAGTATACACATATTATTTTATTTTTTAATTAATATTTTATTAATTATTTATTAATTTCAAAGGCCAAATCTAAGTTATTATTAACATCATACATCCAATGTTTTATCAATAGAAATAAAACCAGTAAATATTTAGTATTTAACTGCAATGTCTATGAAATTAGCTTAGAAACCTTATACAATTGGGGTTAAGGTAAAATCTCCCTTGTAAGTGATATATGCAGTCATGTTATGTATGCTTCAGGACAAATAATGGTTTGAGGTAATGTACATACTGAGTTTTATTATGTTACATATTACATTTTAGTATATTGTGCTATATTTTTTATATATTCTGTATATTTAAAAATTTTGATAATGAATCTATGTAGAAAAAATAGTTTGTGTGTGTATTTTTAACATATTACTACGACAAGGACACTATGAATAGTGGTAAAATTCAAATTCCACTGCAATATTTACATCAATATTTAATGTTAGTTGAAGAGTAGCAAACATTTTTATAGACAAATTAATGCTACAATATATCAATCTGAAATGAGAGGCACTCTTAAACACTAATGGCCAGATTACAAATGGCACGCTATTTAACACTTTCGCTTGATTGCATATATAGGGGACGATTTATCAAAGCATCAATCTCTGCGCATTCGCTGTAGTCAATATGCTAGCCAGACATCTCTGGCGCGAATCTACATACGATGGCCTTATTTATTAAGAAGTCTGTCAAAAACACGCACGTCAAGTACGGTGCGATGAGCATTGGACTGTTAAAAATAAGAGTCATCAATGTCGCGGATATTCTGTTTTTTTCCAACTTTATTTATACCATTTTATTACTGTCCGTGAACAGGCCCATTTCTCTAAAGCTATTTTTTTTTATTTTTCATCTAGATATAGATTTATACATGAACAAACAATTATATCTCATAGAAAGTTATTTTTCTATTTATGTGTACATATATCGTTGCACATACTTGTGTGTTTATATATATATATATATATATATATATATATATATATATATATATATATATATATGTGTGTGTGCTATGTCGGAAATATTTTGCAAACATATTTACATATCCTTAAATTCCTTTTTTTGTTCTAAACCGTGTTGTATTTCATATATGTGTTTATTTATACCACTATATGTATATAGTGTAAATATATTATAAATCTGAGCAAGAATAATTGTGAATATAACATGTAATAAGGGTATCAGGGTATCATATGTATTAATTTGCAATCAATGGCTATTTTAAGAACTTGGCCAGTTTTCTCTTTGCACCTGTGTAACCCTTCCTGATTGCAGTCTAGTTTTAAACACCACCCCTAAACAGATGTTAAAAATGGTCTGGCATATAAGATGACATTCCTTAATGAAAATGAAATTCAAGAGAAGGAAGAAAAACACTGAAAATTGCATGTAAAGAGGTGATTTTAATTTCTGCTGTATCTGACTCATGACAGTTTAATGTTAGGTAGACTATACCTTTGAGCTATCATTTTATGATTATATTAAATCAAACATCATTCAAATATTACACTGTGTGGCCTAATGTCATCATCAATGTTTATCTTTAATACTAATTTCACATATACATAATTTCAAAGTATAATACACAATGTAACAAATGGCACTTACAAGTTCTGATGAGTGATCAATGACTCAAGTATAGAGCAATTTGATTTGTTAGTGTTAGTAGAAAATATATATTTCAATCAGATTGGCTGATTCCATTAATCACATGGCTATGAATTTACCAATAAGTAGTTGTGGAAAAATTTACTAGTTAGTGGGTTGTTTAGGAGTTTGAGTATTGTGTCAAATTGGTGCGAAAAGTGTTGCATCAAATTTGGTGCGAAGTTGAGAGTGGGACTTGTATTACATGCATTAAACATGGTGCAAATAGATTTATCCAAAAAAGGAAGTTAGCTATATTATGTAATGTATTCATTTCATTTTTATCCCTATATCTACTAGTGCACCAAATTTGAAGCAATACTTTGCACCAAATTTAAAGCAATAATATTGTCCCCTTGCTTTGTAAAGAGAGAAAAAGATGTAACATAATCCATAAGTAGGGTAACATCTCCCTACTTGTTTTTATTTAGTAATAAGGGCTAAATAAAATTAACTTAAAAGGACATGAAACTCATATTTCTCTTGTTAAGTGTATCCAGTCCACGGATCATCCATTATTTATGGGATATTAACTCCTCCCCAACAGGAAGTGCAAGAGGATTCACCCAGCAGAGCTGCTATATAGCTCCTCCCCTAACTGCCATTACCAGTCATTCTCTTGCACCCAACGAATAGATAGGATGTGTGAGAGGACTGTGGTGATTATACTTAGTTTCATACCTTCAATCAAAAGTTTGTTATTTTATAATAGCACTGGAGTGTGTTATTCCTTCTCTGGTAGAATTTGAAGAAGAATCTACCTGAGTTTTTCTATGATTTTAGCCGGAGTAGTTAAGATCATATTGCTGTTTCTCGGCCATCTGAGGAGAGGTAAACTTCAGATCAGGGGACAGCGGGCAGATTAATCTGCAAAGAGGTATGTAGCAGCTTATTATTTTCTGACAATGGAATTGATGAGAAAATTCTGCCATACCGATATAATGTAAACTCAGCCTTAAATGCAGTAGCAGCAACTGGTATCAGGCTGTCATGTATGTATATTTTACACTTCAGTATTCTGGGGAATGGCACTTCACTGGAATTATACTGTATGCATAAATCTTTAGCCTAATTTGCAGGGACTAGCAACAGGCTTTTTAATAACACTCAATTTATTAATGTTAAACGTTTTTTGCTGGCATGTAAAATCGTTTAATTTTCTGAGGTACTGGGTGAAAAAATGTTTTGGGCACTATTTTTTTCCACTTGGCAGTCGTTTTATTTAATTTATGACAGTTTACTGATCTCTCTCACTGTTATGTGTGAGGGGGAGGGGCCTTTTTTGGTGCTTTTGCTACGCATCAAAAAATTCAGTCAGAAGTTTATTGTCTTCCCTGCATGATCCGGTTCATCTCTACAGAACTCAGGGGTCTTCAAAACTTGTTTTGAGGGAGGTAATCACTCACAGCAGAGCTGTGAGATTGTAGTTGACTGTGATAAAAAAACGTTTATTTCTGTATTTTTTTTTATTTTTTTTCTGCTATCAGGGTTAGTTATCCTTTGCTAATGGGAGCAATCCTTTGCTAAAATTGTGTTTTTTACAAAGATTTGATGCTATAACTTTTCAGTTTATTAATTTTCAACTGTCATAACTTTTTCTGTGTTTCTTATAGGCACAGTACGTTTTCATATTATAGTAAATTACTTGAAAAGTATTTCCAAGTTGCTAGTTTATTTGCTAGTGTGTTAAACATGTCTGATTCAGAGGAAGATATCTGTGCTATATGTGCTAAAGCCAAAGTGGAGCCCAATAGAAATTTATGTACTAACTGTATTGATGCTACTTTAAATAAAAGTCAATCTGTACAAATTGAACATATTTCACCAAACAACGAGGGGAGAGTTATGCCGACTAACTCGCCTCACGTGTCAGTACCTGCATCTCCCGCGGTGAGGTGCGTGATATTGTAGCGCCGAGTACATCTGGGCGGCCATTACAAATCACATTACAGGATATGGCTACTGTTATGACTGAAGTTTTGGCTAAATTACCAGAACTAAGAGGTAAGCGTGATCACTCTGGGGTGAGAACAGAGTGCGCTGATAATATTAGGGCCATGTCAGACACTGCGTCACAATTTGCAGAACATGAGGACGGAGAGCTTCATTCTGTGGGTGACGGTTCTGATCCAAACAAACTGGATTCAGATATTTCAAATTTTAAATTTAAGCTGGAAAACCTCCGTGTATTACTAGGGGAGGTGTTAGCGGCTCTGAATGATTGTAACACAGTTGCAATACCAGAGAAAATGTGTAGGTTGGATAAATATTTTGCGGTACCGGCGAGTACTGACGTTTTTCCTATACCTAAGAGACTTACTGAAATTGTTACTAAGGAGTGGTATAGACCCGGTGTGCCGTTCTCACCCCCTCCGATATTTAGAAAGATGTTTCCAATAGACGCCACCACACGGGACTTATGGCAAACGGTCCCTAAGGTGGAGGGAGCAGTTTCTACTTTAGCTAAGCGTACCACTATCCCGGTGGAGGATAGCTGTGCCTTTTCAGATCCAATGGATAAAAAGTTAGAGGGTTACCTTAAGAAAATGTTTGTTCAACAAGGTTTTATATTGCAACCTCTTGCATGCATTGCGCCTGTCACGGCTGCAGCAGCATTTTGGTTTGAGTCTCTGGAAGAGACACTTGAATCAGCTCCATTAGATGAGATTACACACAAGCTTAAAGCCCTTAAGTTAGCTAACTCATTTATTTCAGATGCCGTAGTACATTTAACTAAACTTACGGCTAAGAATTCCGGATTCGTCATTCAGGCACGCAGAGCACTGTGGCTAAAATCCTGGTCAGCTGACGTTACTTCTAAATCTAAATTGCTTAATATACCTTTCAAAGGGCAGACCTTATTCGGGCCCGGGTTGAAAGAAATTATCGCTGACATTACAGGAGGTAAAGGCCATGCCCTGCCTCAAGACAGAGCTAAACCTAAGGCTAGACAGTCTAATTTTCGTTCCTTTCGTAATTTCAAAGCAGGAGCAGCATCAACTTCCTCTGCACCAAAACAGGAAGGAGCTGTTGCTCGCTACAGACAAGGCTGGAGACCTAACCAGTCCTGGAACAAGGGCAAGCAGGCCAGGAAACCTGCTGCTGCCCCTAAGACAGCATGAATCGAGGGCCCCCGATCCGGGAACGGATCTAGTGGGGGGCAGACTTTCTCTCTTCGCCCAGGCTTGGGCAAGAGATGTCCAGGATCCCTGGGCGTTAGAGATCATATCTCAGGGATACCTTCTAGACTTCAAATTCTCTCCCCCAAGAGGGAGATTTCATCTGTTAAGGTTGTCAACAAACCAAATAAAGAAAGAGGCGTTTCTACGCTGCGTACAAGATCTTTTATTAATGGGAGTGATCCATCCGGTTCCGCGGTCGGAACAAGGACAAGGGTTTTACTCAAATCTGTTTGTGGTTCCCAAAAAAGAGGGAACTTTCAGGCCAATCTTGGATTTAAAGATCCTAAACAAATTCCTAAGAGTTCCATCGTTCAAAATGGAAACTATTCGGACAATTTTACCCATGATCCAAAAGGGTCAGTACATGACCACAGTGGATTTAAAGGATGCTTAACTTCACATACCGATTCACAAAGATCATTACCGGTATCTAAGGTTTGCCTTTCTAGACAGGCATTACCAGTTTGTAGCTCTTCCATTCGGATTGGCTACGGCTCCGAGAATCTTCACAAAGGTTCTGGGTGCTCTTCTGGCGGTACTAAGACCGCAAGGAATTGCGGTAGCTCCGTACCTAGACGGCATTCTGATACAAGCTTCAAGCTTTCAAACTGCCAAGTCTCATACAGAGTTAGTACTGGCATTTCTAAGGTCGCATGGATGGAAGGTGAACGAAAAGAAGAGTTCTCTCTTTCCACTCACAAGAGTTCCCTTCTTGGGGACTCTTATAGATTCTGTAGAAATGAAGATTTACCTGACAGAAGACAGGTTAACAAAGCTTCAAAATGCATGCCGTGTCCTTCATTCCATTCAACACCCGTCAGTAGCTCAATGCATGGAGGTGATCGGCTTAATGGTAGCAGCAATGGACATAGTACCCTTTGCACGTCTACATCTCAGACCGCTGCAATTGTGCATGCTAAGTCAGTGGAATGGGGATTACTCAGACTTGTCCCCTACTCTGAATCTGGATCAAGAGACTAGAAATTCTCTTCTATGGTGGCTTTCTCGGCCACATCTGTCCAGGGGGATGCCATTCAGCAGGCCGGACTGGACAATTGTAACAACAGACGCCAGCCTACTAGGTTGGGGCGCTGTCTGGAATTCTCTGAAGGCTCAGGGACAATGGAATCAGGAGGAGAGTCTCCTACCAATAAACATTCTGGAATTGAGAGCAGTTCTCAATGCCCTTCTGGCTTGGCCCCAGTTAACAACTCGGGGGTTCATCAGGTTTCAGTCGGACAACATCACGACTGTAGCTTACATCAACCATCAGGGAGGGACAAGAAGCTCCCTAGCAATGATGGAAGTATCAAAGATAATTCGCTGGGCAGAGTCTCACTCTTGCCACCTGTCAGCAATCCACATCCCGGGAGTGGAGAACTGGGAGGCGGATTTCTTAAGTCGTCAGACTTTTAATCCGGGGGAGTGGGAACTTCATCCGGAGGTCTTTGCCCAAATACTTCGACGTTGGGGCAAACCAGAGATAGATCTCATGGCGTCTCGACAGAACGCCAAGCTTCCTCGTTACGGGTCCAGATCCAGGGATCCGGGAGCGGTTCTGATAAATGCTTTGACAGCACCTTGGACCTTCGGGATGGCTTATGTGTTTCCACCCTTCCCGATGCTTCCTCGATTGATTGCCAGAATCAAACAGGAGAGAGCATCAGTGATTCTAATAGTGCCTGCATGGCCACGCAGGACTTGGTATGCAGATCTAGTGGACATGTCATCCTGTCCACCTTGGTCGCTACCTCTGAAACAGGACCTTCTGATCCAGGGTCCCTTCAAACATCAAAATCTAATTTCTCTGAAGCTGACTGCTTGGAAATTGAACGCTTGATTTTATCAAAACGTGGTTTTTCTGAGTCAGTTATTGATACCTTAATACAGGCTAGGAAGCCTGTTACCAGAAAGATTTACCATAAGATATGGCGCAAATACTTATATTGGTGCGAATCCAAGAGTTACTCATGGAGTAAGGTTAGGATTCCGAGGATATTGTCTTTTCTACAAGAAGGTTTAGAAAAGGGTTTATCCGCTAGTTCCTTAAAGGGACAGATTTCAGCTCTGTCCATTCTTTTACACAAACGTCTGTCAGAAGTTCTGGACGTTCAAGCTTTTTGTCAGGCTTTAGCTAGGATCAAGCCTGTGTTTAAAACTGTTGCTCCACCATGGAGTTTGAACTTAGTTCTTAATGTTTTACAGGGGGTTCCGTTTGAACCCCTTCATTCCATTGATATCAAGTTGTTATCTTGGAAAGTTCTGTTTTTAATGGCGATTTCCTCGGCTCGAAGAGTCTCTGAGTTAGCTGCCTTACATTGTGATTCTCCTTATCTGATTTTTCATTCAGACAAGGTAGTTCTGCGTACTAAACCTGGGTTCCTACCTAAGGTGGTCACTAACAGGAATATCAATCAAGAGATTGTGGTTACATCTTTGTGTCCTAATCCTTCTTCGAAAAAGGAACGTCTGCTACACAATCTAGATGTAGTCCGTGCCCTGAAATTTTATCTACAGGCAACTAAGGATTTTCGACAAACGTCTTCCCTGTTTGTCGTTTATTCTGGTCAGAGGAGAGGTCAAAAAGCTTCGGCTACCTCTCTCTCCTTTTGGCTTCGTAGCATAATACGGTTAGCCTATGAGACTGCTGGACAGCAGCCTCCTGAAAGAATTACAGCACATTCTACTAGAGCTGTGGCTTCCACTTGGGCCTTTAAGAATGAGGCTTCTGTTGAACAGATTTGCAAGGCTGCAACTTGGTCTTCTCTTCATACTTTTTCCAAATTTTACAAATTTGACACTTTTGCTTCTTCGGAGGCTGTTTTTGGGAGAAAGGTTCTTCAGGCAGTGGTTCCTTCCGTATAAAGAGCCTGCCTGTCCCTCCCGTCATCCGTGTACTTTAGCTTTGGTATTGGTATCCCATAAGTAATGGATGATCCGTGGACTGGATACACTTAACAAGAGAAAACATAATTTATGCTTACCTGATAAATTTATTTCTCTTGTAGTGTATCCAGTCCACGGCCCGCCCTGTTACTTTAAGGCAGGTAATTTTTCCATTAAACTACAGTCACCACTGTACCCTATGGTTTTCCTTTCTCTGCATGTTTTCGGTCGAATGACTGGTAATGGCAGTTAGGGGAGGAGCTATATAGCAGCTCTGCTGGGTGAATCCTCTTGCACTTCCTGTTGGGGAGGAGTTAATATCCCATAAGTAATGGATGATCCGTGGACTGGATACACTACAAGAGAAATAAATTTATCAGGTAAGCATAAATTATGTTTTTGTCTTATGATTTAGAAAGAGTATACAATTTTAATAAAGTTTCTAATTTACTTTTATTATCTAATATGCTTCATTGTCTTACAGCATCGAGTATTACCTTTCTGTGTTTTCAGACTCCCATTGATTTCTATGGCATTCACGACCTCAAGGGTGGCAGTTTGAATGATAGGTACGCTGTGTCAAAAAAGACGCGAGCGTAACCGTGGAATGTTTAATAAATTGGCAAGAGGGTCAAATAGAGTTGAATGTGATGGCGGATGATCAGTATTCTGTTCGAATAACACAAGCATCGATCTGCGTCGGATTGATAACATAAGAGCATATAATACGTCACACATTTCAACATTTGATGATCTTGATGCTTTGTTAACTACAGCAGATCAACTTTGCATCTAATTTGACACGGAATTTCAGCGTATTATCAGTTGAAGCATTGATAAATTGTCCCCATAGCCATAAGTAAACTTTTAGCGAGTGCAGTAAAAAATAAAGTTTTGCTTGTGAGCAAAACCCAACACGCGCTAACCAAAGGACTTTTGATATTGAGTGCTAACTTCTTCTCCTCATAGATTTCAATGAAGAGCACAAATAAAAAAAAAAAGACCTATTGCTTGTGTACGCAACCAAGCTAAACCTAGTGTGCTAATCCAAAGGTAGTTATGAATACTTTACATTCCAATGTTCCTCACACAGGAATATATATATATATATATATATATATACATACACAATAAATATATATATATATATATATATACACACACACATATCCACAAGAGCGCATTCTCACAAAGAGTCTTCAAAATCCACAATATTCAACAGAATGCACTCTCTGGGTTTACAGCAATCCCAATTTTATTGTTTTAAACCCAGAGAGTACATCTTGTTGAATTTTGTGTGTGAATTTTGGAATGTAAAATATTTTCCAGTCCATATACAGTAAAACAGATAATTAAATATTAAAATTCAATTAAAATATTTTTTTCCTTTTTTTTAAGGTATTTGAGTGTATATACATTTGTATACATGTGTTTATATGTGTATAAATAACAAAAACAAAAACAAAGAGACAAATAGTTATTGGAACATAGCCCCCTTTAAATAATTTTTGGGCAGAAAAGACTTCCAGGTTTAAAACCTGCCTTGAAAGAGTAGGTGATTCTCTTTCAACTGAGGTGTCTTGAAGGTTTATAGCTGCAATGGGAGCGGAGATTGCGCAGTTTGAAGAAGTTCCCCTTTATTCAGTTTCCCTACAGCTACACTGAGCTTCCTGGTTCTGCCCCCTTTGTAACATCAGTACCTGCATACGTTGGGATATCACCGGCACGCCAATGAAGCATGGGAGTGCCTACCACTAGGCCAGCAACGATCCCCAGCCTATAGTTTGGGGGATCACCAACAACAGCATTTGATCAGTGATCCCCCTGCATGACGAGAAAGGTGGTTTCATGCACCTACTGGTAGCGATATACATGACGACTGTAGCTTGTTATGTCCATTGAAGGGATTAATGACATTGTTACGCAAAATAATTTTATAGAAAGGTATGAGGAAATATTTTACCATACAAAAAGGAATATCAGAGTTATCTATTTTTTTAATAACTTGTGCGAAAACAATTTTTGTTTTAGTTAGTAAATTGGAAAGTAATATTTAAATTTAGATATTTTCTTTCCATAAAGACAGTTCATTCATGGATTGTTGATGTTTTATTTTTATTTATTTATTATTTTATTTTTCCCATGTCAGTTTACAATTTATTATTTTTTTCAACAGTTTCAAAAGAAATACTTTTTATCTTGTGGTATTAGGAGCAAATATGATGATGAAAAAGAACAAAAACTAAGAAACTGCATTTGGATATATTTCAAGTTCTTTCTTAATATTACATTTGTGTTTAATCTGGAAAAGAAAATAGATGAAAGAGATGCCAAGTTGTTCTCTTTGCTTCATAGTTCTTTACATTAACATGGCGGTTCATTGATGTTCTTCAAAAACTTTATTAAAAAGAAAATATAATTTGAAAATAAAGAACCAGAGTTTAAAAAAAGAAGAAAGATATTTTTATGCAGGAAAAACTTGTCCTACATAAAAATTGAGTAAAACTGGAGCAAATATTGTGCCACGAACACTCATATAAACTTTATTTTAATTTAGTATATCATTTTTTTTTTACACTAGTTTTCTCTCAGTTTTGAAGAGTAAATACTACCACCTACATTATTCGATTTGAAGATACGTGTGCAGGACATATTCACTTTTATTGTAATTAAGAATATATTTTGGGGCCAATTTATTAAGGCCCATATTGAGATGTATGCAGCTGTTTCTGCGTGAGCCTTCAGGCTTGCCGGAAACAGGAGTTAAGAAGCAGCGGTCTTAGGACCGCTGCTCCTTAACTCATCCGCCACCTCTGAGGCGGTCGACAGCAATCCAATTGGGTTGATTGACACCCCCTGCTAGTGGCTGATTTGCCACAAATCTGCAGGGGGCAGCATTGCACAAGCATTTCACTGGAAATGCTTGTTTAATGATAAATGCCGACAGTGTATGCTGTCTACATTTATCGATGCGCAGTGGACATGATCCGCTACAGCAAATCATGTCCGTCTGCACAATGGTAAATCGGCCCCTTTATATCATGCAAAATGTCATGCTTATAGAATGGTGTAATGAAACAGCTTTGCTTATACTCATATTTTTGAGACACCAAATAGCACAGGCTAAAATAATTCAAAAAAGAAATGGGAGGAAAAGGTATAACAATTGAACCATTGCCATGACATGATTATTGGTACCCTCTCTGAGGCTTAAATGCTTAAAAAGCCACTTTAATTTCCTGTTACTTTTTCACAATGCTGAAGACAAGAGAGTGGTCTGAGAGCATCAAATATAAGGAATATAAAGAATACAAGCTTATCTCAAATGACCTTGGAATCCCTGTTTTAACAGTTCACAATATTATTGAGAACTGGCAAGAGGAAAACTGAACAGAGAAGTCTTTGAGGTTGGTACAAACTGATTGAAACAAAAAGACATCTGCACTGCTTAAAGGGTCATAATAAACAAATGTTTAAACACTTGAAAGTGATGCAGCATAGCTGTAAAAAGCTGACTAGAAAATATCACCTGAACATCTCTATGTAAAAAAGAAAGATATTTTACCTCAAAAGTTCCTCAGTAGCCACCTCCCATTGTAAAGGATTTCTAAGCAGCATTTTAGTGTGTCTGTCCTGGGACAGCTGAAAGGATGAGCCTCGTGAACTCTCATATTATTTGACCAATCAGGTAAAGGAAGCTTACTATAAAATCTCATGAGAGTTAAGTCAAATCTCATGAGATCACAGTAAGAGTTCATGACCTCAGCACTGCTAATGCTGATTGGCTGCTGTTCATTTCTTCTTTTTTATTTTTATTTTTACCTGCAGCTGGGAGCAGCTGAGTATAACTTTTTACACAGAACTTACTCTGCTGAGCTGAGGAAGTTGTGAGGTAAAATATCTTCCTTTTTTACATAGAGATGCTCAGGTGATATTTTCCTGTCAGCTTTTTACAGTTATACTGCATAAGTTTCAAGTGATTTAGCATATGAGTATTATGCCCCTTTAAGGTTGAGCTGGAGCAATCTGGAGTGATGTTTTCAATCTATACCATATGCAACACACTAAACCAAAAAGGGCTTTGTGGCCCAAGGCCAATAAGTACCCCACTGCTGAAAGCAAAACATAAAAAGGCACTTCTGATCTTTGCCAAAACTTACCTAGTAAAACCACAATCATTCCAAAAAAATGTTCTATAGACAAATTAAACCAAAGTAGATCTTTTTTTGGCAATGCAGAGCAGCGTATAAGAAACAAGCACTACAATTATATATGGTTAAAAATGCAAAATAACGACTGGCTGCAGTGCTGCCTCAGGTACTGGAGGCCTTGAATGTATTAAGGGAATCATGAAATCAGAGGATTACCAAGTCATTCTACACTGAAATGTGCTACCCAGTCAGTGTCAGAAAACAAGATATGGGTTAAAGATCGTGGTTCCTTCTTCAAAACAATGATCCAAAACACAAATCCAAAAGAATGGTTGAAAAGGGAAAAAAAATGGATTGTTTTAGTCTGGCCGGAAATTAGTCCTGATTTCCATTTGATTGAATGTCTTTAAAAAGAGTTGAGACTTATCATTGGGAAATGAAATCCTGCAAACATTTAAGAGTTTGAACTAATTGCAATTAAAGTGTTGAGAAAACTACTAGCATACAGGTGCAATAAGCTTATAGATGGCTACAAGAAATGTTTAGAGGCTTTGCAACTAAATATTAGGGAAGGGTGCAATTAATGCTGTAGACGTAATATTTTATGTTTCTTCTGTGAAATTGCTACATCAGTTGAAAAAACATATTTTTTTGTTAGAGACATGAAACCCATTTTTTCTTTCTTTCATGATTCAGATAGATCATGTGGTTTTAAACAACTTTCTAATTTACTTTAATTACCAAATTGTCCTTGTTCTATTGGTATCTTTTGTTGAAAAGCAGAAAGGTAAGCTCAGCAGCATGCACGTGTCTGGAACACTATATGGCAGCAATTTTGCAAGACCGTTATCCATTTGCAAGATCACTATATGGCAACACCATTTCCTACTATGTAGAGCTTAAGCCTCCTACCTAGGTATCTTGTCAACAATGAATACCATGGGAACAAAGCAAATTTGATAATAGAAGTAAATTGGAATCTTGGACATCCCATTATTATATTCTGACAATACAAACTAGGTACATTTCCATCTATTTCTAAAGATTTCTTGTCATTGGCTCACCAAATGGGTCTAGGTCCTAATAAGGCATTGGTTGCTCTGTAGCTGACTTTAATTGTATGTGTAATGCAGTGGTTAAACACATATGCAATCAAACCATTTTCTTATTTCAACAGTTTGTCCCTTAAAGGGACATGAAACCCAACATTTTTATTTCATGATTCAGATAGAGTATGCAATTTTAAACAACTTTCTTATTTGCTTCTGTTATCAACTTTTCTTCGTTCTCTTGGTAAATTTTGTTGAAAAGCAGGGCCCTAAGCATAGGAGCTAGTCCATTTCTAGAGCACTATATGGCAGCAGTTTTGCAAGAATGTTCACCATTTGCAAGCGCACTAGATGGCAGCACTATTTCCTGCCATGTAATGCTTTTGATAACTCTTCAACACAGAATATCGAGAGTGAAGCAAATTTGATAATAGAAGTAAATTGGATTTTTTTCAAGTGGTATGCTCTGTCTGAATTGCAAAAGAAAAATGTTGGATGTCATATCCTTTAAATGAAGAAAGCTCCGCTATAATACCTTACCAAAAACAATATTTTGTGACATGAGATATTTATACAATATTTTTCTATTTGCTTACTTTCCAACATTTCAAATTAATTCCACCATGGAATGAAATACAATAACATACTTTCTATCCATGTGATTTACAACTAAAGTGATATAATGATGAAGCCTGATGAAACAGCCTTGAGCTGAGAAACACGTAGCTTTGTTTTTATCATTTTAAATAAAACTATTTTATATTGGGACACTTGCTATTATCTCTTTGCTGCTACATATCCTTTTGTTGAGAGGAGTCCCTTGCATTGGGCCTCTCTTCAAACCACTGGTGGTTTCTGGATTTCCTGGTATCCAGCAGGCCCTTGAATAAGTCTGGTGGGTGACCATATTGATCCCATCCTGCCTCTATAGCATCAAAGGAGATGCTACAACAAATGTGAGTACTTTTTCAACAACTTACTGACTCACCTGTGTCAAGACAATACTAGGCCATATAGGCTCCTATGTCCTTTTATGTTGTTCATCTAGACACCACATCTATACCGGAGTTTGGTCCCCTGGGTGACTATTAGAAATCCCAGACTGCTGCTATAGCACTACTTGAGGTGCTTTCTCAAATGTGAGTTTATATTGTATATATACATATATCTATCTTCTGGACCAGACAATATTGGGCCATGTGGCGCTTCTGTTTCTTCTTGTGTTTGTTAGATTGCTGTTTTGGATCCCGGCCTGGATCTCCACAGATAGCTGCCTGTTTTCATCTCAGTGACTTTCCATCACCACTACTAGAGATTATATTACTACTAATTTAGGACCCAGTGTCCTCCACAAGCTTGCTACACAGTGTATTGGACTTAATAGTTCACACCTCATTGTGAACGCTATACCAGAGACTGAATTATCTGTTTAATATTGTATTCTGGTTGTTTGCTATTTTATTTTGTTTCTCTTTCTCTTAGGAGGTACATAGGCATTGTGCTACCTATCACCACTGTGTTATATATTACCACATCTTGTCTTTCTCTTAGGAGGTATATATTCTGTTACTAATGATATCTGTTATATCCCCTGATAGGGCGCCCCCTCCTATTTTTTGCATAAAGTGATATAATGCTTGGATTTTGTATATCATAACATAAAACCAATATTAAGAGATCTGTCAAGTTAAAAAAAAGAGTTAATTGCAAAATAGTAGAATTTTGTTTTAGAATTTTATTCAAGAGGAGTCATCTTATTCTCAGGACAACTGAAAAAAAGCAACTAAATAAATAAAATAAATGCCAGTTGCAGTGTTTCAGTATAATCCTTAGGTAAAGCTTAAATATTGCTGAATACTGCAGGTGATGATAATAGGAAATCAGCCGGATTCATTTACTTTCTTGACCTGTTGGATAAGTGCTTAATTCCTGAATAATCAATGCTCATAGTAAAGGGCACGTTCTTTCCTTCTCTAATACCCATACTAATGTGAAGTGTAGAGCGGGAGACATTAGCTAAAATGATCGTTTTTAAGCAAATAAAAACAGTGTTCCGTAATTGATTTTAAACTTAGATTGTGGCACTTAGAAAACAAGTTCTACAGTTACCACAACAAGTCAAAGGGACATAAAAAAGATTGCAAGTAGCGCACAATTGATAGCACAGGGTGTGTCTCACACAATTAACGCACAATCTGGTATTAAAAGTGAATGATTTAATATTTTAGCCAAAATATCTTAAAGTGATGGTAAACTCTCCCCTTTTTAAAATCAGATCCGGAATGTTAGAGATATTTTAGATGGAGTTTATTTCATCAGTTTGTAATGAAGTTGCGCTGTAACTTACCTTTTAATATAGTTCTGAAATTCAAATACCCCACGCTCCGCCGCCCTCTTCAAAAGTAAATTTTTCTGTGAGCTAACAGTTTGAATTTTTCTCCAATCAGCGCTCTAGCCACAACTAAAGTGTCATATGGGAAGAGCGCTGATTGGACAACAATTCAAACCGTTAGCTCACTGAAAAATTTACTTTTGAAGTGAGCGGTGGAGCGCAGGGTATTTGAATTTCCTATCTATGTTAAAAAGGAAATTACAGCACATATTTGACAAATTATTTATTAAACTCCATCTAAAAATATCTCTAACATTCCGGATCTAATTTTAAAAAAGGGGAGAGTTTACAATCACTTTAACTTGGTCAACACTTTTTTACTTTTAATTATAAATATGAAAGATCTTTATGGAAAGGTAACAGTAAAATTGCAAAAATATTATAGCAAAAGAGGAATGATCAATGGTTTTTTTCTCCTAGAAAAAAGATTATTTTAAATGGGTTCTATATATTGTTCGTATGCAAAGTGGGTCAAGTATTTAATACATGTTCTCTTCTATGTAAATCAATCTACAAGGTGACTTTTATTATATATCCGTAGAGATATGTGAAAATAATTCTTAAAATAATAACATGAATATAGCTTTTGAAAAATTATAGAACTATTAAATAATTCATTAAAAAATAGTATATAATTATCTAGAAATTAAATCAATCTTTTTGTTCCATCCACTTTCTTATTTTATGTTTATTTGGTAAAAATGAATGTTTTGATAAATGTATTGTCTTATTTTGAGACATTTGCATTACATAGTAATTTGGCAGATTGCAGAAAATTATTTTTATCTTCTGAAATTTCAGAAAAAGCACAGCAACTTCCGCAGTAATTATTAAGATGCATAGTTCCAAAGCAAGAGACTTTCATTTCCAAGTGAATGTGATTTACATATATTTGCAAGATTAATTCATAGTGAGTTTTTTGTAAAATACAAAGTTATTAACAAAGTCAGACTCATTACTCATGGAAGCAGAAAGAGAATTACACAAGTCAGAATATTAAAAAAAAAAAAAAGGCTTGAAAAATCATGTATTTGATTATTGATTGATTATTGATTTAATTATTTTTTCAGAAGTAGCATTTGGAAATTCATTAAAAAAATATAAACTTTTGTTAAAAATATATTTTTTGGCTTTTCTTAGTGGCCTAGGTCTAAATCAATCAAATAATCAATGGTTGATTTATTAAACAGGGAACAGAGAACTCAGCAGTGTATTTTTATCATTATGTGCACCCAAATTCATTTTTCAGATTTAACAATAATTAATTGACCTAGGAAATAATCAAACATTTGTGAGTCTAGGTTGAAGTCAATCATTATTTGTGAATCTATGTTTTAAGCATCAGTTTTAAATAAATGGCACCATCTAATATTTTTTAGATTTGCCACTTTACAAATGAATTTACTATTTTTTAAAATAATCCCATGAACAGTACATTTTATTCATCATCTCTGAGAATGTGAATGTCATATTAAGCAGCAAGAAACACACATGTCCATATAAACAACAGCAGATATAAAAGATGGGTTCCAGAGGCCAAGCTTAGTTTAAAGGGATATTCTACACTAGATTTTTCTTTGCATAAATAATTTTGATCCATTTATATAGCCCATCTGGGTGCTTTTTTGTAAAAATTTATAGTTTTTGCTTATGTAAACATTACATTATGCTGCTTTTTAACCTCTTAAGGACATATGATATAATTTTTCCGTCATAAAACAATTGAGCAAACTGAAGGCTGTGTCCTTATAGGGTTAAGACTCCTAACCAAGCCCCACAATTTTAGATGCATACTGATGAATACAGACTTCAGACTGCTTCTCTTTGTATAAATGGTTTTTTTTATATGCAGGGGAGGGGGGTGGGGGAAGGTTCTGCCCTCAGCCCCTTTCAGTGGGTGCCCCAAGCTAATCTCATTAACAGTACTAAATTGGGAGCTTCTAAGTAAATATTTAAAAGGTTTTATACCGGATTTTATATCAGTATGTGTGCATATTATTCTTTATATTAGTGTCTATTACTAGCAGTTAAATGAAAATTAGTGTATATTGCCCCTTTAAGTGGCTGAGCAATTGCACCAAGCTGTTCTATCCTTCAAAGAGCATTTGTCATGCAGTACTTTTTTTTTTTTTTTTAATAGCATCAAGCATTATAATATTAACATTGCGTTGTGCACAACCATCAGATTGTAGCACTGCAAAACTTAATCCACAAGCACCAATCTCTGCTGAAGGATAAACTAGAAATTCCTGATGCTTTTGGACGCTTTTGGATTTGCCAATTTTGTTGCACTACTTTGCACTTTTGTTTACACACAGACACCACTGGAAGTAAACTTTTAATGTAGGCATGTTACAGCGTGTATTACACGTTGAAAGTAGATTGTATGTGCGCAAGCAAAACGGGATGCGTGTTAACATCAGGACTTCGGATATTGTGACTGTTAACTACTACTCCCCAAAGATTTTATTGGAGCCTGCTTTCAAAACATAACCAAAAACTTATCGCTTTCGTACTAAACCCAAAACCACGTTAGGTCTACAGCACTAAACCCAAAGGTAGTTATAAATAAATTAAATACATACAGAGGGAAGTGCACTCACAGGAACAAACAACTGGTTCAATAACATTGTTAGCCTGTTCTATGGCGATTTACCACCTGGGTGCAGCTTTTTAGCCCAGTAATGCTTTTCACAGAGTAGAACTTTCCCGTAGTAAATCAGTCTGATCCCGCCTATTACGGTAAGTTCAGCGCCGAAATACCAGGCAATTCCTCTCTGAACAAGGAACACAGCAACCCCAGACAATCGTTTCGGCCTTCATTGTGCCTTGTCAGTGAGGTGTAGCTATATTCCTCTAAGCACACTGAGCAAGGAGTCCACGTCTGGTTGCCCCTTTTTCCCATAGGGAGACTAAATACATACAGAGAGAAGTGCACTCACAGGAACGAACAACTGGCTCAATAACATTGTTAGCCTGTTCTATGGCGATTTACCACCTGGGTGCAGCTTTTTAGCCCAGTAATGCTTTTCACAGAGTAGAACTTTCCCGTAGTATATCAGTCTGATCCCGCCTATTACGGTCAGTCCAGCGCTGAAATACCAGGCAATTCCTCTCTGAACAAGGAACACAGCAACCCCAGACGATCGTTTCGGCCTTCATTGGGCCTCGTCAGTGAGGTGTAGCTATATTCCTCTAAGCACAATGAGCAAGGAGTCCACGTCTGGTTGCCCCTTTTTCCCATAGGGAGACTAAATACATACAGAGGGAAGTGCACTCACAGGAACGAACAACTGGCTCAATAACATTGTTAGCCTGTTCTATGGCGATTTACCACCTGGGTGCAGCTTTTTAGCCCAGTAATGCTTTTCACTTCACAGAGTAGAACTTTCCCGTAGTATATCAGTCTGATCCCGCCTATTACGGTCAGTCCAGCGCCGAAATACCAGGCTATTCCTCTCTGAACAAGGAACACAGCAACCCCAGACGATCGTTTTGGCCTTCATTGGGTCTCGTCAGTGAGGTGTAGCTATATTCCTCTAAGCACACTGAGCAAGGAGTCCACGTCTGGTTGCCCCTTTTTCCCATAGGGAGACTAAATAAATACAGAGAGAAGTGCACTCACAGGAACGAACAACTGGCTCAATAACATTGTTAGCCTGTTCTATGGCGATTTACCACCTGGATGCAGCTTTTTAGCCCAGTAATGCTTTTCACAGAGTAGAACTTTCCCGTAGTATATCAGTCTGATCCCACCTATTACGGTCAGTCCAGCGCCGAAATACCAGGCTATTCCTCTCTGAACAAGGAACACTGCAACCCCAGATGATCGTTTCGGCCTTCATTGGGCCTCGTCAGTGAGGTGTAGCTATATTCCTCTAAGCACACTGAGAAAGGAGTCCACGTCTGGTTGCACCTTTTTCCCATAGGGAGACTAAATACATACAGAGAGAAGTGCACTCACAGGAACGAACAACTGGCTCAATAACATTGTTAGCTTGTTCTATGGCGATTTACCACCTGGGTGCAGCTTTTTAGCCCAGTAATGCTTTTCACAGAGTAGAACTTTCCCGTAGTATATCAGTCTGATCCCCCCTATTACGGTCAGTCCAGCGCCAAAATACCAGGCAATTCCTCTCTGAACAAGGAACACAGCAACCCCAGACGATCGTTTCCGATTTAATTGAGCCTCGTCAGTGAGGTGTAGCTATATTCCTCTAAGCACACTGAGCAAGGAGTCCACGACTGGTTGCCCCTTTTTCCCATAGGGAGACTAAATACATACAGAGAGAAGTGCACTCACAGGAACGAACAACTGGCTCAATAACATTGTTAGCCTGTTCTATGGCGATTTACCACCTGGGTGCAGCTTTTTAGCCCAGTAATGCTTTTCACAGAGTAGAACTCTCCCGTAGTATATCAGTCTGATCCCGCCTATCATGGTCAGTCCAGCGCCGAAATACCAGGCAATTCCTCTCTGAACAAGGAACACAGCAACCCCAGACGATTGTTTCGGCCTTCATTGGGCCTCGTCAGTGAGGTGTAGCTATATTCCTCTAAACACACTGAGCAAGGAGTCCACGTCTGGTTGCCCCTTTTTCCCATAGAGAGACTAAATACATACAGAGAGAAGTGCACTCACAGGAACGAACAACTGGCTCAATAACTTTGTTAGCCTGTTCTATGGCGATTTACCACCTGGGTGCAGCTTTTTAGCCCAGTAATGCTTTTCACAGAATAGAACTTTCCCGCCTATTACGGTCAGTCCAGCGCCGAAATACCAGGCAATTCCTCTCTGAACAAGAAACACAGCAAACCCAGACGATCATTTCGGCCTTCATTGGGCCTCGTCAGTGAGGTGTAGCTATATTCCTCTAAGCACACTGAGCAAGGAGTCCACGTCTGGTTGCCCCTTTTTCCCATAGGGAGACTAAATAAATACAGAGAGAAGTGCACTCACAGGAATGAACAACTGTGTATTTAGTCTCCCTATGGGAAAAAGGGGAAACCAGACGTGGACTCCTTGCTCAGTGTGCTTAGAGAAATATTGCTATATCTCACTGACGAGGCCCAATGAAGGCCGAAACGATCGTCTGGGATTGCTTTGTTCCTTGTTCAGAGAGGAATTGCCTGGTATTTCGGCGCTGGACTGACCGTAATAGGCGGGATCAGACTGATATACTACAGGAAAGTTCTACTCTGTGAAAAGCATTGCTGGGCTAAAAGAAGTTGCACCCAGGTGGTAAATCGCCATAGAACAGGCTAATAATGGTATTGAGCTGGTTGTTCGTTCCTGTGAGTGCATTTCTCTCTGTGTGTATAAATAAATTAAATTCCAATGTTCTTCATATAGAAGAAACTAATAATTTTATTCTTAAATATATATTTTTCTCTCTCTCTATATATGATTATTTTTTTGTAAATGATATATCTATACCCCTATTCTATATGAGTATATACAGGTATGGATATTTCAAATACATATAGGAATATATTTTTAAAAATAAGATAAACAGTAAAACACATGGAAAAATATTAAAAATTATTTTTCATATTTAAATGTATTGGAGTGGAAAGGGCTCCAAAGTAGCTATACATGTGTGTGGGTGTGTTTACATGTATGTATGACGGCACACTGTGGAGAGTGGGAGTGTTGATAATCGCTGAAGACCTGCAGCTATACACACTTTAAACCCGGTCTGTTAGCCTGGTCACAAGGTAATAGAAAAATCCAAAGCAGCAGAGCGCATAAAATAGCGCAAACGGACTCCAAATAGTGTAAAAAGTAGACGTTTATTCAAATGGATAGAGTAAAAACATGGCAGCCTCCATCAGCTGTGTAAAGCACTCACAGATAAAAACACAATGTCTATACGATCAGGACCTCACGCAGACATGTTTCGTGCGGTTGGGCATATAAATATATATATATATATATCATAAGTAACCTAAAATAACTATACAATTTTATGTAAACTAATAAAATATGCACATAAAGAAATAAATAATAAAATATATTACAAATATTATTATAAATATGCAACATAAGGTGAAATAAAGTGAAGTAATACATAAAATATACACATAGGTAAATAAACTGAAGGAGCAGATGAAAATTCAAACCAATCCAGATATTCTTATCGTCTCAGACAAGTTCCCCCTAAGGGTGTCCACTTACTTGAAAAACCCTCAATCGATATGAGGTAAGTACAGACGTAATCGCCAATGTATCCCACTGTCTTTGTTGACAGCCACGTCACTGTATATAAAGATCCTTCCTGACTCTTGGAATCCCAGAGGTAGAGGGAGAAACTTTCAATCTCACTTTCCTGGTAGGTGATGAGGCTGTATGCACACCCTGTATAGACTCAAATAGAAGGCAGAGAGAAACACTGATAGTGTATTACCCTTTATTTAACAAAACAGCACACCAGCAATAAAAACCTACTCACATAGGTAACCTCAATAATTATAAGGTATCAATACAGCGTTGTATAAAACTGTGGCTTTACAAAAGACAGCAATATGATAAAAAGTTCAATGCAGAAAAACACAATCCTAACGTGTTTCAAAGGCTTGTATGATTCTCGTCTGCCTTCTTCATCAGAAGTACGTCTGTACTTACCTCATATCGATTGAGGGATTTTCAAGTAAGTGGCCACCCTTAGGGGGAACTTGTCTGACAAGATAAGAATATCTGCTCCTTCAGTTTATTTACCTATGTGTTTATTTTATGTATTACTTTCACCTTGTGTAGCATATTTATAATAATATTTTAAATATATTTTATTATTTATTTATGTGCATATTTTTATTAGTTTGAATAACCTTGTATAGTTATTTTGGGTTACTTATGTTATTGCTAGGCAGCACTTACCTACCCTTTTAGTATCATTTTTGTATTATAGAAGGGAGAATTGGGGATTCTCTCTTCATTTTTGGTATAGCATCAGCTGTTTGCATTTATAGGATATATAATTTATGTATATTTATATATTTGGATATTTATTATTTATTGTGAGCACTATTAGACCCTGAGCTTCTTGGGTTTATCCCGGGATTCTACTTGTATTTATATATATATATATATATATATATAAATACATGTTTATACATATATATACATATATATATATATATATATATATATATATATATATATATATATATATATACCTCCAACAAAAGCAGGCACTCTGTATCTTGATCTTCTAGGGCGGATTTCCCTTAATATTTTTCTCTCCTCAGGTTTCAACAGCCATTTTTATACCTTTTTCTCCCGGTAATCATCTAATACTGCTTCAAACTTTCTGTTCTTGAAGGCAGTTAGTTCCTTCTGATACTGTTCTACTTGGGTTCGTAGCTTATTCTCCCAGTCTTCCTCTCCTCTGTCAGGGATGTCACTGTTATGTTCAGTAGTGTATTGCTCTATTTCAGTTCTCACCTGTGTGAATAGAGACCTTACTTCTTGGATTACTAACAGCATGAGATCTAATGCACATTTATTTAAAATGTTGCACCAAAAAGTGGGGTTATTCCGACCCAGGGTTGGGACGTTTTAACCCTAAAGCCCCTTGGAACAAAGCGTTTCCTGTAGTACTCTGATAAGTACTGTCCGTGTAATTCTAGGTCTTTTTCTTTTTTCTTTAACTTTAATAGGTGTGCTAATATATGTACCACTGGTTTGTCCGTAAGCCCTGTAGTCAGGATATTGAAAAGGATGCCAATCGCATCTTCATCTGTATAGCGAAAGGTATTGGCCCCTTGTATTAATGTCCTGTCCGTTTCTGCTGCAGCTGTTTTTGCACACGAGGTAATTAACGCTTATTGGAAACACATGTAAGGTGAACAGGTTATTTAAGGGAGGTTGTTGAGCATTTCACTGTTGTTGTTTGAGTCTGAGGATGGCGGTAAAACCCCAAAACGTCACTCTGTTGGAATAAAGTGTTTTGCCACTTCAAACCCGGTGAGTGCCTGATTTTGTTGGAGGTCTATGAAGTATGTTGCTGAGCACCCCGGTCAAAAGGATTGTATCGTGAGTGCTAAACTGCTGTGTACTGGTTATATATATATATATATATATATATATATATATATATATATATATATATATATATATATATATATATATATATATATATATATATATATATATATATATATACACATATACATAGTTATTTTTTGCTTGGGCAAACACGTTTATTTTCAACTTGTAATAGGCACGCACCACTTGAAATCTAGTCCTTTATTGGTTGCCACATTTTAAATGGAATGTACATATTATATCATTGTAAAAAAACATCACTGAAGTGACGCCAAAGCTAATATCTGCACAACTGATCTTGTCAACACTCATATGTGCTCATTTACTTTGCTCGGCATTTCCCATTATTAGAATATATTCTGCATAGTTTGATGTCACATATGTGCATATTTTGATTTTGAACTCTTCATAAATCAATAGGATTGCGTCATTCAGACTTCAAATGTATCACTATTTAAAATACATTCACATTTCAGCTTTATCAACTGTAAACCACAAATTGTTGTTTAATTTATTTTACTTTGGGTGGTACAAGTGATGCAAGGTCTGGTATGCACATTTTCTTCTCAAGAATTACACCTATTTTCAGATTGATGGGCTCCCGAGTTGGTATTGTGCAACTATATTAACTGATGTCATTACTCATTTATGGCTCAAACCCAATCCCTTAGAAAAATGTGTCATATTATTATAAACAGAAAAGCAGCATTAAAGTCTATGGGGATTTTTGTAGTTAAAACATGTGATAGGTTTTTGTTTATGATCTACCACTATATTTGTAATGCTTTTTCCATATAATTTCTAAATCCATTCCACTCTTCAGAACACATACCTACTATTTTTCTTTATTAGAAAGTTGCCTCTTTAAACTTTAGACAGTTTACAATTTTCTATTATAAACCTACTCTTTTTTTTCACTTCCACATGCCAGGATCCTGATAAATCTCGGGTTTTAGCCCAGTGAAAAATCCAGCACAGTGCTAACGAATATCCTCTAATGAAAACAGATATGTATATGTTTAAAAACATACCATCACACATAAGTACTTCCTCTGTCTTAGCATAGTAATGCATACATAGCAAACCTTCTTCTACAGAAAAGAGAAATATGCTTGTGTGCAAGCTTAAGTGCTGGTATGACTAAGGGCTTCACAAAACTACATTCTAAAATTGAGCCCCTATGAGTTCCTAATAACACCCGAGTATCTAGCTGTACATTACCAGTTAATAGTCAACTATGATCGCAAACTTAACTAGGATTTATGATCCTAACAAAAGAAAGTTAGAAAAAACAGCAACATACACCAGAATCTAAATTGTACATTATTTTAAAGATCATCCCATTGTCATATTACTATTATATTACTCTTCACTCTCCTATTTTGCATCCTTTTGTCTCTCCAACTATCATCACTCTTCCTTCTCAATGTGCTACTGAAACCGGTAAATAACCATATTGTTCTCCAGAGAAGCTGTTGACAAACTTTATTTCATTATTTAAATTATTATATTATTTATTTATTTTAATGCTTTCAGAGGTTTTTGAAACATAACTATGAAAACATTAAAGGGGCAGTAAAGTGAATATTAAACTTTAAATGTTTTGGATAGAGCAAGACATTTTAATCAACTTTCCAATTTACTTTTCTTATCAGTTTTGCTTAGTTCTCTTGGTATCCTTTGTTAGGTGAGCTAGGTGATCTCAGGAGCATTCATGTGTCTTTAGCTATCTAGGGTGAGATTACATATACGGTGAAGCTTTCAGCGCAACTGCTGAAACCCATGCCGCCCGTAAGTTCACCTCGAAAAACTGGTTAATCACATATATGGTGCTGACAGATCAAATACTGCTGTAAGTCAGATAAACCGGCGAAGTACAGAAATGTGTGGAAATAGACATTTCTGGAGTTGCCAGTGACTTACAGTGAGCACCTAAGTATAAATCTAAAAAAGTTTAATCGCCCATAAACAACTAACCTGCCTCCCAAAAGATTAACCCGACACATCAAAACCCCTAATCCACCATCTCCCCCCACATCGCAACTAATAATAAAATGTATTAACCCCTAATCCACCATCCCCCCACATCGCAACTAATAATATAATGTATTAACCTCTAAACCGCCACCCACTCACAAAGCAAACTACTTATTTAAACTATTAACTCACAATCTGACAACCCCCACAACGCAAACTAGCTATTAAATGTATTAACCCCTAAACCACCATCCCCCACAACGCAAAGTACCTATCAACACTATTTACCATTAAACCGCCATCCACCCACAATGCAAAGTACCTAATTACCCTATTGACCCCTAATCTGCCAAGCCCCCACAATGCAATTTACCTAATTAACCCCTAAACTGCCATCCCCCCACAACTCAAAGTACCTAATTACCATATTAACCCCTAATCTGCCAACCCCCACTAAGCTATCTACCTAATTAACTTATGAACCCCTAAACCACCATCCCTTCAGAACGCAAAGTATTAATCTAATCACTAAGCCCCCTAAATTAACACCCCCTAATTAACCCTAATTACATTAAATAAAAACACTATCTTCTTAAAAAATAAATGATAAATTACCAAAATAAAAAAATCCTGACTTAAAATTAAAATAAAAAATCCTAACATTACATTTAAAAAACAAAAACATAATTTTTTGAACAGCCAAACACGGATATGCCAATAGGATTTCAGTAGCTCTCATCCTATTGGCTGATTTGACAATTTCAGCAAATAGGAATGCAAGGTACCCCAATATAAAAGGAGTACCTTGCATTTAATCTTCATTGCATGAAGAGGAATTCCACATCACTGATGACCGCCGTGGCTGAGGAGGACCACCACTCTAGATCCGTGCATCGGAAGACTGCTCCCCCCTCTGGCAAGAAGATAGTCCCGCGATGGATGAAGATGTATCCATCTGGATGAAGACTTTGCTCCGCCTGGAAGAGGATGGATGTCCGGACTTCAGGAATCGTGAGTACAGTTTTTGAGGTTGGTGTTATTTTATTTTTTTCGGGGTCATTTTTTTAAATATATTTAGGCTTTTATTATTTTTTAATGGGCAGTAAAAGAGCTTATTTCCCTTTTAAGGACAATGCCCATACAAATGCCCCTTTAAGGGCAATGTGTAGATTAGATTTTTTTAGAGTTATTTTAATTTTTTATTTTGGGGGGTGGGAGTTTTTACTGTTAGGGGTCAATTTGTATTTTTTTATGTAAAAGAGCTGTTAAACTTAGGGCAATGCCCTACAAAATGCCCTTTTAAGGGCTATTGGTACTTTATTCTTAGATTAGGGGGTGTTTTTATTTTGGGGTTGCTTTTTTGTTTTTATAGGGGTATTAGATATATTATTTTGTATAATTTCGTAAATTTTTGTTTGTAATATTAGATTTTGTATTTTAATTTAATCTTAGGTTTTTGTTTTTTTTAATGTAATGTTAGGATTTTTTATTTTAATTTTAAGATAGGATTTTTTTATTATGGTAATTTATAATTTATTTTTTAAGAAGATAGTCTTTTTTATTTTATGTAATTGGGGTTAATTTAGGGGGTGTTAGGTTAGGGGGCTTAGTGATTAGATTAATAATTTGCGTTTTGGGGGGGCAGCGGTTTAGGGGTTAATAGGTTAATTAGGTCAATTGCATTGTGGGGGATGGCAGTTTAGGGGTTAATAGGTTAATTAAGTAGATTGCGTTGTGGGGGGATGGCGGTTTAGGGGTTTATTAGGTATATTGCATTGTGGGGGATGGTAATTTAGGGGTTTATAGGTTAATTAGGTAGATTGCATTATGGGGGTTGGTGATTTAGGGGTAATAGTTTTGATAGGTAGTTTGCAAAGTGAGGGGTTTAATGCTCGTGGGATACTCCTCTATCAGACCAAACTCGGCCAGTAGTCTTGTTATCCCGGCGTCAAGCCGGAATGATAGGGAATATCCCAGAGCAGAGAAAGTTAGTAAGATGAGGAGAGCGGCACTCACCACAGGCGGGACAGTCCCCAGTGGCAACGGCAGAATAGGGCAAGGCAAATCACTGGAATGGTCAGACAGGCAGGATTCAGCAACAGTGAAGCAGTACAAGGGCAAACCACTAAAATAGGCAGGCAGGGTTTGGCAACGGTAAAGCAATCAAAGTCCACACCACTAGAATGGTCAGGCAGGCAGGGTTCAGCAACAGAGATCAGTCCAGCAATTCAGGGGTTAAACAGGTAGAGTAGTCATACTATCGACCTATACTTGGGCAGTGATAGATCGAGAAGAAATGATTCAAATAGGCGCAGGATTCACGTCCAGATGTCAGGACCGGAGAGGATCGTGCGGTGATTACGTCAGCGCCGCACACCTCCGGACCCGACACAGCCCCTGGCAACAAGCAGAGAAGCAGACACCCCGCCCCTAGCAATGGCTAGAGCGGCACAGCGTGACAGGGGGTTGCAGATTAGGGGTTAATAGTGTAATTAGATCATTTGTGTTTTGGGTGGGTGGTGGATTAGGGGTAATAACTTTATTAGGTACTTTGCGATGTGGGGGTTGGCGGATTAGGGGTTAATACATTTTATTTAGTTATTGCGGTGGGGGGTTGGGGGGATGTGCATGCTTTAGATGTTTGTCAAAACTTCCAGGGAGTTACGGTGCTCATATACTCAGCACAAGGCTTGCTGCGCCTTCCTATGTGTGGCGAGGTGAAAATGGAGTAAAATTTCTTCATTTTCGCCGCATAAGTCATTGCGCTGAATATGTGATACCGACTTGCAAAGCCAGTTCTAAGTTAGTTTATGGGAGTAAAAACAGCGGCCATAAGGTAAAATATATGTGTCGCATGCGACCGCTACATCCGTCTAAAAATAGCAGACGCCGGCTTTTGTGAGCGACGTCACCTATGTGATCAAGCCCCTGGTAGTAGTGTTTGCAACAATATTTATAGCAATGTTATACATAGTTGCAAACACTATTGCCAAAGAATGCTAAATACACGTGGAAACTCCTAAGGTCCTACCATCTTACTTAACGTTACTCTTCAACAAAGGATATAAAAAGAACAAAGCAAATTTGTTGACTGAAGTACATTGGAAGGTTATTTAAAATTGGCTGACTGATGAATGTTTAATTTTGACTTTATTGCCCCTTTAAAGTAAATCGATTTTAACACAAATTTCTCTGATCTTCTTTCGTAATAAGTCTCTTCTTTAATGTTGTTAGACACAGTTCTGATCCTTAAACTGGCAGATTATTCATTTAACTTCTTTCATGATTCAGATAGAGAATGCAATTTAAAACAACATTCCAATGTATGTCTATTATCTAATTTGCTTCATTCTTTAGATATCCTATGTTGAAGCAATAGCAGTGCACATTGGTGAGCCAACCACACGAGACATTTATGTGCAGCCACAAATCAGCAACTACTGATCCTATTTAGATATGCTTTCCAACAAAGGATATGAAGAGAATGAAGCAAATTAGATGATAGAAGTAAATTGGAAATTTCTTTACAATTGCATGCTCTTTCTAAATCACAAGAGAAAAAAATTGATTTCATGTCCCTTTAATGTCTTGTAAAAGTGTGCTTGGGTGAACAATTCTCTTTGTCCGAATTTTTTGGAACAAATATTCAGTTTAGTTTTCTGATTATTCGTTTGGCGTGCTATTCAGTATTTATTTAGTTTTAAACTAAATGAATTCTTAATATTTGTTGAACATTTACATTAATCTTTGTTAAATGAATGTAAATGTTCCTTTGTTTAGGTGAAAAAGTGTACCTGTAGCCTCTAGTGCGCTGGGGAAACATGCTTATCCCAACCTTTCTTCAAAGAGCCTTGGGTGCGCTTCTAAATTATTCATGAGATCTGGGAGATCTATTTTTAAATTATTTCTAATGATTCACACAAGTTATGCACCAATTGGTGCGCCTAGATACATCACTTAAGGATATAGTAAATATATCATTATTATTATTGATTTATTTTACTAGTATGCTTGGAAATAGATGACAAATACCATTCTGAACAAGTATGTGAAACAATATTTTAAATATCTGAACATGTAATAATAAGGATAACATAAATTCAAATGATAAAACAGAGAATATAACACATGCAATATTATTTCTCCTTGCATTACATAAAGACGATGGGCTCCATGTACTAAGCAAGTAATAGAGCTGCTCTGGAGCCTTTGCGGGGCAGGTTCGCATATGTGAGCCTGATTCCCACAATGTAAGAAGCAGCAGTCATTAGACCGCTGCTACTTACACTTTTCGCCACCTCTGAGGTGGAGGAGAGAAATCACAGAGAGCTTGCTCGTTCTCAGTGATTGACAGTCCCTTCACTCGCGATATTGAAGTGGTGGTCATTACACACTCATCGGAGTGTATAATGATACATACAGGCCAGCAGATCGATATATCCACTGCCGGCATGCAGTGAAAGCGGGCGGACAGCTTCGCAAGTTGAGAAGCTGTCCGCCCGCCCGCCTTTTAATTCATGGGCCCATAATATATGCATAATGATTCTTTTTATTTCCACAATGCCAATCATTGTTATATTAATCTAACAACTACCATAACTGGGGAAAGTTAATGGAGGGTTCTTAGTTACTCTAGAATGGTAGATTAAAACCTCAATTCTACTTTTGGAAAAAAAAACATTTTTTATGTAAAATCTTAAAGGGACAGTATACTGTAAAATAGTTTTTCCCTTAATGTGTTTACAATTGCTTTTTTTACCAACTGCAGAGTAAAAAATGTATGAAAATTAGCTTTTTAAGGTTTATTTCTGTATATTAAAGCTCTGATTTTGTGTTTTGAAGCCACAGCCTAATAAAATAGGTTGAGCTTGTAGGTATAATCAGATCTCATTACTGTATCCCACTGTGCACATATACCTGCTTCTTTATCTTATATCTGTCCTTAAAACAATCACCAGTACTTTGAGAGAACAATGGAAAATCAACATTTTATTACCTTATCTCTGCTTTATCACACTGGGAGTGTAATTTCTTCTGCTGGCTGTGTTTACAAAGCTTATCTATAGCTGGTACGCGCGGCCACAAACTTTCAGAATAGGTGGGGATACCACATGCTAAATTAACAATTTCAAATGCCAATATAAGGGTAAAGGAGCTACTTGTAAACAATTTAATACACTCTAGCAGGTAAAGTGGATCATTGGGAACAAATTAAAGGGGAGAAAATTTTTGAGTAAACTGTCCCTTTAATGCTACTGTACTCATATAACAAACTGTTCTTTGCTAATATGTACATTGAAATACACCTAGTACATGTATAATGTATATATTTATTCAATATGGTGTCCTTGTATTATTGTATGTATATACTCTATGTGCTTGTTAAGGAAGCTGAACATTTTCTAGGTCACTGTAAAATTTGCTTTGTAATAAATTAATTATATACTGTTTTTCAGTTTGCTGCTGTGACAACTGCAGAAATAGAACATTTATTTAAAGTATTTGGATTCCCATTAAATGATTTTTGCTTGCTCTGCATCTTCTGCATGCAAACTTGTATTAAATAACTATTCCCTGTTGTGGGCATTTAATTGCACCCAATAATTGTTCATGACCTAAGCTGAATAAATACATTGCGTTACAGGCTGAAAGCAACTGTTAAAAGATTTTACAGCCCTTTTCAAATTGTGGATTAACTTGCTTATACGGAATTATCACAAAATTTGAAGAGACTTAAACTCAAAGCTGATTAGCTGCTTCTATGTTTTAATTTTCTCCAGCTTAATGTATTTTGGTTGTTTTCCAGATTTAATCTCGTTAAACTGTGATAGCTTCATTTCAAAAACATTTATTCATCAGTGTCTGTATATAAAACATTCCTCCTCCAAACAGGCGTATAAGTAATGGAAGGAAACTTGCTAAGTAAAAAAGACTTTGAAACATTTGTAATTTTTTTTAAATCTTCATAAAAATGTGTGTGTGTGTGTGTGTACGTATATGTATGTATAAATATATTTACACACAAATTATGTATGTGTGTTAGTGTGTGTATGTATTTATTTATGTGTGTTAGTGTGTGTATGTATGTATTTATTTATATATATATATATATATATATATATATATATATATATATATATATATATATACAGTATATATATATATATATATTTATACTGTATACATGTATGTATGTATGTATGTATGTATGTATATATATATTTACACACAAATTATGTATGTATGTTAGTGTGTGTATGTATGTATTTTTTTATTTATTTATGTGTGTTAGTGTGTGTATGTATGCATTTATTTATTTATTTTTATATATATACAGTATATATATATATTTATACTGTATACATGTATGTATGTATGTATATACACACATTATAAGCCCAAAAGTATATGGACAACTGATCAGCACACCTAAATGAGCTTGTTGGGCATCTTATTCCAAAACCATTGGTATTAATATGGAGTTAGCTCCCCCTTTGTGGCTATAACTCTTCTAGGATGGCTTTCCACAAGATTTTGTAGTGTCTTTATGGGAAGTTATGCTTATTCAGCCAAAAGAGCATTTATGTGGGCAGGTTGAAGGAGTTGGTCTGGCTCACAACCACCGTTGCTATTCATCTCAGATATATTCAATGGGGTTGAGGGCAGGTTATGTGCAGGCTACTAGAATTCCTCCAAACTAGACACGTCAACTATGTCTTCATGGTCCTCACTTTGTGCTAATAGACACGGTCATACTGGAACAGGTAAAGTTACTTCCCCAAACTGTTGCCACAAAGATGGTAGCATTTAATTGCCTAAAATGTGTGTGTCTCCTGTAATATTAAGATTAGCATTTTGATGACCCTTGACTGGAACTGATGGACCTAGCGCAAACCCTGAAAAACAGTTGCAGACCATTATCCCTCCTTCACCAAACCTTTTAGTATGCATAATGTATTCTGGTAGGTAGCGTTCTCATTATTCAGGAGCAGCAATGCAGTGGGACTAATGGCTGAGAGATTAATTATGTGTTTAATTCTTTTGAATCGAACATATAGTTGCCGAAGAACATTCATACAATAATAAAATGCTCTAATAAATTAAACGTATTTTATATATTGCATTAGAATGTACCATAAAAGTATTTTTTTACAATTATTGCTACTATACTATGAACAATTTTTATTTTAACCTTTTATCTTGAGTTATTATCACAGATTGCACTTAACTTTTTCCAAGGCTGGTTGATAATCTGTATGAGACTTACTTTAAAGTGCTACTTCAGTGAAATGCGTAGTTCTACTCACATGACTAGGAGATTTTAAAAAAATCCATTTGTTCCTATATATTTGGAGAATGCAAAGTAAAGTTGACACTTTTTTACAATTAAATAAATCCATTTATTTTTTATTTATTTTGTACAAGGTTTTGTGAATGGTAATTTTCTCCCTTATGATTTGAAACTTATGTCTAAAAATATTTTAATCTTTGGCTATGCAAATACTTAAATAAAAATTCAAATAAAAATATTTGGAAATAATAACCTTGTAAATACAGTGCATCTCAACTCTATTTAATGAATTAGAGACTACAAATAAAAATTTGCTAAAATATTTTCTATGTAATTTTAAAACTCAGTTTCTACATCTTTAAATGACCAGGTATATTTTTAGATTCAACCTGTTTCATTCAAGAGACAAATGATTGATTAATAAATTAACATTGAATGCTTCTATGAACCAAAACCTTGTTTACTGTGACTGGCTCTAAACAGATTTTGACTTAATGTTAACACTACACATGTTGGCATTTTCTGACATTACTTTGACTCAAAAAAGAAAAATAGACTGAAAACTCTATATTTACAAATAAATAAATAAACAATTGATTTGTGAAGAATAAAAAAATGTGACTTCATTAAATATTTTTCAAATTTTTGGGTACCTTGTCATATTTAATCAACTGTTCAGTCCCAACTGTGGCTGATGGCAGGCCAGATTGTACTTTTAAAACTAGAGTCTTCTGATAACACTATGTTAAGTTAATATTAGAGAGGGGTCCAGAGTGATTTTGAGGGTACTAATATCTTATAGTGATGACAACACCCCCTAGGCAAATGAGTACTTCCATGTGATATGCCCTCAGATATGTCACAAAGATTAATGTCTAGGCTGACCACCATATGCGGAAATGTCTACTGTCTGGGTGATTTAATATGTAGTTGGGCAGGGAGATCTTGGGCCCCAGTTATCAGCAGGTCCCCTCACTATGGCTAACTGGTTTCTATAGACTTTCTTGAGTTCAATTGGGTCTGGTTCCCCAGTCAGGGTCCTAACTCTACCAAGGTCCGGCTAACTGGTTTCTATAGACTTTATTGAGTTCAATTTGGTCTGGTTCCCCAGTTAGGGTCCTAACTCTACCAAGGTCTGGCAAAGAGATGTGCTCAGGAGCATTTTGAGCTATGTGCAGGTCAGATCCGGACATCTCAGTCGCGGTATGTGAAATGGGTTATAAGCTATTCTTCACATCTCCAGTCTGGGCCTGTTGAGATTCAAACACTTCCACAAATAGGTTGCAAAGCTTGTTTTCAAAATCTAGCAAAAGATTCTGCAAAGCATCAGTTAGCTCCTCGATTCTTATCTTAGGTATAGTGCACAGCTTTCTACTGAGGGTGGTGTATTGCAGACCTTATCAATCAAGTACTACCAAATGCCGCAGTGGATTGAAAAAGCAGAGAGAGTCCTCCAAGGAAAACATCAATCAGTTCCAGAAGTTTTTTTTCTTCTTTGTTTCATTTATGTAAACTAATTAAGCGTGTTTTCAGAGTTTCACTCTTGGAACACACTCATTCTGCTCCAGATGAAGATATGGCCAGTAATTGCAGGATATGTATGTATGCCTGCTTCTCGTGTGCTCACCAGCTGTATCCTCATCTTGAGTGGCATAACAGGAAAACTTTAACTATTATTTATTTATTTTTTATTTTTTAAGGGGTTAAACAGATGGTAAAACATTATATATATATATATATATATATATGTTTTTTTTTTTAATTCTTGTTTTCTACCCCGCTTCCCTGAAGGGGTACACTATTATAGGTAAAATGCAGACCGCACAATTTGTTGGTGATACAGTGCAACATGAGAGATAATTGTACAACATGAAGGAACTGGAAACAGCTGAAAATATTAGCTCATGGATAAATAACTAGATAAAAGGCAGAGAACGATGTGTTGTAGTAAACACTTCATAGTCAGATAGGACAAAAGTAATCATCGGGTTCCCCCATGGATTGGTGCTGGGCCCTGTTCTTTTTAATATTTTTGTAAATGACTTAAAAGAAGGATTAAATAGCAACATTTATATTTAGAAAATGATAAAAAGCTGTTTATGGTGACTAGGTTAGTTTGGAAAAAAAATTGCCTTGCAAGGGGTTTTACAAAAAATTAGAGGAATGGGCGGGTAAATGTCAAATGAGAATTAATATCAGTAAATGTAAGGTTCTTCTTTTTAGATGTAAAAATATTCATGCTACATATTATTTAAATTTGACTAGACATAGCAAAACAGGAGGAAAGGGATTTAGGCGTACTTATAGGTAACAAGATAAAAATGAGTGTACAATGCATGGCAGCAGCTTCTAAGGCTAATAAGATACTAGCATGTATTAAAAAAGGTATAGATGAAAGGGAAGAAAGCATAATTCTGTCACTGTATAAATCCCTGGTAAGACCTTACCTTTTGTATGGAGTTCAGTTCTAGGGCAATTTTAAAAAGAGACATTGCAGAATTAGAAAAAAATCAGAGAAGACACAAAACAAATAATGGAGGATTTAAACTATGACGAGCTTTTAGCCAAATTAGTTATGTTTACTCTGGAAAAAGCCAGTTGAGAGGTGATATGATTACTTTATATAAATATATTCAAGGCCTATATACAGTGTTGGCAGAAGCTTTGTTTATTCTAAGGCAATTGCTTGGGACAGCAAAAAGGACACTTCATCTCCAGCAGCGTACTTTTTCTTTTCTATGTAAGAGCAATCAGTTGGTGGCAGATCTTTCCTAAGGAGGTAGATACATTTTAAAATGGCTTAGATATAGTTATGGCTAAAAACAGAACCAAATTCAGGGATATGATTGCTTGTGTTAAATCGGTCAGCTTTCTAATTGTTTGTTGTAAGTTCAATTGTCAGTTTCTTTATTGGAAATCAGGTATTCTCTGTATAGGTAGAACTTGATGGACTTTTGTCTTCTTTCAACCTCATCTACTATGTTACTATGTCATTTCAATACAATAACATTTTATTCAACTATATTACATACTGTCATTATAATGTATAAAGAAAACTTAAATGGAATGCTAATTGTTTTGATATAAATATGTTGCATAAAATTACAAGAATGTTATTTACAATATTCATTTTAAAAAAGCAATTATTTACTCATTTGAGCCTAACCACAATATCACTGTTTCATTGTCTTGAGACTAATTAATGAATTAATGGCTGAGGAATCGTACAATAAGTCTGCTTTCTCTAAAAGGGCTATCAAAACAATTATTATGAAAGAAATAAACAAATTAGCATACAGTTTGTTTTTTTTTTTTTTTAAAAAAAGGGTAATATAAAAGAATAATTGGCACAGAAGTGTGACTGGTGTCAAATTGCTTAAAGAAACAAGTGGTGTCTCGTCAATAGGGGCAGCAGGGGCTCAGCCCCATCATAAATTATGTCAAAAATTTAAAATGTTTGTTCTCATATTCATTGTTTTTATAGTGCACTACACAGCACAATGGTAGTCTTTTCTTAATCTGTAATGGGCAGTCATGGGCTGGGGAGGCAGGCACAGCTGTGATAATAGAGACTGACAGACTGACATAGCAGGTGGAGAGCTTTCCAGGCGGACTGTATAAGAGCCCAGCTTAGTTTGCCATCTGCAATTCTGGAGATGCTAAAAATAAAAACAAAGCAAAAGTATATGATGCAGATGTGTATTTCAAGCTGGGCGCCTTATCGAAGCCGTCTGGGATCCAGCCTCAGTGTTACACAAGCCTCTTATTGGATGACGATCCATGAAAGAGAGAGACACAGACACTGTGTTACATTTATGCAGGCTGGTGTACAGCTACAAAGGTCCAAGGTAGGGTATCATATGTTTATTATTGTTAAAAAAAAATCTCCTTTTCCTTCTTCTTTGTGCAGGTTCCTAAAATTGTGTCTAATGTGTAGCTACTAGCCCCTCAAAATTCACCCTGCTCTAAAATCTCCTGCAGCTTGCAATCTACTGATTACTGTGCAATGTGCTGCATGATGCGATTAGTGTGAGCGGCTTATTATTACTGTGCAATGTTTTGCAGGCTGTCCTTAGTGGGAGGAGCTGATTATTTTCATTTTGCCGTCCTTAGTGTTAAAAGCTTATTATTGTGCCGTTTGCAGGCAAAATTTTTGATATTACTTGTGACAGATCTCCAAACAAAGTTTGGAAATCAAGTGGTAACATGCAAGGACTGTGTATGGAACACAGTAAAACAAATCCCCAGTAAACTGCTTATATAGGAATGCCCTTGCTATTTTTGAATTCTTAGTCCAATCAGACAATAGAATGAAAGCTTTTTCTATTTGCTGACTGGACTAAGAATTAAAAAAATAGCCAATAATTTCAACTTGTAATATTATAAAAAAAATTCTATCTAGCGAAGTTAACACGCAAGCAGGAGCGCAAAATAGCGATCCATTTGTATCTAATATAGCCCACAGTTCTCTTAATATAAATGACCCTTTAAAAATATCACTAGTACCACTTCAGCCATTCCAACTCATAAAATGTATAACACTCCAAGTAATTCTCATAAATGTTTTGATTTATGTGACTTCTAATCCACAAAAAAAGATGTTTATAGTACGCATATGTGACTAAAAAGAAGTGATCACTTAAATTGTCAATCTTAGTGTATTTAATTTGCATATTAATCTTGAAGTACACATATCCTGCTGTTAAAAGCACTTGCCAGCACAGTCAGATTGCCATATTGATTGAGTTACTGCAAAAGATCAGTATTTTTACATTGCTTAATGCCCCATCTTGTAGGATAAATTACTTTTTATTCTGGTTGCTTGACATATTCTACTAGGTTTGCAGATTAAAATATAAATTTGTGAAGTATTTGTAAAAACTTGTTTAGGCACATTGTCTAATGCTTATATTATTAGTTAACCATATGGAGCTTACAGATCAATGTTAATGTAAAATCAATGCCTCATTTTTATTGCACCCTAAGTGCCACTAAACCACAAATTTGACTTAAAGGACTGACAAAATATAATGAACAGAAAATAAAATTAAAATAAATAAATAACAAAACAAAAAAAGCATTTACCTAGATGACATTTACTTTATAATCTACCCAACATCATAGTTAAAGGATTACTTTCTGTTATAATTTTTAAGCTAAACAACTAACATATTAAAGTTTAATAAACATTAATTAAAACCTACTGACCTATATTTTCTCCAAAACGAAGTTTCATAACGTTCTAAAAGTTATATCTTTTATTCGCCGATGATGTTACGTTATCCTGCCCACTATTTTCAGCACTGAGTGTTCAAAATACTTAAACCAATAACTTTGTGTTTAAAGCGCCATTTTGAAACCTAGGTATTGTAAGCGGATTGGTACAGAGCAAAGGATACCCACGGAGTGGGTTTGGAAAACAATTAAATTTGCAGACAAGATTTCTGATATACGGTATAGATATTTTAATGAAATGCTATTGATAATAAGCGTATTTGGGGTAGTTAGTTAGTAACAGGCATAGAAAATATTTACTTACAGTGGCCCTTTAAATACTTACACACCTGTTTGTGACATATCAGTTTAAATTATTTCTGTATGAAGTGTATCTAAAATTATAAATAATAGTTTTCATGGGATTAACAAAGTTAAATGTTGAAGAGATTAAGGGGTAGATTTATCAAGCAGTGAATGCTGCAATCTACCCCCAAAGTTTCAGGTCCGCAATCATATATATAAACTGGTACTCATGTAAATTAACTTCAATATCACTTTAAATTATATGACAGCTGAGTGGATGGGATCTGCATTCCCTTTATATCCTCTTTTTTTTTAAATCAAGATTTATGAGTACTATTCTTTTATGTAGGCTGACCATATTGCTGCTTTAAGAAGGAACACATATGAAAAATACATATGTGAGGGTTCTTATACAAAACCATTTCCTTAAACAGCCCTGAAAACAGCCCTGACATATGTCTTTTTCATATGTGTCCCTTTTTAAAGCGGCAATATGGTCAGCCTACTTTTATGAGGGACACTTAGCTATCAAACATACTTTTTCAGTACAGAATATTCTGTTTTGACCTGATACCCCTTTAAAAAAAAGTGTAAACTTTAGTGTTCTGTTTTCTCTGTTAAAAGGGATATGATAGCCAAAATGTAAATGCATATAAGCACATTACAGTTTTAAGTAGAGGCATTGTTTGGAATACTAAACAAGGATATATGATAAATGAAAATAGTATTTCAGAGAATACTAACCCTCTAGCTGCTGGGTATAATCTTTATTTTATACTATTTAATAACAGTTTATATAGTATGGAATTTACTATGTATTACTCATATAGAGTGTAATTTTACCTAGAATTTGAATCCCAACTGAGATGTAGTTACAAATAAGGATTTATGTACAAGTTATAGTAACTTTTGGAAAATATTAACCCCATTTTTTATTTTAAAGGGACAGTAAACACCTTGAAATTTTTATATTTTATTATAAGAGCCGACTACAACAGTGCAACTACCAGCAGGACCCTCTATTCATTTGATCCCTATAAATGTTATCTTGTATATTGTCTATGTTCATAGAGCTGCGGAATCTGTTGGCGCTCCACCACCTACCTCATTTGTACGAGCCAATATAGACCGTTTCTAGAGTCATCTATCCAACGTCATTTTGTTAGCAAAATACCCAATATTTTGCAGCTTCTTATTTGATAATCTCTGCTTCATTAATGACAGATATGTTGTAGGTATAGGCTTTTGAAGCCTGCCATGTGGTCTCCCAGATGTCATAATTTAAGTTTTAAATTACATGAAAAGGGGGCAAACAAATAATAAACCTATATTTTATAGCACATGACATTTAAGAGACTTTTCACTTTCATTCTGATATTACATTTCCTTCTATCAATTAACTTACTTTGTTCTTGTAGTATCCTTTGTTGAAACACATATGTAGGTAGGCTTAAAGGGATGGTCTATACCAGAAGTTGTATTGTTTTAAAAGATAGATAATCCCTTTATTGCGCATGTCCCAGTTTTGCATAACCAACACAGTTATAGTAATACACTTTTTACCTCTGTGATTACCTTGTATCTAAGTCTCTGCAAACTGACCCCTTATTTCAGTTCTTTTGACAGACTTTCATTTTAGCCAATCAGTGCTGGCTCCTTGGTAACTCCATGTGCGTGAGCACAATGTTATCTATATGGCACACATGAACTGTTGCCCTCTAGTGGTAAAAAACTGTCAAAATGCATTCAGATAAGAGGCAGCCTTCAAGGTCTAAGAAATTAGCATATAAGCCTGCATAGGTTTAGCTTTAAACTAAGGAAACCAAGAGAACAAAGCAAAACTGGTGATAAAAGTAAATTGGAAAGTTGTTTAAAATGGCATGCCTTATCTGAATCATGAAAGCTTATTTTGGACTAGACTGTCCCTTTAACATGGGCAGTTATGCACTATTTGGAGCTAGCTAAAAATTGGTGGCTACACAAACAGATCTCTTATTGACTCACCAAATGTTACCTGATACTTCCCAGTAATGGATTACTGTCCAAGAGCTGTGCATGGGGTTAAACACACAGTTCTATGCATTACAGTATTTTCTTTATAAACTTTTGTCCTTTTTTATTTTTTATTAAAGTTTAACACAGAGTTACAGTAAAAAAAAAAAATGTTTTGCTTGATACAAACATACGTGCAATATTCCACACTCGACATAGAGCTTTATAAGTACCTCATCTGCAATAGGCTGAAGAAAAAAACAATATTACCCCTCACTAAAAGTAAGGAATTAACTGGTCACTTTAAATATTTTCTATCAAAGTGTTTATTTTAAGTCTGAAAAAAATGTGGATTGTGACTATTATAATTTGTAGATGTCCCATTTCTTTATAAGATGCTACATAAGTTGTTTTTTTGAGATTTAGGATGCAGTTTCAGAATAAATACTGGTCTGCATACGGCACTGCTGCTTTAAATGGAATTTGCAGAGTGTCATGGATCATCAATTGTTTCCTCTCCTCTGCACATTTACAATTAGGCAAGGTAGAAGGGAGAGATGGACAACACGACTTTAATTACTATGGGAGTTAACAGAAAATAAAACAAATTAAGATAAAGTGAGGCATAAAACTAATCAATAAAATTGTAGGATTGCTAGCAGTAATGATAAGAAAATTAAAAGGAAAAGATAGCTTTACAGAAATAAGAACACAAAAATAGGTTATAATAATATATCCAAATGACACATATAAAAATATATCTTTGCCCAGACAAATAATTTGACCCAAGAGTAAACTCAGTTTTAAAGGGATAGGAAAGTCAAAATTAAATTTGCATGATTCAGATAGCAGGTCATTTTAAGACACTTTTAAATTCACTTCTATTTTTAGAAGTGCTTTGTTCTCTTGGTATCCCTTGCTGAAAAAGAATATGCACACATCTTACACTAGTGGGATCTAACTGTTGATTGGTGCATGTAACATATGTGTCTCTTGTGATTGGCTAACTAGATGTGTTTAGCTAGCTGCCTGTAGTCCTACCCCTCCTTCAGCAATGGATAGCAAGATAATAAAGCAAATGGGATAATAATAGAAGTAAAATAGAAAGTTATTTAAAATCGTATGTTCTAACCAAATCTTTAAAGAAAATATTGGGGGTTCCTATCCCTTTAAGTAATGCTATCAAACTGTTTTAGTAACTGGTTAAAATGTTTTATCTTGTTTAGGAGAGGTTGGAAAATACAGAATGTCCTTGTTCATACTAAGGTAACTTACTAGTTGCTCCCAAATCTACAGAGAGATGAATAGAGCGAGTTTGATTGTCCATTTACAAAATGAATGTTCCCAATGACATTTCTTCTGCCATTCAAATGTTTACATATAATTATTGTTTATCTCCATGAATATATATATATATCCTAGGCAGCTGCCGTAGTGCAGGAAAGCAAATAATCCACTGTCTGGTCAAATAATAATCCGCAATTCTTGTGAAATGCCTGTGCAATACCACCCCCTGCACATTCGCAGCCAATCGGCTGCTAGCAGGAGGTGTCAATCAACCCGATCATATCCGATCAGACTGATTGCTGTCCGCCACCTCACAGGTGGCAGACGAGTTAAGGAGCAGCGGTCTTATGACTACTGCTTCTTAACTTACATTAATGGCGAGCGTATATAGCAGCATCCGCTGCTTGGTTAATCTACCCCACTGTATAAAGAAAAAAAAAATACTTTTGCTTGACTTGACAGACCACATTCTTTCAAAACTAAACAAGAATGCCAAGATTATGTTTAAGGAATGTGCTGAAACATTTATCTATCCCTATCCAGACATTTACCGTATCATCAATGAAAAAAATGCTAGAGATTTCCTGACAAGCAAATCTATTGCTTTATTCCTAGGTTACATAATGAATAAAAACAAGGAATGTCATAATGGATTATTACCATCTTGATAAAGGGATAGATAGGGAAGATTTTAAATGTACATGGGTGCAATTCAATTTTAGATATAATCATTTTTGCAATATACTTTCATTAGCAAAAATGTTTCTAGTAAAGTTTTGTTTTTCAGTGGTATATGTACATACGCTATGAGGGCACGAACACTAGTATTCAATTACTACACTTTCTCAGCAGTGACTTGTATGACACAAGCTAAATATTCTCAGGTGCAATACACATCACTGCCAGTCACTGGGGCACAGGTTCTTAAAGCATATGTACGTATGCCGCCAAAAATAGTAATAACTTTTACTTTAAGCCTTTTTTCTAAAGGACATATATCGCAACAAATGCTTATATTTAAAATTTAAATACACCCATGCATATTTCAATTCTGACCTTTCTATGCCTTTAACACACAAAACAAAATATAGTATTAAAAGTTATCATATATGAAAAATATAAAGAAATGCAAACACACACACACACACACACACACATGTGCAAGCAAACACACATGAACACACACACACATACATATGTGCAAATTGTGCACACAAACACACATACACATGTGCCACAAACACACACACACATTAACACACACACACACATATGTGCACACAAACACACACACACATATACACATGTGCCACACACACATTAACACACACACACACATATGTGCACACAAACACACACACACATATACACATGTGCCACAAACACACACACATTAACACACACACGTGCACACAAACACACACACACATAAACACACATACACAGACACACATACACGTGCACGCAAACACACACATACACATGTGCCACAAACACACACACATTAACACACACACACACATATGTGCACACAAACACACACACACACATATACACATGTGCCACAAACACACACGCATTAACACACACACACGTGCACACAAACACACACACACATACACAGACACACATACACGTGCACGCAAACACACACACACACATACACATGTGCCACAAACACACACACATTAACACACACACACACACAAATAAACACACATACACAGACACACAGACATATATGCTTCATTTAACAACAGGCACTACTATTATTCACTAGTCTGAAATCATTCTTTATTTTCTTTGACAGCACATATGGATTTAATGTATCATTAAAATACATCAATAAATCTGCCATCTAACAAGCACTATGGCATTATGTGAAAAACTATTAAGATTTTCTTGCCCAGTCTTTGTGGGGGAAAAAATGTCTTTTTGTATTCTGATCAATTCATGTATAACTGGTTATTAAATTATGAGGTTGTGTACACTTGTACACAACTTGTTTCGCTAACAAGCTTTTGGAATACAAAGCACTGATCTAGTCATTTATTATTGATACTTGAAGTGCTTTTTGTTACATTTGTTAGAAAATAACAACAGACCATTAACAATACCCCTTCATGACTGGGCAAGTGCTTAACATCGGAACAAAGTTCCATTGAAAACACTTGCTTGAAAAATGAAATCAGGAGATCGTTGATACGATCACATGATTTCAAGGCCAGGATCGGATCATGGGAGACTGTCTACAATGCTAGACATGACCCCCAGTACGATTTCCCATTTAGTAAAAGGAGGAGGGTGCAAGACGCCAAAAAGGGTAGTATGTTCCATGCCGTTCTAACGGCATTAAAGCCCAGCACTATTAGGATGGCATAGATGCAGAGAGAGATGACAGGATTTCTACACACACATATATATAAATGGTACTGTGCAAAAGTTTTAGACCACCATTATATTTGCTGTTTTAGCAAAGTTGTAATAACCATCCATTTTTTTTATCTCTTTATTAAAGGGACAGTCTACACCATAATTTTTATTGTTTTAAAAGATAGATAATCCCTTTATTACCCATTACCCAGTTTTGCATATCCAACACAGTTATAATAATATACTTTAACCTTTGTGATTATCTTGTATCTAAGTCTCTGCAAACTGCCCCTTTTTTTCAGTTCTTTTGACAGACTTGCAGTCTGGCCAATCAGTGCCTGCTCCCAGATAACTTCACGTGCATTAGCACAGTGTTATCTATATGAAATATGTGAACTAACACCCTCTAGTGGTGAAAAACTGTTAAAATGCAATCTGAAAAGAGGTGGGCTTCAAGGTCTAAGAAATTAGCATATGAACCTCCTAGCTTAAGCTTTCAACTTAGAATACCAAGAGAACAAAGCAAAATTGGTGATAAAAGTAAATTGGAAAATTGTTTAAAATTACATGCTCTATCTGAATCATGAAAGTTTATTTTGGCCTAGACTGTCCCTTTAAGATACAAACAGAAAACACAGGAAATATGTACATAAAGTATAAAAACACAAAATGGAGTTTTCAGGCAAAAGTCAGTATTTAGTGTGACCTCCCTTGGCACTAAACACATCTTTAACTCTTTTGTGGAGATTCTCCTGAAGTTTTCTGAAGTAATCTTCTGGTATATTATACAAGGCTTCTTTCAGCACTTCCCAGATATCATCCTTAGATTTAGGTTGTCTTTTATTTATTTCTCTGTCCAGGTGATCCCATTCTGCCTCTATAATATTCAGGTTTGGATTCTGTGGAGACCAGTCCATGACTGTCAGTGTTTTATCAGCTGTTTTTCTCTCCAAATATGATGCAGTGTGTTTTGGATCATTATCATGCTGAAAAATAAAACCATTCCCAATCAGGCGCTTTCCAGAAGGAATAGCATGATAAATGAAAACCTGTCTGTACTTTTCAGCATTCATGATTCCATCTATTTGGACAATATTGCAAACACCACTGGCAGCCCCAAACTAGGACAGACCCTCCACCATGCTTCACTGAAGGACGCAAGCACTCATTCTTCCATCTATCTCCAACTCTTTTATTACATATTGTTGACGATTGGACCCAAAAATGTCCAACTTGGATTAGTCACACCATAATACTCTTTTGAACTGCTTTAGCATATCTTAGCCTTTTCACCCTGTTCTCCTCCCAAAAAAGTGGTTAAGTGACAGCTACCCTTCCACAAAGATCATTTCTGATCAAGCTTCTTTGGACTTTAGAAGGGTTAACTTGGCATCCCGTTGAAGCTGCTGAGTCAAGTCCTTGCTGGATTTCTTCCGGTCTCTCAAAGAAGAAACTCTGAGAACGTTCTCATCAGATTTTGAAAGTTTTCTTGGCTTCCAATCTTTTTTTTTGTTCTTGAACGCTCCTGATTCTTCAAATTTTCAGCTTGAATACCACATCTTGAGTATCTAGTTTGTTTGCTGATTTCCCTTTGAGAGTTGCCTTGCTGAGTATAATGTTATATCTGTCAAAATATTTGGCATTTTGAATGGAATGATGTGATTGAAAGTTAGTCTTATTAGCAAGCTTCCAATTAAATAAATGCATACCACATGTGTATGTAATGCTCAAGCATGTCTTGCCTAAACCTGGTGTAATAGACCTTTTTCATAGCAGTTCTTTTGACATGAAATAGTAGGACAAATACAGGTGTTAGCAATGACATTAATTAGTGTTCCAGTCCTTTTAGGTTTACGAGAGCCAGGTTCCTGTTATTGCTCAAGTGTAAGGGAAGGTCACACTTTTTTTTAGTTTTTTAATACTGCATACAAATAACCTGTATTTCCTGATTGTATTTCAATAAAGTGACAGATAAATAATTATATATGGTCATTATAGCTTTGCTAATGGTGGCCTAAGAATTTTGCACAGTACTATATATATATATATATATACACACACACCCATATAAATTCATACAGAAAGTGAAGTGCTCTCTCAGGAACGAACAACAGCTCAATAACTTGTTATCTTGTTCTATGGTCTTTTACCACTTGGGAGCAGACTCTTTTAGCCCAATAATGCTATTTATAGAGAAGAACTTTCCTGAAGTATATCAGTCTGATATAGGTTACTTCAACCCCAAAATACCAGGCAATCCCTCTCTGAACAAGGAACACGGCAACCCGGTAGTTAGTTGTGTTTTTTTTTTCCATGAATAATGAAAATTCAAAATTGCCATATAGAATTTCCCAACAGAGATAACATCAGAGCAATTATTATTCAGGTTATAGCACACATTATTGTCTTGAAAAGAATAAAT